>NW_024350325.1:10992821-11334198 GCF_902729225.1 Pteropus medius | reverse complement strand
CTGTGGGCTAGATTTGGCCCCACCTCATATCTATTTAATCAGAACCTTCATTTTAGTGAGATTTCTATTCAAATTCTACATCCATTAAGTGCTCTACAGGTGTGCTCTCCAGAGTTTTTCAAGTATGGAAACATCATTTATAAATTCTCTTTATTTTCATGGGCAATCTCCTCCATCTTAATTTGAATTTTTGCACATATTTTATAAATCACTGACCATTTTAACAAATCATCCCTACCTTTCATGTCCCTGTGCTTTTGCTTACACTATGTCCTCTGCCTGAAATAATCTTCCCTCTCTCTAGCAACCTAAACTAGCCTCTGCGTCCTCCAGCATCACCAAGAAGCCTTCCCCATCCCTTTGAAGAGGTCATTTCTCTCACCTCCACACTCTTATAGACATTCTTATTGAACTGTTTTTGTTTGCAGGTTCATCTTCCTTATTAGTTTGTGGGATGAGAAGCATGTCGTTCTCTATCTGTGTGTCCCCAGTGTATAGCAAAGTGATATTTTCTAAGCCAAACAAATGAATATCTTAAAAAATTTCTGCCATATTTTAAGTACTTTTCTATTTTTCATGTCTCTGTTCAAAACAAAAGAGTTGTTTTCTAATATCTTTCCTAAGATTATATATTCTGGCTGATTTCTAGTTGGCATCACACCAGCTGAACAGAGAGCTGAACAGTAGACAAGGTTTGATCTTCACCCACCCATAACTAATCCAGAGCATTTCAGATCTGCACCCCACCTTTTTTTTAGCTCTGTGCCTATCTGGTGTAAATATATGCTACAATGGAGAAAGACAGATGCCTAGAATCACATGTTCAGTATCTTTTGCTTTGTACAGACTTTGAATTTAATAAATACTTCAAGACCATATTCATGCCAACAGTGTAATCCATATGAGCAAAGCCCTCATTTCAAAGAAAATAATTTTCTTTTTCTGCTCAATGGTAATATTGGCTGATTCTGACCCTAACTGGTAAACTACTAAAGGGTATGAAGCTCATTAGTGGCACAGTCTGACATCTTAAAACATAGTTGCAGCTAATAAATTTTTCTCTAAATCATTTACAACAGAGTTTGGTATGTTCAAGGATGTCAAAGAGACAATCGGATTAAATCCACTTCTTCATGTGCAATCTTGGGCCCTATCTACCCACAAGGTTACTGTGAGGATCTAATGAGATAATACACATTAAGAAATTAGATTTTTTACAACTCTATACAAATGAATGGCATTTTCATTTAATAGCATCAATATTTTTTAATGACTCCTCAGATTTACTTCTTCAGGCAAGCAGTTGCAAACTTTCCCCCTCACCCTGAATTTGAGGGGATATCTACATCCCCTAAAATAATAATTCTCTGAAGAGCACAGGGCAACTTTTTATAGATTATACCTATGCACTTTGCTTATTGACTTTAATCAGGATTTGAATAAATTACACACCTTTTCCTCCCTGAAATTTCATGTATCTGACACTGTATACAATTAGACTTAAAGTTAAGGTGATATAATTTCCTATTGTTCTAATACTCTTTGTCTACTGTAATATATTATCTGCTTCTAACAAGATAGGTGTATACTTTTTCATATGGTGAGAGTAGGCAGGTAGAAGCTGGAAAAGGACAGAAAATAATAAGAGATGGAGACAGTACTGGTTCTCACTTAGGCTCTACCGATATCTATTTTATGGCTATTTCTTTCAACTATTCAATACAGTAAAATATTGGTAGAATCCATTCAAAATTGAATTTAGCAAACTTTATCCACTACCAGTGCTAAACTGTGCCAGATTCCATGAACTGAAATAGGTAACTAAAATATATAAATATTTTATATTTATATATCTAAATAACCAAAAACTAATTAAATAATTAAAACAGAAAACATGAGACAGAAAAATGACACATCCTAGAGTTAACAAATATCACTAGGACAAGAAAGAGAGGGATTAATTTAGACTTAAAGAACAAGAAAGCTCTCTCAGAGTAGGTGAACTTTGACCAGGGCCCTACTGGAACCGAGAATGAGGTAGGAAGAAATGGAAATAGATTCCCACGAGAAGCAACAGTGGAGTAAAGGCAGACATGGGTGTGGCAAAGAGTAATTACCATACAGAGGAGCAAATTACAGCATGCTGTTCAGTGGGTCTATTATACACAACAAACAGGCTTTGTTAGGAATGGAAAATGAGTAACTGGTTATATTTGTTTCGGTGTCTTTTTTTTTATTTAGTCAGATTAACTGATACATAATTTACATATAGTAAAATCTTTTCTAATGTACTTATTTTAACATCTAGAATGGGCCCAATGCCTAGCAGAAAGCCTTGCACATTACAGATATTCAACAGATATTGGAATAGGGGATGGATGCTCTGCTGTCAACATGATATTATATGATTTCATAAACTGTCTCCTTTTTCATTGGACTTTTTTGTAAGCCACTGAGTTCACATGCTAGGTAATATTAATGTCTATTTTGATAGATGTCTGATTTTGAAAGGGTCCTTCATTTCACCAACTTTTCATTCTTTATTGAGAAATTATTGTAACAATATCAACTCTCTCTTGAGTCTCAGGGCATTTGGTTTGAAAATAGTTATAGAATCCTGAATGAAATGGGAGGCAGGACATTTGATATTATTTCTCACTTTGTGATGAATAGACAACATTTTCTAACTGTACTTTGTGAAAAGAGGAGAATGGATTTTATTGGGGAGTATATTAGACTGAGAAGAAAAGAGACAACAGTCACGTTTTCTTGCTTGAAGCCCATTTCACATTCATTCTCTCCACTTATGCTCACAAATCCAAAGTAGGTATTATTTGCCTAATTTGATAGATAAGGAAAAGGACTTGAGAGCTGAGTGACCTGTGCAAGGTCACAGGCATAGGTGGGTATATAAGCAGCAGACATGGGACTAAAACTAAAACTCAAACTTTAGTGTAGTGAGTGCTCTTTAAGAGCAATCACAAGATACTTTTTAATTAAGGTAAAAAGAGTTGAAATCACCTTTCAGGCACTACCTTTGATAACTGTAACCATCAAGGCTCAGTTTTAGGAAACAGAAAACACTCTAGCTATTTTAAAGAGAAAGGGCTTTAATACAGGGAAATCAGTCATTATAAAATTGTTGGAAGGGCTGGGAGGACAGGCTGTTATTTGACTCTCCAGGAATAACTTATAGTATTACACAGCTGACCTGGCCACAAGGGGAGCTGTTCCCGCTAACCCTAACAGAAGATGGAGAATCAGTGGGCTGCCACAGGGACAGCTGAGTTCCAGAACACAGCCCCAGAGCTGTGGGATCTGGAAACTATCAGCATGCTGCTGCAATCGCCTCTCTTCTCACATGAAGCTGGAGACTATGCAATAGAATTTTGCTACAGAAAAACACAGTGCCTTTATAAGACTTTGCTTGATAGCAACAGTAGCCAAAGCTGCAGAAAACTGATATTTTGTCATATTTCCCCTTTTCAAATCTTGCATGAGTGCATATAATTGGTAAACTCTACTTTATATCCATAACGTTAGCTGCAAGGGACTCTGGAAGATATATAGTTGAAACAGATGCCAATTTACTATACCAATCTACTATACCTATGACAGGTAAATTCTAACACACTAACAGAGGCTCCCAAAAGAGATTAGAAACAAGATTCTAAGGGTTCTATTTTAGAGGCAGACATTACAGGTGATCTGTATCCAGGTGCAATGTGTGGTTGCACAGGTTGTACACTCCTCAGAATAGTGAAGGAGTGAATTCCTTAGATTGTGCACTATTCATGGACTGTGAGAAAAATGGCCCAGGAGTTGTCTGTGCCAGACTTCTCAGTGGCTATCTGTATAAGAGCAGGGCTTAGTTATTCCTTTGATGCAAAGGGAAAGCCACATATGTGACTACTTTAGGAAATTAGTTAGAAATGGAGACTCACCTAGAATGCTGAGGTTATAGCTAATAGAGAAAAGTCAATTAGAGGTCAAGAGTGACTTGAGGGACTGATGGCTGAGGGACCTGCCCAGAAATGTAGGTCAGATGTTTTCATCAAGCATTCTTAATTAAACTTTAGCATGAATATACCAAAGACTGGAAATACGTTATAATCTGGGATAGTCAAAATCAATTATGCTTTACTAAAAAGTCTTTGAAGTGACTTTGAATTATGTAAAATTAAAAATAAAAACATATTCTCTTTCTCACACATTAGACTCCAAATACACACACACACACTAATAATATGGTAGAAAATACAGACAATAACACACACACACACACACAACAATACACACACACACACACACACACACACACACTGTGTTGGGTCCCTTTTTATTTTATTATTTTCATTGTTCCTCATTTATTTGTCTTTATGATTTTTCTCTCCAGCTAAACCCAGAATATTGGTGCTGGCTTTCCAACTTCAATAAAGACATTGAGAAACTAGACCATATCCAGAAGAGAGCAATTAAAACAGAGACAGGTCTCGACCCAATGGCATGGGACTATTAGCCTTGAGAGAAAAGTCTTACATAGCCGAAGTTCCATCATTATTGAAGAGGAAAGTAATTTGTTCTGTGTGGCTCCAGAGGAAGGAACCTGGATAAATGACTCAAAGTTACAGAAAGGGGGATTTAGCTCAGTGTAATCATTAGATCTGACAGTGAATAAAACAATCTTAGGTGTCTCCTGGGGTATGAAGTCTCACCTCTGATTACAGTTATTTCTTGTCACCTGTATCTGTTGCACAAACTGATTGGATCATATGCCATTCTCTCCCACTGGCCTTGAAACGACTCCAGGACTCAGAGTTCATACACTTCCATCTCTCTCCAACTCATACCACAGTGCATGGCATATAGTAGGCACTAAATACAACCTCAATGAAAAGATGAACAAGACTAAGGGTCACAAATAACAACAGGTTTCAAGTAAAAGCTAGTGAGGAGTGAAGGCAATTACACAAGTTTGGGCATAGATGCCATTTTGCCTTCTTAGCACTCATCAAAATCCACAAAAAAAGGCTATTTATTTTGGACAGGAGAAAGTGGTAGAATAGCTCCTACGTATAGAGGGCCTTTTGTTTCCAGATCTTCAAACAATCTCTGTACATGATCTCACTCATCCTACTTCTGCCCTGGGAAGAAGCAGGCACTACCAAAGGCACACCAACCAGCCTGTTTGGACAGGAGTGTGCCGAATGGCTCCTTTCTGGCAAGCAGCCACATTAGCAGCCAGGAAAAGACTGTCTTTCAACCCCGGTGACATCATGAGATGACTTGAAACTGTGTCAGTACCTTCTCCTTGATACTTGTGACTCACTGGTTAATATTGGAATATGTATCGCTAATCAGAAATTAGTGCTCTGTGACTCAGTGCTGGGCCGAATCAGTGAGGCCTAATGAGTCCATGCAACAACAGTGTATGTGTTTTCGATTCAGCACAAGGTGTTGAAATGAGCCTCATCTCCTACCACCCCACCCCACCCCACCCCCAGCCCCCAGCTATCTGCTGTCTCACTAGCCCCTAAAAGGCCTAGGATTGTCATTCCAGTTTGACTGCTACTGAAGTGCATCATCTGCTAGTCAGCACTCGCCTGCCACCTTATTTATGACACTCCTGGAATGAAGCTAACAGTCCTTGCCTTGGCTTCAACCCCCTTCAATGCCAGCTCACAGTGTGTGCCTCTCCAGTGCCTCTCCAGCGCCTCTCAGATTTAGCAAATAAGTTCAACAGGCACAATTGTCTCACCTTCCAATCTTGCCTGCTTAATATTCCAGGATCCAGCTTGCAACTTTCCACTTCTACAGTAGTGAGTCTAGTGGCCCCAAACTGCGTATTCATGGGTGTAGATGAGAAAGGTTTCTCTGTTAATTCACAGGAAGAGTATTCATACCTTTTGACTTCCTGTTTTTAATGAACCAAGTAAAAGAAAAAGAAGTGTTTTCTTTTTAAATATAATTGTAATTGTCCAAAAATAACAAATTATTAAAAAAGCAAATGGAAGCTGTGCATTCATTAAGGACCAGTCACTGCAACCATCTTCAAGTCAAGGTACCGGGGACCACCACATGACACATAGCTAATGTTGAAGCAGCCATGATTCTTGGGACATAAGACATGACTATTTTTAAGAGAGGAAATGAAGAAGGGTGTCTTTAACTGAAACCCAAATAGGTAAAATGTGTATAAAGTGTGTCAGTGGGATGGAAAATGGACCGTGAAGAACCGAAAAGCTATAAGTCCTGTTCCAGCAGATGGGTGCTTTCTCTCAGCACCAACCAAAGGACTGGCAGAGGAGAGGACCTAGCTCACATTCAAAAGTGGTCAGAGAATGGGCATGAAAACTGCAATCTCCAGTAACCTTAGGCTGACACAGCTGCCATCTATCTACACAGCATCAATTACTTAAAAGAGGCAAGGAAATAGAGACAAGGGCTGTCTGTGTCCTACATTGTAAGCACAATTGAGGAAAATGATGAGGGAACCAGAGCTAGAAGTGACAAGGCCCTGCCCAGCCACAAGAAAGGCAAAGGAACCAACATCCCAGCATACCTTCACCCACTCAAGCTCTACCCAAGAGGTGTACTGGTGGCACCCAGACGAGAGTGCTTGGTCTATTTGTGCTTACAGTGTTTCTCCTTACAGAGCTCTGGCCACCCTCAGAAATGTTGTAAATATTCAATTAAGTGAGCCCCGCACACAGTAGGTGTTCAACAAGTAACAGCCCCCTTTCCTCTAGGAAGACTTCATTTCACAGCTCTTACAAAAATGCCCCTCAGTAACTATAATCTGGCTGTGCTGCTGATTAACTGGGCAGCCTCGTGCAAACTACTTTAATTACCTCGACCTGTTTCCTTTCCTGCCTTATTGGGCTGTTGTGATGAACTTACTTAATTTATGTAAGACAAAGCCCCACCCATAGTAAGCATTCATAATAAATTAATATTTTTATTCTGTGACCCTTCAGACTGGGTTTGTGCTCCATTATTGCACCATTTATAATAGTTGGTTTGTATTTGTCTAGCCATACACACAGGCCTGCGAATTTCAAGGGCAAGAGCTATTTCTTACTCATTTCTATATTCCCAGCACATAACACGAGGATTGGAATCTAGCAGGTGTTAAAGAAATGGACATCACTTAGAGTGCTTGACATCCAGAGCATTGTACACAGAGCAAATGGATGGCAGTAACAAAAAGCATGCCTTTCATTGCTGCCTGTTGCCAGCTCTTTGTTCCTAGCCTCTGGTTGTTCTTTTTCTTAGTCTTATGAGAGGTGCGTTGGACTGAAAAGTTTAGGCTCAGTATTTATCAATGTGTGGGACCCTGCCCCAGATGTTCCAGATCAGAGCTATGGGGTTAGCATCCTGGAATCCACAGTTTAAAATACAGCCCAGATGATTCTGATACCTCAGGACAGTTGGAGAAACAGCCGCTAGGTTGGCCTGCGTGCAACAAGCAAAGACTAGCAGGCCACAGGTTGCCTCTGAATCAGAAATGCAAACTTTTCTTTCCAACTTCTACAAAAGGAAAGCAGTGATTCTCACACCTGCAAGATGAAGGGTGATGACACAGGTCTCAACAGATGACATCTGCTTGGAGAGATAATCATCTGGTCAGCAATGTCACCTAATCCAAGAGAATGTAGCACTTCTTTTCTCAAATTCTGTTGATTTTGTCAAACCCACAACTCTCTAGTACCCAGTCCAGAGGCGAGAGTTCCTTTCCAGTCATTCGGAGAGGAAGAGGGACTCAGCATCTGATCTGCCCCTACTGTGTGACAGGCTCTATACTGGGGAGCACATAAGAGAAGGACAATTTAATATCACTTGAATTTAGTCAGACCTAAATTCCATATTCCCTCAGGGTGGATTTTTTTTTTCCTGAAGAACACAGAGCATTAAAATTAAAAACTACTAGTTAATAGCTGCATTACAGGTTTTGTTTCCATTAAAGCAAGGGGGATTTGTACCTGTCAACTAAGACCACATTCATGTAAAACGCATCATTAAAGCAAGTGAAGCCTCATGCTCCACGCAGATGAATCACCACAGCAACAGTGAGCACAGATGCTCGGAAAATGGACAATGTGAATTGCCAAGACGCTTATTAAGTTCTTAGTTGATTTTTATCTAAAATGTCTTGGTCCACAGCATTGCAATGAAGAGAGCCGCTGACTGCAGAATGGATGGCTGGAGACTAACGATGCATGTTTTTGTGTGGGGCAGCCACTGGGGAAAGACAGAATAAAGTGTCCACTCAGCTCAAATAGATTTCCAGCAAAGGCACCTCAGGCACCTTGGATCTGGGAGATGTCATGTGGACCATGGACAAACACCTACATAAACCTTTCATCTGAACTTTTACTCTAGGCACAAATAGTGCTTTGCTCTATGCTCCCAGCTCAAGCGAGAGCAGAGAAACCAGGGCCAGAGTCAGCTCTGTGCTGATAGCACAGCCCAAGTACTGCCCGGAGCTGCCTTTTCTAAGGCCACACTCAGTCCCAGGCACTGTCCATCCCATACAGGGAGCTTGTCGCAGCCAGTAGATCTGAGCTCTGCCTTTTCTTCCAGTGCAAGATTGTCAGAAGGTGATATGAAACAAATAGCTATCTGGAAGTATCCAGCTGACTTCAGAGTACCAGGTTGTGACTAGGATGGGAAGTAATCATCTAGCAGGGTAATTTTGTCAATGGTCAATTCCTCAAGGGTTGACACCCAGATTAGGGAATCACTAAGGCTCGCCTCTTCTCTTCCCTATCAATTCTCTTCAGAACAACTTACTGTTATTATCATCTTCAACAAAGGGCTAAAAGAAGCAGGAAAATGAATGTTTTTGAGCTTCCGTCACTTACCCTGAGAAAAGATTTAAAGAAGATTAAAATGACCAAATAAGATGTGGGTTTTATGAATCCATGCTTCCTGTAATGGTTGTCTTCATGGATAATGAAAACAAACTGGTAGTAGGATTCCTTCCTGTTACTTCTTCTAAGTCAGAGTTCCCTAACCCCTGGCTATGGACTGGTATTGGTCTGTGGCCTGTTAGAAAGTGGGCCACACAGAAGGAAATGAGTGGCTGGGGAGTGAGAGAAGCTTCGTCTGTATTTGTGGCCGCTTCCCAGAGCTAGCATCACCACCTCAACTCCACCTCATATCATCAGGCACTGGATTCTCATAGGAGCCCCAGTCCCTGGTGCCAGAAAGGCTGGGAACCACTGCGGTCTAAGTGGCTCCTTTAGAAGCTTTCCTAATGTCATAGTTCTGGCTTTTCCTCTGCTTTCTTTCACTTCTTATGCATTGCTCCCCAGGTTCTGCCTTTTGTTCTTTGATGTTCCTATAACCCCCTTTTATGACCTGTATAATAATGACTATCTAATTGTCTGACTCTCACTAAAGACTTCGTGCCATGAGGAAAAAGGCTATATCTGTATTGTTTTGTCACTAGTTTGTGTCTGGAATATATAGTTGAAAAGCAATAAATATTTGTTGGGTGAATAACTGAATGAAGATAATAACCAATATATAAACAAACATAGGACCAAAATATTTGCATGTTGTATCCTGCTCAGGTGTACAGTTCAAATATCTGTGAGAAGTAAATGGAGAATAGTGTTGTTTGTAATTTAAAGATGCAAAAGGCAAGCCAAGGAAAAGTGAAGACAAGAGATAAGATGGGTATAAAATCTTATCTTCTGGGGGTGGTCAGGAACATACACAATTTCAATGTAGCACCATCCTTTGCACATACTGTTATCCTCGTTTGATAGATAAGATAATAGAGGCAGAGAAGCTTGATGCTTTCCTTCAAGACAGTAGAGAGTGAGTAGTAATAGGCAGTAGAGCCAGGGTTACAAATGCCTAGGCTGGTCCTGTTTCACCAGCCCACAGCGGAGGTGGATGGGCACCTGAACCCTGAGATGAAGACCATCAGGGGCTGCCTCCAGAAGGAAGAAATCAATAGGGGCAGAGTCTTCCCAAGAGGGAATAATCCACATGTCAGCTCAGAAACATCCTCATGAGACAAACACGTGAAGCCAACAACTCTCCAGGCTGCTGCCCCTCTTCACCTCTGCCACTCTCTGCACCCAAATTCTGGCCCTCTAGACTTCTGTCATCTATCACACTCCCATCCAGTACTTCTCTTTGCTTCTACCCTGTAACCTGCCCCCACCTCTGTTCTCTCAGCCTACCCATCCAGCCATGTCCTCTGACCCTAATAAAATAACTAGAAACCACCTCAGGTTTCCTGATCTCTCAGGATCCTCCTGACTTCACTTGCCCACCCATCCTAGTGAACCTCTTCAGTCACTCTCTTGTCATAATCCTCTAATCTTTGACTTCCTTATCTTCCATTTCAGCCTCTCTAAAAATCCCCAATCCCACCATCTTGCTCCTCTGCTCTTCTATCCAGAGAATATTCACACCAATGAGAAGGTAAAGGTAGGAGTCATTACAAATTTATTGTCTCTAATCAGCCCAGCAATCCTTCCCCATGTTCCTTATCCCCTCCTTCTTCCATTTCCCTAAACTGTGAGCCAAACTTTCACCTCCGTCTTTGAATCTCCATACTCTCTCCTGTTCCACTAATGATGAGGCCATCAGCTAAGAGTATTCTATTTCTATGGACAGCTTTTTCTTAGATCTCTCACCAGCTCTCCACACAGTGGACCACAGCCCCCTTCTTTAAGAATCTCCTCTGTGAGCTTTGGAAAACCACCCTTTTCTGGCTCCCTTCTCTCCTCACTGGCCACCTCTTTTAAGCCTCTCCTGCTTCCTGCTTTTCTACCTGTCAGAATAGTAACACTCCTTGGGGCTTGGTACTGGGATCCCTCCTTCTTCTCTCTAAGTGTCTTGTCCATGACTTTAAATCTCTATCATGACTGCCAAATTTCTATTTTCACACTTCTCTGCCTCCTGAGCTCCTATACCCACTTGCCTACTTACATGTATGTTTGGGTATTTCATATGCACATCAAGTTATGTACAAAACTTGTTTTGATATGTCCCTCAAAACTTGATCTTCCCCAGTCTTCCCCAACTGATTAATTGATACCACCATCCACACAAATGATAAAGATAGAAATCTGGAAGTCATCCTCTATCCCTCCCTTTCTTTCAATCCCCACATCCAACCTACTGCCAACCCTGTTGAGTCCACTCTCCAAAATTTACATTCAAATCCATCCATTTTTCTATATCTACTATCATCACTGAAACATCTCTCATCAGAACAACTGAAAGAGATTCCTTAATGGGATTCCCATTCCTCCACAACCCTCTCTTCCTGCCTCCTCTCCATACAACAGCCAGCACGAGCTTTAGAAAACATACACGTCATTCCTCTACTTAGCATCTTTCAATAGCTTCCTGTTGTACTTAGAAGAGAATACAAACATGCTGCAATAGTCTTGAGAGATAGGCAATGCGGTCCATGCTGAACTCTCCAAGCTCCCCTCATCACCACCCGCCCTGCCCCTACATGCACACACTGTGCTGCAGTCACACTGGACTTCTGACAGTTCCAGTACATGCAGAGCTGCCTCCCCAACAAAGACTTTGTGCTTACTCTTTGTTCTACCTGGAACTCTCTTCCATAGTTATTTGCAAATCTTGCTTCTTATCCACTGGGTTTTTACCATTCCCCCAAAATGCCCTTCCTCACCTCATTTTCAAAGTTATTCCATATTCTAGGACAATTTTGGCATATAATCATTGTGACATACAACAACTTGAAATAATTTAATGACTCCCACAAGAAAAATTTATATCTGACTCCTGTAATAGTCCAGTGGCTCAAGGTTGGGTAGAAAAAGGCTAGAAGTACGAGGAATATTGCTCATCATATTCAGACACCCAGACTGAAGGAGGTTCTGTTGTCATTTCCACGTAGTTTCCAAAGTCTCCTTCAGTGTCATCATCCCATCAGTCAGACAGATGAGTCTAGAGGGAAGTGCATGGGAGTTCTAATAAGCGGCACACACCATTTCCACTCACATTCCATTGGCTGGTACTTAATCATAGGATTGTATTTAATGGCAAAGGAGACTGAGAATGTTGTCCAGCTGTGTATGAGGAAGAAAGAAAAATGGTTTGGTGAACAGCTTCCCAGACTTTGCCAGTCATCCATTTTTTCTGCCCTCAGGTTTCATAGAAAAGTCTCTTTCTTCCTTTCTAAGGCCAAACCTATCTCTGCTTTGGATCTCATCTCTCCCCACCTCCTCATGTTTCTTTTTTTCTTTCTAAATTTCCCTTACCAGTTTTGTATTTTTTAACTTTTTCCTCTGACTTGGGTTCCTTCTTCAAATTACATCTTTCATTTCCTAAAGCCACAGACAAGTTCCATATTCGCACATCCAATGTCTTTATCTTTCTTGAACACCATGGAAGCTGACACTGTGGGCCTCTCCCCTCTATTCTAATCCTTTCCCTCATCTGTAGTAATAACACTTTCTATTGGTGCTATGCGTCCCTTCTTGCTCCTACCTCCATGAATATTTCATCCCTGTATACTTCGTGTTTCCTTTGCTTTCTTTTACTTCTTATACAATGCTCCCCAGGTTCTGCCTTTTGCTCTTTTTCACCATCCCTTGTTGACTTCATCTACCACCACAGCATCAACTATTATTAATACTCATTGACTTCCAAATCCATAACTCTCAATAAGAACTCCTTGCTACGCTCCAGCCAGTATGTCCAATTGCCACGAGGTCATCTGTATTGAGCTTTCTTTAAGTACCTCACCTTGTTCCCTGGAGGATTTGAGACAGGTTGCAAAGTATATACTTTGATGAAGGTTTTAAATATCAAAGGGGAAATGTAGGTTGAAAAATCATAAAATCAGAGACAGTCCATGCAATATGTATAGGGATTACTGTACAAGTTGTGCCACCTTTTTATATCAGTAACATAAGTTGCCAGATTCCTCACATCCATTAGATAAAAACAAACCAGATATCAAGAGAAGCACATTCTTTTTTCTCTTCAAACGCTAAAAACAACTTGATAAAGAGATTCTGACTATAGTATTTTGGATTTTTTGGAGAAAGTCCTTGACACCATCCCTATCCTAGAATCAACAACAAGTTTCACCCAGAAGTGACTTACAATTTTATTCTATGAAGCTGAGACATAACACCAAAGCATAATTCAATAACATGAGCGTTTGAGAGTCTAAAACAATACAATCCTAGCATGCAACTATCTGATGGTCTGGCTTGATGCAAGTAAAGACTTGAATAGCAAAGGAAATAGATTTGCGGCAAATTATTCAAGAATATCTCATATATTTTTTCACACAACCAAGTTCTTCATAGATTAGATAAGGCTACTAGGTTTCAGTAACTAGCCATAGCCTAAAGTGTAGACCATCAGTGATGTTGACAATTAAGGCACAGATATACAGGTCTTGACAATAACCAGGATATTGTCCTCTTAAGAAAATACAGACACTTAATCAATACTGTCTTTATGGGGTCTACTCCTGAATATTCGTCAAACATTTCAAACTCAACCTGTCCAAAACTCATTCACCTGAATGTGCGTGTAATCCTGTCATCTTGAAACATATATGGAAAGAAATATTTTCAACACATATATTTGACAAGAGATTAATATTCAAAGTATGTAAGGAACTCCTGCAACTCCATAAGTAGAAAACCAACTAAATAAAATTGGCAAAAGACTTGAAAAGACATTTCTTGAAAAAAAACAAAAAAGAGTTATCCTGAAGCACTGCTCACAAAGTGGGCTCCGTGAAAAACTAGTTCAATAAAGGCCTCAAGGTATAAGGCAAGGAATTTGAACTTTGTTCAAAAATCACTAAATAATTTTAAGCAAGGATTGATATGCTCAGCTTTTAATTTAGGAAGATAACTTTAGATGTTAATAAATGTTCTGTGGGGAAAAAAAATGGTCCTATAGTCAAAGATGTTTAGAAAACCTAAATCGGCTTATCAGGAATCTTTGCTGCTGTATTCCTCACAATGATGTTTTGCAGGTGGACTCTAAAAGAAGGCAAGATAAGAAGTGCAGTTGGTCAAGGATCCCATTATTTGAGGAATATGCCAGAGAGACACTTCCTGGTGAACATAGTAAAGAATCTTTTCCTTGACTGCCCTCTTGTACCCTCCCAACCACATTCAATCAGTCACCCTGTCTCAAAATGTCATTCCCAAATGCACTTTCTATTCTATCCATTCTCTTGGTGCTTTTTGGTTTAGCCTCATACGTGGTTTTCTGCCTCTCATCTAGCCCACATCTGCCAGAGGGAGGAATCTCTGGTGCAAATCTGATCACTTCACTTCCTCTCAAGAGTTTTCAAAAAAAGGAAGGATTAAGTTTAAATTCCTTTGTATAACCACAAGGCACTTCCTTATCTAAAGTCTTACTCTCTCTTTCCTGTCTCATCTCTTCAGATTCAAAAGGCTACCTGTGCTTTCTCAAAGGGTTACTTCATCAGGCTAAGCTTTTGCATGAGGTGCTCTCTCTATATAAAATGCCCTTGCTCCTCTCCCCGACCCCCATGCCATTCATCCATTAATCCCACTTATGTTTCAGAGCAGTTCAAACTCTCCAGGCAGTATGAACTACCCCTAGAAACATTCCAGGAAGGAGTTCGATTCCCTCCTCCTCACACACTTCTACCTACAGCACCTACCTCTCTGTACCATCACTGCCATTGTGTTTGGTCATCACCTAGACCAGAGTAGAAGCACCCTGAAGTCAGGGCTGTACTGTTTACTGCCTGGGCCCTATTTAACTCAGCATCCCATACAGCTAGCACAAGAACTTGTCTCTATAAATCCTATTAATTTCTGCTCATCTTTCAACTCAAGCTCAAAATTGCCTCCCCAGGGAAGTTTTCTTGACCTTACCCCACAAGGCCACATTGTTTTAGTGATACACTTTCCTAGTTCCCTTTACTTTTCCTTGTCACTCTTGTCATCCCTTTTCACCAATTAATTATTTTGCTGTGTGATTATTTGACAGTGAATCTTTCCACAAGGTAGAGATCATGCATATTGTATCCCCAGTGTTAGAACAGCATCTGGCACAGAGTTAATGTTCCATAAATATTTGATGAGCAAATAAATGAATGAGAAAGTAGATGTGAATATACAGTAATACCTGGCTGGGATAGAAGAGGCTAAGGAAGAGGTTTTTCATTCAACGGGGCATGTGTGGTACCTGAATACAATTTTTTATTATTTTTAATTATAGTTGGCATACAATATATTAATTTCAGGTGTACAACATAATGATTAGACATTTATATAACCTGCAAAGTAATCACTTCAATAAATCTAGTACCCATCTGACACTGCAAGTTGTAATTACAATATTATTGACTATATTCTTTATGCTATACTTTATATCCCCATGTCTATTTCGTAACTACAAATCCGTACTTCTTTGTTTCCCAGCTTTATTGAAGTATAATAGGCAATTAGTTGTTCATATTTACATTGTACGATTCAATGTTTTTTTTTTCAATTATATAGTTGGCATACAATAATACATTAGTTTCCTTTGTAAAGTATAGTGATTAAAAATCTATATAACTCACAAAGTGGTCACCCCACTAAATCAGGTATCCCTTTTCTCCCTTACATATTTTTTACAACATTGTTGACTATTCCCTTATGCTACACTTTATATCTCCACGACTATTTTGTATCTATCTATTTGTACTACTTAATCCCTTGGCCCTTTTTCACCATCCCCCCATTTCCCCTCCCATCTGCTAGCTCTTAAAATATTTTCTGTATCTATGAGTTTGTTTCCATTTTTGTTGTTGTTGTTGTATGTTCTTTAGATTCCACACGTACATAAAATTATGTGGTATTTGTCTTTCTTTATCTTACTCACTTCATTCAGCACAATACCCTCTAGGTCCATCAATATCTTTTTCAATTCCTTTCCTTTCAGTCTGTGTGTGTCTTTTAGTTTGAAATGAGTCTCTTGTAGGCAGCATCTGTAGAGGTTGTGATTTCTTATCCATTTGGCCACTCTTTCTTTTGATTGGAGCACTTAATTCTTTTCCATTTGATGTACTAGTTTATAGAAACCTAGTAATTACCATTCTTTATTTATGTTTTGATTCATGTTTTTTCTTCTTAAAGAAGTCCCTCCAACAATTCCTATAATAGTGACGTGGTGTTGATGAATTCCTTTAGCTTATTTCTGTCTGGGAAGCTCTTTATCTGTTCTTCTAGTCCAAATGATAGCTTTGCTGGACAAAGTATTTTTGGTTGTAAAATCGGGTTTTCAACACTTTGAATATTTTGTGCCAATACTTCTGGCTTGCAAAGCTTCTTTCGAGAAAAAGGTGCCCATCTTATGGGAGCTCCCTTGTAGGTAACTAATTGCTTTTCTCTTGCTGCTTTTAAGATTCTCTCTTTGTATTTAACCTTTAGCATTTTAATTCCTGTGTCTTGGTGTGAGCCTCTTTGGGTTTGTTTTTGGAGGGACTCTCTGAGCTTCCTGGGGTTGTATGTCTGTTTCCTTCACCATGTTAGGGAGGTTTTCCATTATTATTTATTCAAATATATATTCAACTTCTTGTTCTCCCTCTTAATTAAGGTACTCCTATGACACAGATGTTGTTACCCCTAATTTTGTCCTATAGGCTCCTTAAATTATTATTATATTCTTGGTTACTTTTTTCTTCCCATTCTGGTTGGGTGACCTTGGTTTCCCCATCCTCTATATCAGTGTTTCGATCCTCTTCTTCCTCCACTCTGTTGATTCTTTCTAATATACTCTTCATCTCAGATAATGTATTCTTCATTCCTGACTGGTTCCCTTTTTATAATTTCCATTTTTATTTTTTTATTTCATTGTTAAAGTTCTCATTGAGTTCATCTACACTTCCCCTAAGTTCACTGAGCATCTTTATAAGCAGTGTTTTGGACTCTGTATCTGATAGATTGCTTGACTCCTTTTTTCCTTGATCTATGTTCTGTTATTTCATACGATTTCTGCTTCTTTGTCTTCTCATTTTGGCTGCCTTTCTGTGTCTGTTTCTATGTACTAATCAAAGCTCCTAAGTCCTAGGTCTTATTAGTGTGGATTTGAGAAGTAGGTGTCCAGCAGCACAGTCTTAAGAGGGGTTCAGCTGCAGGCCAAGTTTAGCCCCAGCCTATGTCCTTCTGGGGCCACCTGTTAAGATTCAGCAAGCAATCCACAAACGCTATGCCTATAGATGCCTCAAGAAGCCATACCAGAAACCAGGGTCAGCTGCCACCAGTGTGAGTCTTGGCGCTGCTCAGCAAGTGTCACAGGACTTGCTGATGACACAACTGTATATGGCTTGGGTTGGGCCATGAGCTGGGAGAGGTGGAGTTTCAGAGAATCTTCTAGGTTAAGCGACCTCTGTTATTCAGTTAGATGATGTCTCGGCTATGGTGACACTGCATCTGCTCGCTGAGAGGTGACAGGGTTCAACAGAGGAGGATTGGATACTGCCATCACTTCTACCCCAGGAGAAAGCCTCACTTCCTGCCCTCACTCTGGCAACTCAGTGTTCCCCTGTAAGTCCCTGGTGACCCCCAAGCAGCGGACCAGGCACTGGTGCTCAGAGTAAGCAGGTCCATCATCATGCAAGTCCGGTCACGGACATGGCCCCTTTAAGAGGCATCTGCAGCTGCCGGCTGACAAAGCCTCTGTCTTACTCAGCCCCTGGGGACCAGGCAGCCTGGCATCTTCACCCAGTTATACCTCCAACTGTTGCAGGGTGATTTCTTATTTCTCTCCCTAGTTCTAGGGCTTCTGTTCATCTAGACCCCCAGGTGACTCTGCTTGCTGTTTGCTCCATGCTTCTATCTCAACTTTGATGTGGTCGCAAGAGAAGATGAGCAAAGCTTCTATCATCTATGCCATTATGCCCCGTTCCCTCCCAAATCTGTACTTCTTAATCTCTTCCCCTTTTTCACCGACATCCATTCATCTGGCAACCCAAAAAAAAAATGTTCTCTGTATCTGTTTGTTTCTGTTTTGTTTGTTTATTTTGTTCCTTAGATTCCTTATGTAAGTGAAATCATATAGCATTTGTCTTTCTCTGTCTGTTTTACTCTACTCAGCACAATATCCTCTAGATACATCTATGTTGTTGTAGATGGCATTCTTTTTGTTGATTGTTTTTATGGTTGAGTCCATTGTATATATGCAGCACCTCTACTTTATCCATATAGCCATTGATGGATACCCAGGTTGACTTCATATCTTGGCTATTGTAAATAATGCTGCAAAGAACATATGAATGAACATTTCCCTTCAGAATAGTATTTTGAGTTTCTTCAGATAAATACTCAGAAGTGGGACTACTGGGTCCTTCTTTATCTCTTGTTGTAGCCTTTGTTTAAAAGTCTATTTTGTCTGGTATAAGTATTGCTACCCCATCATTTTGTTTGTTTGTTTCCATTTTCATAAAACATCTTTTTCTATCACTTTACTTTCATTCTGTGTATGTTTTTTTTATCTAAATTGAGTCTCTTGTAGGCAGCATATGTAAAGGTCTTGTTTTCTTATCCATTCAGCCACTCTACACCTTTTGATTGGAGCATTTAATCCATTTATATTTAAAGTAATTGTTGATAGATATGTAGTCATTGCCATTTAATTGTTCATATTTTTTATCTTTTTTCTTCTTGTTCTTAAAGAAGTTCCTCTAACATTATTTGTAATACTGATTTGGTGATGAAGAACTCCTTTAGCTTTTTCTTGTCTGGGAATCTCTTCATCTCTCTTTTGATTCTAAATAATAGCTTTGCAGGGTAGACTAATCTCGGTTGTAGGTCCTTGCTTTTCATCACTTTGGATATTTTGTGGCAATTCTTTCTGGCCTGCAAAGTTTCTGTTGAGAAATCAGCTAATAGTCTTAATGGAGCACCTGTGTAGGTAACTAACTGCTTTTCTCTTACTGCTTTTAAGATTCTCTCTTTGTATTTAACCTTTGGCATTTCAATTATGATGTGTCTTGATGTGGGTCGCTTTGGGTTCATCTCGTTTGGGACTCTCTGTTCTTCCTGGGCTTGTATGTCTATTTCCTTACCAAGTTAGGGAAGTTTTCCATCATTATCTCTTAAAATGGATTTTCAATTTTCTGTTCTCAATCTTCTTCTGGTATCCCTATAATGAGAATGTTGGTATGCTTCATGTTGTCCCAGAGGCCCCTTAAACTATTCTCATCTGGGGAGATTTTTTTTCTCTTGTTGCTGTTCTGATTGGGTGTTTTCTGCTACCTTATCTTCTAAATCGCTGATTCAGTCCTTTGCTTTATTTAATCTACTGTTGATTCCCTCTAATGTATTTTTCATTTCAGGTATCGTATTTTTCATTTCCGAGTGGTTCTTTTTATGTTTTCTATCTCTATTTTTATGTTTTCTATGTTTTTATTAAAGTTCTCACTGAGTTCCTCTACTCTTCTAAGTTCATTTAGCATCTTTATGACCAGTGTTTTTGAACTCTGCATCTGATAGATTGTTTGTCTCCATTTTGTTTAGTTCTTTTTCTGGAGTTTTGTTCTATTCTTTCATTTTGGACACTTTTTTTTTGTCTCCCTATTTTAGCTGCCTTCTTGTTTTTGTTTCTATGTATTAGATAAGGCTCCTAAGTCTCCTGGTCTTAGTAGAGTGGCTTTATGGCTTTATGTAGTAGGTGTCCTGTAGGTCCCAGTGGTAGTCTTCCCTGGTCACCTGAGCTGGGTGCTCAAGGTATATCCCTTGTATGGGGTGTGTGTGCCCTTAGTTGAGCCTTAGTTGTTATTTCTATGTCAGTGAGAGAGACTGAACCTCAGGCTGATTGGTTGTGAGGACTGGCCAGTGAGGGGCTGACCTTACAGAGCAGTATTCACCTTAGCAGGGCTCTGGTACCCGCCCTTGTTCTTAAAGAAGTTCCTCTAACATTATTTGTAATACTGATTTGGTGGTGAAGAACTCCTTTAGCTTTTTCTTTCTGACCTCTGGGTGTGTCTTCCTTAGTATAGCCCTGGGTGGTGCTCTGGCTCCAGTCAAAGCCTGGGAGGGTCCCCAGCCTCAGTCCAAGTGCACAGCTCAGGCAAGAGTCACCAAACAATTTGCAGATGGCAGCCACTCATGCTGGGCTTAGAGGTGCCTCAAGAGGCTGAGCTGGGAACCAAAGCTGGCTACCACTAGTTCTGGGCTTGAGGCTGCTCAGTAAGATGTATAGGGCAGGACAAGGTAGTTGTAAACAATTTGTCAAAGGCTGAAGAAATTCAAGAGCAGGAATTTTATTTATAAAAATCATGCTAAGACACTCCCACCTGGAGGGGAGAGGAGAGAAGATGAGAGGGTGACATAAAGAGCTTCTCTTTTTCCATCCCCTGCCACAGTCGTGCCAAGCACAAGCAGACTGGGAAAAAGAACATGGCACTCTGAACCTTATCATTGGAGAACCTAGGCTGACTTAGAGATCAAGGCCATATAGCACATTTGCCCCTGTATCTCAGTGGTATTTAATTACCACCATTATTAATTCATAACAGTGGTCCTCTTTTAAAATAATATAGTGCTAAAAACAATGTTTCATAAATGTGTAAAATGAAATCTAGAAATTATTTACCAGGTTCTACTTCCTCTCCAGAACTCTTCATCAATGCAAATCATTATGAAGCTGAATTTTTTACAAGTACATTGCCTACTCACAAACTAGCCTATGGAAATGTAATAAGCTGCAGTTCCTCACTCTTTCCTAATAGCACTCTAAACTCCCTCCCTTTTATCTGAGAATCTTTATCTTAAACCACTTTATATGTAGTCATTAATTTTCGCAGCATCCCTGCTAAGAAGATTCTATTACTTCCATTCAACCAGAGAGTAAACTAAGAAGCTGAGCCAAATTAAGTGATTTGCTTGCTCAAGAAATTAATGGCCTGACTGGACTCAAACATAGCAACTTCGATTTCCAAGGCCTAGCACCCAAATGCCACCCTGATACTTCCTGCAAGGACCTGAGCTTTTGAGTTGGTAAAGTTGGGCTCAAATCCTAGCTCTATGATTTCCTTGACAAGTTTTTCAACCTCATTGAGCACCTATAAATTGAGGATAATAAAAATACTGTTTCATAAAGTTGTTGAGAGGATTAAATATGATAATATACATAGAATACTTAGCACAGGATCTGGAACAAATAAAGAATTATGCTGTTATTATTATTATACACACCTGGAAGGGAATATCCCTCATCCAGTCCCCACAATATTTTTCTTACATCAGAAAATAAGTAAGCCACACCTGCAGTTTTGCTGTGCCATACACACATATGCAGATGAAGTCTGCTATGGGGCTGTTAGGATACCTGAGCACATTCCTAGAGATCTACTACATCAATAATTATCCAGTTATTCACACATGCATGCATTCATCCATCCACTCATCCATTTGTTCATCTATCCATTCATTCAGCCATCCATCTATCTAGTCATCTATCTACTATCCATTCATCTATCCTTCCATCCACTCATCCATCCATCCATCTACCCATCCTTCCATTCACTCATTTATTTATACATTTATCCAACCACCCCTCCACCAATGCACCCACCCATCCACACATTTATCCACCCATCCATGTTTAGAAAACACTTATCATGTTTAGTCCCGTACTAAGGGCTGTGAGATATACTAAGGTGATTAAGACATTGTCTCTGCCCTCAGAACTATAAATCCATATAATTACAAGAAATTCTAAAGCAAAATGGAATATAAAAAGTGTCATAAGAGAAGTTATTGAAGATGAATTAAGGGCACTGTTCACATAGGAAGAGTAGTAAGTTATGAGCCAGGAAATCTTTTTTTAGTCTTGGCTTTAACATTGATCTAACATAAGCCCAGTCACCCATCAAGGGTTTGGTTTCCCCACGTATACAATGAGGAGGCAGAAGTGGAAGAGTCCAAGAGCTCTTTTAGCTCTAATGCTTCAATTTCTCTGCCTCTGGGTAAAGCGAGGTAGTATTCAAACTAAGCCTTGAGTAATGGATATGGCATTCCAGGAGAAGGGAATGACAAAGCAAACTCATGAAGATAAGGAACATTTGATTATAGCAAATGGGAAAAGGCAGTCATGTCTTGAGAGTTAGATTTAGAACATATTGTGAAGGAATTTATTTATAGCATAAGAAGTACACACACACACACACACACACACACCTTTGCCACTTGCCTGCCTTTACACCTGCATATGCTTACACTAGAGTGACTTGTGATCAGTACACACCTTTCTAGAGAGTAGAAAAGGTGAGACGACACTGAAAACAGGGTGACTAGGAAACTGGGTAAAGGCTTTTGTAACACTTTAGATAAATAATAACCAGGGTCTGAATTAAAGTAGCAATACAAAATATAAAGGAGACAAATGTGAGGATATTTGCAGGCACAATTTACAAGGCCTAGTAACTCAATACAAGTGGGAAAAAGTAGTTAGAGATGACTCTGAAGCATCATGCTGATGACTAGAAAAATACATCCGACATCTGTTGAGCACTACCAAGCGCAAAACTTTATGCTGGCCCTGGACACCTTTTATGAGCAAGTCTGGTGTGGGCTCTGCTTTCATATGACTTGTCCAAATACATTCTGAGAAGAACCTCCATTCAGATAAGAAATCATTCTGTCTTCCGACTACCATTTTCTGAGTATGTACTGTATACAAAACTGAGTTAGGTTCTTCCATCCCTGGAAGGAGAGAATGAGGATAAATGGTGTTTCATTATGATTGATGTCCCCTAGAGTCAGCAAGAATCAGTTGAATTCCCAGAAGGAAGGAAAGGGCAGGTCAGAGAGATGGGAAGAATTAATTACTACTTAGTGAATGATAAGGATCCTTCTTACTATGTTTGTACTTTCTCAGGGTTACCTTCTTGATATACCTCTTATATTGCTGCACACAAGGGCAGGATGAAGCAGAAGTCAACCCACCTTGCAGATTAAAGTTTCCATTGAAAGGGGCCCTGGAGGAAGCTGAGTTGGAATTCAGGGTCTCCTCTGCATGCCCTAAAAGCCATCTAATTGCATCAGTTGAATTATTTTGAATGACTGATCTCTCAATTATTCCTGCACATGGTAATATTCCCCAACCTTCATCAAACCAAAACGAGGCAGCAACTTGGGTGTGTTGTAAAGAGCTTGAGGAGGGACATGCAGGCAGTGCTCCAGGTCTGTGCCACAGGACCGTCTATCATCCTCTATCATGGGCACTCCATCAAGCAAGAGGGAAGGGAAGATCCTCCTACCTGGACTGTCTTTCCTGCCCATCTGCCTGGTGAACACCTACTCATATCTCATCTTAAATCCAGATTGTCCAATCTAGATGCCTTTCCCCATTATCCTCACCCCTATCCCAGGCACAATGGGCTGTTCACTCTACTCTATTCTTAATTTTAATGGGACCCTTAATTCTTCATTTTAATCTTATATATTTTCATATTTGTCCCCCCAAAAAAACTGCAAACCATCTCTCAGGCAGGACTCTATCTTAGTCATCTTCATACCCTAACACTTGGCCTTGTGCCTGACATCTAGTTGTACTTAAGCACTTGTCACTAAGATGAGCTAACTCATAAAGAACTCACCCTGTAGCAGGCACTCTCCTGAGTGTTTTACATGCATTATATCATTTAACCCAAAACACCCCCTTGAGTTTGGTGTTATTATCCTCACTTAATTAGAGATGAAGAAACGAAGGTTAAAAAAAAAGCAACTTGCCCAAAATGAAAGTACTACTCTCTTTCCTGATATCTCCGTCATGCTGGATAGATGGTATGTAAAACAGCCTGAAATTGAGAAAACTTCAAAACTTATTGCAAAACTGGGTATTGTCAGCTTCGTCCAAGGTGACACAAACAGTGGGGAATGTGTAGATACACAGTCAGATTCTAAGGGTTCTTGCTTATTCACCCCTAGAGAGGGCTCACTAGTGATTTAAAGATAACACAAAAGCCATTGTAGGCCCACCATTAAGACTAGTTCATGGTTAAGAAACACCTAATAAAACAGATTTTAAAGTATAACCGTCACCTGTCCCTCCCACACTAACTCTGGAGACACATACATTTATAGTAACACTTCTGTCGGTGACTGCCAGTAACCTTTCCCACTATTGTCCCTTTTTTAGACACATCAGGTAGCAGGTTTCTCTTGCAAACCCATCTGAGAATGTGTATAGGTAGGCACTCCCCAGAAGGATAGGAAAGAGGCCATTAGGCAAAGAGGAGATTTGCTGGATGGTAGTGCTAACTGGTTTTAATCCGCTGCTGCCTCTGAAAATAGCCTCTTTGATGGCCACAAACCCAGGGATCCCATGAGAACACCAGGTTAACTGCATTCTTATTAAAAAGAAACAGCCCACCTGGGCCTGAATCCTGCACAGAGAAATAAAAGAGAAATGGAGAGAATCAATCACACTTCCACAGTAAAAGTAATATAAACTTTTATCCAATCACCACTGCAAACCAGGACATTCTGTACAGTCAGAAGAGGCTTAATTAGCCTGACCCAGGAGTCTAAGTTTAGGTGATTAAGAACGCTTCACAGCCTGGGTTGTAGCATTAGTGATGATACAGCTCATCCTGCCACCCAGCTGTTGGGCCCCAAATTGGAGAAGATTTCGTTTTCTACAACCTGGGCTTCATTTAAGAACACTGAGAGGGGGAAGTGTCCCGTGTTCTTTAAAAGGCCACAGTTGTCAATTTTTACGTGTGTCTGCATGTTCTGCTGGTGTGCTGTGCTCCTAATCAAAGGAAGCTTATGAAAAAGGAAAACGAATTTAAGTAGCAAGGCAGTGACATTATTTCTAAGTGTCCTGGGAAGTTTTTCCCATAGTTTTTGGGTTCATTTATTAATTCTTTTATCCTTTCAATCGGACTTTGAAGGGGCATCAATTTAGCATTAGACGCCATTATAGGAAGCAGACCCACAAAGGCACAAGTTCCCTCTATCAGCTTCCTATTGCTGCTGTAACAAATTACTACCAATCTAAGGACTTAAAACACACAATTTTATTATCTTACATTTCAAAGGGTCAAAGGTCCAACATTGGTCTCACTGGGCTAAAATTGAGGCATTTGTACAGACATACTCCTTCTGGAGGTTCTAGGGAAGAATCCATTTTCTTGCCTTTTCCAGTGTCTAGATGCCACTGACATTCCTTGGCTCCTGGCCCTTCCTCTGCATTCAAGTCAGCAACTCACGCTGAGTCTTTCTCATGCTGCCATCTCTTGAATTTTTACTCTTCTTTCTCTCTCTTCCATTTTTAAAAGTCCTTGTGATTACATTTGACCTACTCTTACAATCTCTCCTTCTCAAGGTCCTTAATTTAATTGTATCAGCAATGTACATAGCATATTATACTATACTATCTCCAGGATGTCATCCAAAAGACACTAATTTTTCTCAATATCTAAACTATGTCATGAGCTATCCTTGCTTACAGGAATTGAAAAGGATTTTCCACCACAAAGAACAAGGTGCAGGTGCCCAAATGCAAAAATCAAGGTGGCAATGCGACATCATGTGCAGAAAAGACTGTATTCAAAAGGGCCGAGTGCAACAGAAGAATAACTACACATGCCGAAAAGAATTTAACCACTCCATGCCACAACCTACACAGAAGCCTCCTTTCCAGTTGGGAAAAAAAGTGCCTAGTGAATGAACTCACCCTTCTCCATTTCTTGATCAAAGAATAAAGTTTCTGTTCTACTTTACCAAACTCAGTCTCATTTTGTCGACTCAAATGGAGCTGGGCAGAAGGACCTTAGTTTGAGTCCCTGACTTGGAAGGGTCAAAAACAATACTACATATTGCCAAAATATGAAGTGGTACACAGGTTGCAGGGTTAGGACTTGGGCATCTTTTATTCTGTCCCCTATAATCCCAGTCTCAGTGGTGTTTATTTTTCATATGGAACAGACTAATCTGTCTCCTTGGTTATGCTTTAAGGTGTTTTCATAGGCATAATTTTTGCAAATTGTTCATAGACATACTCTGATTCCTTCTTAATCATCAGCATGCACATTCTTCTCCCTTGCAGTCTCCACTTTCAAGGCACCTCATTCAAAGAAATAATGTATTATTGAAGACACATTAGTCTAACGTTTGATTTTGAAATAAACAGCAAATACTAAAATTAATATCCATGGACTCCTGAAGCAATGGCCTGCTCCTCATTTTTCTCCAATTTTATGTAGTTGACTTCCTGCTCACAGCGGGATGTGTTTCGGCTCTCTGCTCTTGTCATGTCTCTAGTCTCTACTCATCTCTGGCCTGCTAAATCAGGGCAGCCTGGATTAGCTATTTCCCTCTTATACTCATTTCCATTTTTGAGATTGTTTACACAGCTCCAATTTCTAACACCAATGTGGGCAAGATGATGACACTACCCTCCAAAGAAGTCCACATCCTAATCCCCAGAACCTGTAAATGTGTCACCTTACGTGGCAAAGGGACTTTGCAGATATGACTAAGGTCAAGGACCTTGAGCTTGGGAGAGCATTCTGGATTATCTGGGTGGCCCAATGTGATCACAAGTGTCCTTCAGGGGGCGATCTTTCCTGACTGCAGAGAACCAGAGAAACGAGAAGAAGGATTTGACATCCCATTGCTGGTTCTGACATGGAGCAGGCTATGTGCAAGGATGAAGAGACCTGTAGATCCTGGAAAGATCAAGCAAGGAAATGGATCTTCCCACAGAGCCTCCAGAAGGAACACAGGTTGCCCACACTTTGACTTGAGCCTGCTGAGACCTTTGTCAGACTTCTGACCTACACAACTATAAGATAATAAGTTCATGTTTTAAACCACTAAATTGTGATAATTTGTTACAGCAGCAATAGAAAGTTAAAACAATGTGCATTATTTTTATTCCAAGCTGATGGTTGAAGCCCTCAAAACGAACACAATTCAGAGTCATTAGTGGACTGGCAACACCTCCTCCAGATCATTAGCCAGGATTCAATAAGGCCAGGCCTAATGGAGACCCCTGTAGAAGTCCATCTGAGAACACCTTGGGTTGAAGGAGATGTGTGATTAATTATCATCTTGTATTTCCTGAACCTGATTTATTAACTCAGCCAATCTGTACTTTTTCTGACAGACAGAGGTTTTCTCTTTGTTAGAGAGATTACCTTCCCTATCCCTTCCTTCATTGATGTTACAGTCGGTGCCCCATCACCCAACTCCAGGCCAGTACCTCTCCCCCAAGACACACACAGAGACACAAAGATACACACAGATATACACATAAACTTGCACACAAAAGCACATGGAGATATATACACACAAATACACACAGAGACACAGAGATACACACAGAGAGACACAGGCACACATATAGATACGCACATATGCACAAACACAAATGCACACAGAGATGCACATAGACCCACACAGAGACATACACACTTCTCTTTCTTCAGAAAAAGTCAGACCATATTTTGAAAAAGATTTGCTCTTCCAGTGCTCTGATGTCCATTATCCTAGCGTTTGTGAATTTCTATTCTGTTCTAAATGTTTCATTATGTTATAAAGCCTTGGATATTTAAAAGAACAGTAGGTTAGACCAGTTTGTTTTCAAGCTTTACATGAATAGGAAATTTAAAATGATTTTTTTTATCTGAGGACTACAAAGAATTTCATTGATTTTTGCCCTAATTCTTGTAATTTGAAGATAAATGGGCATGGGGCAGTGAGTCCTATTAACATCCATTTCACCTGATTGGAAACACTTCAGACTTCAGACTTTCAGTTATTGAGATGCTCTGTTTGATCTTCTGATTCTTGTTTTCTATCTTCATTTGTACATACTTTGTGTTAGCAATTATTTTAAGTACTGAAGATACGGTGGGGGTTTGGGACTGAAGCACAGATTTCAGAGTCATTTTCAAATAGTTAGCATTTAAAGCCATTGAAATTACAGTAATAACTCAGGAAGAATGTGTGGATGGAGAAGAGAAGGTGGGTCTAGCACAGAGCCTCAGAGCACTCTAAAATTTAGAAGTCTAGCAGAAAAGAAGGACTTAAGATGAAGAAATTTTTTCTGGTAGGAAGTAAACCAGTAGTGTGTAGTATCATAAAAGCCAAAAGAAGAAAGTGTTTCAAGGAAAAAGAATAGTTAGAGGAGGGGGAAATGGCATAGATGATAGAGCCTCTGTTCATCCCTCTAGCAACCAAATCAAAGTTGTGACAGAAACAAGGAGCAAGCAGCAAGAAAAAATCACCTGAGATCTAGATGTGCAAGCCATACAACTAGAGTGAAATCCAAGAAATTGCCCTGCAAAAGCAGAAGGTAGGACAAGGCGAGGACACTGGCTGCCCAGTCTTGAGCGGCTGAATGAGACGGAGGCTGCAGCAGCAGACTCCTCTTAAAGGGGCCGCATCCGCAAACAGATTTGTGCGATGACAGGCCTGTTCGATCTGAGCACCAGTGCTGATTTGG
The DNA here is from genome assembly GCF_902729225.1 of Pteropus medius. Taxonomy (NCBI): domain Eukaryota; kingdom Metazoa; phylum Chordata; class Mammalia; order Chiroptera; family Pteropodidae; genus Pteropus; species Pteropus medius. Next base: position 11,305,743 of record NW_024350325.1, on the reverse strand, counting down.
CTATGTGCAAGGGGGCAGCAGGGACTTATAGGGAGACATTGTCGGAGTGAGGGCTTATTGGAGACTTGCTCTGTATAGAAGTGCCTGTGGTATCCATTGTTCCCCATTGAGCCCTCCCCACTTTCAGTGTGCAGATGCAGAGCTGCCATAGCTGTGAGGTCATCAAACTGAATAACAGAGGTCGCTCTACCCAGAGGATTCCCTGAAACCCTGCCTCCCCCAACTCGAGACTCCACCAAAGCTACATCCAGGTATATCCTCAGCAAGATAGGTGCTCCTTGCTGAGCAGTGCCTAGACTCACACTGGAGGCAGCTGGCCTCAGTTTCTGATGTGGCCTTTTGAGGCAACTATAAGCACAGCATCTGTGGATTGCTTGCTGAATCTTAACAGGTGGCCTCAGAGGGGCAGAGGCTTGGGCTAAATTTGGCCTGCAGCTGAACTCCTCTCAGAACTGTGCCACTGGACACCTACTTCACAAATCCACACTAATAAGACTGGGAGACTTAGCAGCTTTGCTTAGTATATAGAAACGAACACAGAAAGGTAGCCAAATGGGAAGGCAAAGAAGCAGAAAACATATGAGAGAAGAGAATAGAGATCCAGATATAATGGAGTCAAGTAACCTAACATGCAGAGTTCAAAACACTGGTTATAAAGATGTTCAATGAACTTATGAGAAGTGTAGATAAATTCGATGATAACTTCACCAAAGAGACAAAAATACATAAAAAGAGAAATGGAAATTATAAAAGGGAATCAGTCTGAAATGAAGAACACATTATCTGAGATGAGACGTATATTAAATGGAATAAACAAGGGAATAAACAAAGTGAAAAAGAAAAGGATCAAATGCCCTATCTAGAGGATGGGAAAGCCAAGGACATGCAATCATAATGGCAAGAGATAAGATACCAAGACTATATAAATAATTTAAGGAGCTTATGGGACACTATTAAGGGTCAAAATATCCATTTGATTAGTGTAACTGAAGAAAATCAAGATGTTGAACAGCTGGTTTGAAGAAGCAATGATGGAAAACTTCCCTAACCTGGTGAAGGAAATGGACATATAATCCCAGGAAGCTCAGAGAATCCCAAAAACCAGGGATCCAAAGAGGCCCACACCAAGACACATCATAATTAAAATGCCAAAGTTTAAGTACAAAGAAAGAATATTAAAAGCAGCAAGAAAAAACAGATAGTTACCCATAAGGGAACACCTGTAAGACTGGCAGCTGATTTCTCAAAAAAAACTATACAGGACAGAAGCGCTTGGCAAAAAATATTCGACAGGATGAAGACCCAGGAACTACAACCAAGGATATTTAATCTAGCAAAGCTATCATTTAGAGTTGAAGGACAGATAAAGAGCTTTCCAGACAAAAATAAGCTAAAGGAATTTATCGCCACCAAGCCAGTATTACAGGAAATGTTAGAGGCACTTCTTTAAGAAGAAAAAACATGTATCAAAAACAGGAATAAATAATGGTAACAACTACATTCCTATCAATAAGTACCTTAAATGGGAAATAATTAAGTGCTCCAACCAAAAGGTAGAGTGGCTGAAAGGATAAGAAAACAAGACCCCTACATATGAAAAGGAAGGAGATGGAAAAAGATATGCTTTGATGGACCTAGAAAGTATTTAAGTCAGACAGAGAAAGATAAACACTATATGATTTCACTTATATGTGGAATCTAAGGAATAAAAAGAACAAACTAATCAAAAACAGACTCACAAATATAGTGGACAAACAGAGGGGCAGGGGATTGGGGAGTGAGAGAATGGGGTGAAGGGTTAAAGGAGTACAAATTACTAGCTGATGGATGGTCACGGGGATGGGGAGCACGGCATAAGGAATGCAGTTAGCATTAATACATTGGCTAGGTGGAGGGTCAGGGGAGGGAAGGAGCAATTGGGGGGATCGTTTTACAAACTATATAGATGTCTAACCAATGTACTGTATACTTGTAACTAATTAAAATAAATACTTTTTTAAAAAAAGTAGTCTAGATAAGACATGATGATATGAATCAGTCATAGCAGTGGGAATGCAGCCAAGTATATGAGAAGATATTTAACAAAATAGGTAAATAATTGAACAAGAAGAGAAATCAAAGATAATGGAGGGGATTACCTAACTTGAAAAATTGAGTGAGCCATTTTACCACTATCTGAGAGTGAAAGTACAGGATATAGAGCAAGTTTGCGAGAAAAGATAATAAGTTCTGCTTAGCAAAATTTAAGTTTTATATACTTATGCCATCTCAAAGGAAGAATGTATCTAGTAGGTGATTCAAAATATGTGGATGATGTTTTGGGGAGGTAAAAATTGGGGGCAAATTGAAGGAAAGTGGTTAAAAGGTACAAACTTCCAGTTATGAGATAATTAAGTACTAGGGATGTAAAGTCCAACATGATGGCAATAGCTAACACTGCTATATGATATATAGAAAAGTTAAGAGAATAAATCTTAGGAGTTCTCATCATTAGGAAAATTTTTTTTTCTTTTTCTTTCTTTTTTTTTACCTATTTGAGAGGATGGACATTAGCTGAATCTATTGTGATACTCATTTCACGATATATGTAAATCAAACCATCATGCTGTAATCCTTAAACTTATACAGGTATATATGTCAATTGTTTCTCAGTAAAACTTGAAAAAAATACACAATGCTATATGTCTCATAAAGCTGGGGAAAATTTTTAATTAAAACAAAAAGGGAGAGGCAGAAGAGAAGAGATAGATTTCGACGTAAAATTACACTGTGTTACCATATTTTCTTGGAGAGACATAGTCAGAATGAAGAGATTCTCTTAGTCTTTGTGTCATGTAAACTGCATATCTGCAAGGAATTCTGGTTGTATTCTGTATTGACTAGATATATCAACACTGTGAGCAAATAAGCTCCTAATTGGTTATCTGGGTGAAGAGTCTCAGAGTTGCTCAAAGCCAACTTATGTCCATCAGTAGAAACTGGCCTAATGTCTCAGAAGTAGTGCTCTTCCAAACCAGAAACAAAAAGAAATAAATCAATAAAAAAATAGCTAATATTTTTAAAAATCGGGAAAAGTGATAGCTGAAACTGTGGATGCCTTCTGCTAAATTGAAGATTTTTAAAAAACAAAACAAAACAAAAAAATAGAATGAGGGAAGGAGACCAAAGGGACCTAAGAATTTTCCCAGAAAAACCAAAGCTCATTGTAAGACCATAAGCATGAGAACTCACAATGCACTGCATTCTGCTTTAGTTGCTGTGGAGAATGATGGTAAATATCCAAAGGATCCCACATTTCCCAATCTCTTGGCTAAGGAAAAATGAATACTCAAGATACATTTCTCCTGCTCTTCTACTATTAACTTTATTAAGACATAACTAGACACAAACTCAGTCAGGATTTTTGAACTTTCCTGTATATCCTCTGACTGACTGGAGATAAACCTTTGAGGTAAGAAGGAGATAATGCAAAAACACAGAAAGCATGTTGGTGCGACAAGAAGCCTGGAGCAACAAAATGAACCTAGGACTGAAAACCTATGTCTTCTCTTTGCGAGAGCTGCCCTTCTTTTATCTGCATTCTCTCTTCAAGTTGTATGTATATCTGTCACTGGAATACCCAGCACGATGATCCCACCTCAGCTCGGCTCACCTTAAGAAAATGCTGTGGAAGGCTGAATGGCAGTCATTTTTACTATCTCCCCGACAACATGGTTTTTTTCCTTGTAACTTCCATGTATCTTTTCCTTCAAGGACAAAAGTAGCCTGGAAGACAATGGCATTGAAATAGCCAGTGACTTTGGCTTGTTATCTCTTTGCTCCTGGTTATATTCCCTGCTTTACCCTATCTCTGTACTTCTGCCCTTGAAGTATCAGAAATTCAAGGATAATGAGATAGGTTCTGAGTTCATGACCCCAAACTATTCACATTTTCTTGGAAAAACTAGAAATTCTGACATCTCCAAACAAGAAGTCTCCTCTCTACCTATTAAATGATGACAAGTTGGGAAGGTAGAGGAATTTAAATGGACCATTTAAATTGTTTTCCATGCATGAGCACTTTTGTACTGTAGTATGCAGTACCTAATGATATAAGCTGGGTGTAAGATAATTCATTACACCACAAGATAAAATTATTGCTTCTCTTTGAAACTTCAGTTTTACTTAAGATATGATGGAGAATTTTGTCTTAATATTAAATAAGCACAAATGTATTAAGGAGTAGACTGCCAAGTTTGTATGGGTTTTTTTTTTTTTAGATAAAATTTGAGACTTCAAAGAAATTGTAGACCTCTAGACAAATTGCTTTCAGCCTCCTAAATCCAGAGACAAAAAGTCCCTCTCTTTTACCACCAGGACATTTAGCAGGCTTGGGGAAGAGTTCTGCTACCTGGAAGAATAGAGGAGGAAATAAACTCACAGGTCAGTCTGGTAAAATGAAAATGTCTGGAGGACAGAACAGGCACCATCTAGAATTTGAACATGCAGAACCAGAACAGACACCTATTAAGAGAGGAGCGGATAGAATTAGAGTATTCACCAGGAAAGGTTGCACCTTCCATTTACTATGTAGCCTTGGGTAATACATGTCATTTCGCTGAGTCTCACTTTACTCATCTGTAAAATGAAGGAATTGTACTAGAAGAATAAAAGTCACAAGCTCTTTAAAATTTTTGAGTCATTTCCAACATTTAAAACTTAGATTTCATATAAAATCCTAAATTGTTGACTTCTCTTGAAAAATTAGAACATCACACCACTGAACCTATAGTGTTTTCACATGTCAACTATTTGTTGGAGCGGAGTGAACCTTCTTTAGATATAGCATCAGGCCCTGCTGTGCCCTAGGGTCTTATCTGGGCCCAGGTCACTCCTTATACTTGCCTGCCTTACCCAACTTGTAGAGCTGGGGGAGTCCAACCCAGTAGCCCCTAGCCACTTGGGGCTACTTAAATTTAAATCTAAACTAACTAAAATAAATAAACTTAAAATTTTAGTTCCTAGCCAATTTTGAGTATTCAATAGCCGCATGTGGCTGATGGCCGCCACATTAGACATCGAAGATATAGAACTGTTTCGTCATCACAGAAAGTTTCCTCAGACAGGGCTGAATAAACCTTTGTATATGTGACCCCAGGCTAAATGACATTTTGGATCCCTCATAGCCCTGATATTCCAACTTCTTCGTGGGAAACCCCACCAGCAGGGATCATACCTACTGCACATGTCCCTTTTTAATAATCTTTTCTTTGCAATCTATTGCCACAGATGGAGATGATGCTAAAGGCACATTCTTGAATCAAGAGTATATGTGGCTTCCACAGGGAGCAGGAAGGGCCAAGTGTGTTGATTTGTTTTCAGGGGCCAGTTTGGTGAGGACAGCTGGAAGCAGTAGCTTTGTAGTTTTGCAGTTCCTCCTCTCCCACAGCCCAAATCAGCCCCCGCTGAACCAAAATTAGGGAAAATCTAAATGCAATTAGGCTGTGGACACAACATCACTGAATAAGCAATGGAAAGTTTGCCTGTGGCACAGAGGGCCCTAAAGGGAGCAGTAAGCATCAAAGACATGGGGTGCCAAAGCCCAGAAGATCTTCTACCTCTTGCCCAAGATCCAAGAGAAGTTCTACCCCATTATTTCCACGTTCCCTGAGTTCCTGAGCTTCATGGAGAGAGTGGGAGTTTTAGCTATAAAAAATTGGGTTGTGCCCTGAGTATATGGGCCAGGAAGAGACAGGAATGAGGTGGTGAGAGGAATCCAAGAAGTTGAGAGAGGGGAAAATAAAATAATTACCCATGCAGCTGCTAAGCCATGAAATGAGAGTGAAGGAGAGGAAGGAAAGGCAGTTAGCAAAGAGGGATGTGACAAGCACAAGTCCAGTGGCCAAGGATGGTGACAGCTGCCCACTTTCTGTGTGCGGCGCCCAGATTAAGCACGTGTCCTCATATATTCAGTGTGAGTCCTGACAAGCACAGATGTCAGATGAAAATATTAGTACCTATGCTTGCGTTAAAACTGGCAGGACAGGGCTCTACAAGAAACCACTGTCAATGTCGAGATTGTTTTGCAAAACCCAGTAAATCAGCATGGGTCCTGCTGTCTGGCACTATCTCTGCATATCTAAGAAGCAGTGAAATCCAGGACATCTAGAGTTACCAGATCCCTCACACAGGCTGGCTCCGGGGCTTCGGCTGTACAGCTGTCCTCTCTTGACCCAGGAGTAATCTCTCCCTAATGAATTTTCCCTCCTGATATCTCAAGCAGATGGCTCAACAGGAGCGTGAACACATTCCAAATCTTACAGCAGAACTCTGTACTCGCAGGGAAATGTAGGTTTTGTTTTGGCATTTGCTTTCTTTTTTAAAAGAAGTGCAATGAATACAATAATGTCTTTGGGGATCTCAGGGCCTTGCCAGGAGCAGCTAGGCCTTGCCTGGGATCCAGACCTTTCCTAGAACTTGCTCCTTGGCACTCTTTGTGGCATTTGCAATATGCTACCTTTCATGCTAGTCTTAAGGGGCATTTGAGAGCTTTACTTGAAGAGTGAGCTGCGAGGGCTGTTCCTCCTTGTCCCAGGGGTTTCAACAGTGTGTCTTGCTTTGTGCTAGTCACAGCTTCTCACTTAAAACTCAGGATCTATCACACTGATGGCTGTGCCTGCCTTTAAGCCTGGGGCCTCTTTCATGACATTTTCACTCCTTTTCCTGGGCAGAGGAAGGGAATAAAATATATCTCTTCATTGGTCCAGTGACCCCATAGAGGAGTTGGCATCTCCAGTTATTAAAGGAGGATTCAAGAATGCAGAGTCTCTGGGCAGAAGGAAAAGGGTCGGGTTCAATGAACATTGTTACACGAATCCTGAAACATAAATAAATCCCTGATAGGGGCAAAACATAATAGGCCTGCTCATTATAGACAAGGCTCACAGGTTCATCAAAGGTGAGAAGAAACTTTAGAGACCATCTATTCCAATGGCTTTCAAATCTGCTGCACATTACAACCACCTGAGGAAGTGTTTAAGGCAAGTTGATATCTTGGTCTCATCCCAGAAGCAGAACTGCAGGGGTGGAACCCTGGCATAGAGATTTCTTCTTAGTTCTTCAGCTTCTGCAGTTCTGGCACTTAGGGACTCTTGGGCGTGGCTGAGCTGAGACCCTAACCCCCGCCCGCACCTCCAGAGTATCCCAAACTTGACTGTGCACATGAATCACCAGACAGGCATCCTAAGGAAAGGCAGATACTGAGTCACGAGGTTGGGGTGGGCCTGTGATTCTGTAATTCTAAAAGCCTCCCAGGAGAAGCACATGTTGATGCTGGTCACACTCAGGCCACCTACTGAGACATTAAATTCTCACTTCTAGCCCTATAGATGAGTCTTGAGCCAATTAAATTCTGCTGTTTCTAAGATCAGGAGCCAATATGGTAGAGAGGTTGGATGGAAATGACCCATGGTTCTTATCCTGATTCTGGACCCTAATTGCTATGTAATCTTGAGCAAGTCACTTAAGTTCTCTGATCCTTAAAATGGAAAGGAAAGTAATTACCTTACAAAGTTGCTGGGCTGATTAGATGAGACATTTGAAATTGTTCTGTAAACTGTAAAGCACTACCAAATAAAAGAATTTATTATTATAAGATTGGCCTTTGAAAGACACTAACATTAGCCCTTTAAACGGTAGTCTTTTATATATGCAAGCATATTCTTATAGTCCTTTGCCTCCCCCAATAGGAGCCTATAAATGCGAGCACACACACAATAGATGGTTCTCATTTCCTATCTCTCTGTGTGGTGTTTGCATGTGCGGCGCATGCGCGAGCATGCTTTCTTGTTCCTTTGCCTGGGGGAAAGCATTACAGAAAAGTCCTCTTTAACCAAGAAGATTCAAGAATGCAGAGCAAATGTTCAGAAGCAGCAGCCAAACTGGTAGCTTTCTTGTTCCTTGCCACTGCATTAACACACACTTTGCCAAGACAAAATGGAACCATGGCCTGGCCGACTTGTTCTCAGTGTTCTCCATGGCTAAGTGAGGTGTCCCCACTGGGGTGAGTGCTGCAGCCATATCTCACGTCTAGCCTAGCAAGGGAAAGTGTCTCTTCAGACCCTAATCCATTTTGTAGTTTCCCCAATTCACATTGACATGTCTAGCCAACACTAGTTATGCCAGGCATGTATGTTCATTCCCAAAGGAAACGAAACCCTTGGCAGATTCTTAAACCGCATTCTGGAAGCCACTGCTGAAATTGCGCAAACACATTTGGCTCACGCTGAAGGGATCAAGCCGTTCTCTGGGTTGAATCGCAGAAACAAAATGTACTTGTCCTACTTCCGAGATCATGTCTGAGGACTTGGCTCCTTCGGACGAGGAACTGCCTCCTCGCTGATGTCATTGTGCCATGGAAGACAAACATCTTTGGGTTCAGCAGTTCAGAACCACAAGTGAGAGAAGGTGGGGATCAAAGGGAATCAACACAGGCATGGCTCTGTCAGGACAACTTAGAGAGAAATACACCAATTCTTATAACTAAAGAATCTTAAAATAGAAAGAGATTGGCACAGTTCGTGAGGAGGGGCCTTGTGGCTGAAAACCCCTTGGGCAAGCGTTACTGGTCATGATGCCGCTTTCATTAAGTGGGATTTTATGGAGCTCCAGGTGCTGCCACACACAGCACTTGAAAGTGCCAGTGCCCACAGCCAGGAGGGTATTTGACATCCAAAACATTAGGGGTAAAATTTCCACATAGAGCTCGTGCCTTGCTTTCACGTCACTCTGCGTAATGTCTCCGACTTCTAGCCAAATCCAGGCGGATCCCACTGGCCCTGAGTGCATTTCTCAACTCCAGGTTATCTCAGCACACAGAGTACCCAGGCTGCTCCATGATCCATGGAGGGCCGGTCTAGAGAAGACATTTCTTTTATTAAAAAAAAAAATGGGATCATATTTTTCACATTCATATTTTTCACCTGTAAAATTCCAAATTTTTAGTACTAGATTAGACTTCTCTAACACCTAATGTTTCAGAATCACTATTCCCACTTGAGCTTTGTGGTCAAAATAAAAGCTACCATGAAATAAGTGTTGGTAGTCACAAGAGTCCGATGTCCACATCATGTGGAAATTCACATCAGGAGGTCTTAGAAAGACAGTGACAGTTGGGGGCCTTCTTTCACTTCCTTCAAGGAGTAATTAGCTAGCCTGTGAACTCACCCTGGAAGCTCTTGGACTTTTTTATAGGTTCTGATACCTGAGTCCTTGACCAAATTAAGTGAACTGGAGTCTCTGAGGGCGACCCGGCATCAGTATTTGTTAAAGGCTTCTCTGTTGATTCTAATGGACGGCTCCCCCTGAGAAAACACCACTCTCGCCAAATCCCCTTTTTTCCTAGGTGAGACTGTTTCAGCCCAGAGAATTCAAGAGCTTTGTCTAAGGTCACACAGATAATTGGGGCAGAGTTAGGACCAGAGCCCAATTAAACCAACTGCTGGGCCATGTACCCTGTAGTAATCCTGCGTGTACATAAGGACAGTGATTTTCCGGCAGTGCAGCCCGGGAGCTGTTCTACCTAATGGTTCACAGTCAGACTGCTCCAACCAGACTCCCCGGGCCTGCTTGTTGGAAGAGTTACTTAACTGATTAATCTGAATTCTAGTTCTGCCACTCCACTGTGGGACCTTGGCAAACCTCGAAGCCTTGCAAACCTTATGACCCTTGACTATAAAATGGGGGTAAGTGGTATCTGGGATGAGGAGAAGTCATAATATAATACCTTTCTCCTGAAATTGTGAAAGTTTAATAAAATAACTAAAATACACAGCACTTGGCACATAATAAGTGCTCAATAATGTGGACTGTTGTTAATATTATTAATATCACACAGATGTACTATGACTAGTCCCTAGGCTTTATGGTATTCATATCTGAAGCCAACAGCATGTCATGTGCAGGACATAGGGTGGGGACTGGCCTTGAGGATGCTGAGCAGTAAACAGGCAGGGACTAAGACACCACGGTCCAAGGAAACATGGCCTTTCTTGACTTCCAAGATTATTTACTCGTTCAAATTCCAACTTCATTACTTGGAATGAGGTCTCCAGTCCTTCCCTTTGGGTCTCTTGAAATACGTGCCATCTCTGTTTCTCATATTCAGCAGACGCAGGAATAGAGAATGAAATTTTAACTCAGTATCCATCCAGATAAGACTGAATAGGGAGGTTTCCCACTCCAGGTACCCAAGTCAGACCTTACCAGGCAGCGGAAATAGAAATAATGAGGATTGAAAAAATCTATCCTCCTTCCCCCAACCTCCTCCTGATTTCAGTATTTATATCATTGATGCCATTGTTTCTTGGTCACCTTGATTAAAAACTTTATTTTTCCATGATTCCCCTTTGTTCTTCAATTTTTACCTCCACTGTGAAAGAAAGATCCCTGTACTCCCTCCCCAGTTCAAGATCTCATTAACCTCCACCTGAATTATTCCCTCAACTCTTTGCTGCTAGAATTGTGACCTGCAGATCAGCAGCTTTGGCAACACCTGGGAGAATCCAGAATCTCTGGTCTTGCCCTAGACCTACAGAACCAAATTTGCATTTTAATAAGATCCCCAGGTGATTCACCTGCAGTGAAGATAAGAAGCCCTGGCTGACACATTCTTCTTCCTGGGCTCTGTCCATTCTCCTCCTGCTATACTGGATGACCTGATTATCTTACTAAGGAGCTGCTTCATGTCACTCTCAAGCTTAAAATCTTTAGCTTTCCCTATTGGCTACCAAAATAGGCTAGATTAGTATTTCACGTGTACACAGGGCTCTCAATTACAAAGCATTTTCACTTAGCATTTTTTCCTATGGTCACATCTAATCTATCAACAATTTCATGGTAATTCTTCAAGTAACCCAAACCCAACCATGTATTTCTGTCTCCCAACATCCACCCTGTCTAAACCACAACTATTGCTTGCCAAAATTACCACAATGGTCTCCTGTCTGGTCTTTTCCTTCCATTCTTGTTCTGCTACAATTTTCTTCTCACAGAATAAATTGTGTCCTATCCTTGATTTCCCATTACCCTTAGAACAAAAAAAAACAAACTCTTTTTTCTGGTTCACATGGCCCTGTATGATATGTTCCAGCCATCTTAAAGAACTTGTCTCTTCTGTCCTCTTCCTGCCTTCCACCTATACTGGCCTTTAATCCTCATATGTGGTCTTGCCGTTACCTCTGCATGGAATTCTTGTCTCCCAGATCTTCACATTTCTGGCTCATTTTCACCACTTGTCTGCTTTTCCATGAAGCTTTTTCTAACTGTCATGTTTAATGTACCAAAAATCCAGCTCTTCTACCTCCTCATTATTCTTACTCAATTGTTTGTTCTCCTCCCTTCACAGCAATTATCACTATCTGAAATTATCTTATTCCTTCTGGCTAGTCTATACATGTATTATCTGGGTCTCTGCACCAACACATCAGCTCTTTGAGAACACAGTTCTATGTGCCTGGTTCTCTCAATATCCTTAGGACCTAGGCACTGGAAAGAATTTCTTGCAAGAATTATTGACCAAACACCATTTCCTTCATTTCAAACCTCACTATAATTTTATGACCACTAGTTTGCACATTAATCCACCATTTTATTGGGGAGCCTCCAATTGTTGCATGATTTACTGAGAGTCAGTCAGCTAGTAAATTATAACGTTATAATCCAACTCAGCTGTTTCACTCCAAGGTTTATGATTTCCTCAACACATTACATTCTCTTTCATATCAACTATTAAGCCTAATATTCAAGGACATTCACAATTTATACCTAATTTATCCTTTCTCGTCCTTTTTGCTCTTTTTGTTGATACGTCTTAAAATATTCTCTCACATTACAAAAAAGTTCTATGCTCACTTCTCCCTGAACACATCCCATACTCACCTGATTTGTTCATGCTGTACTAGTTATCTGGAATGCTTTTCTTTCTCCTCTTCTTCCAACCCATCCATGCCTGTTGAAATGCTACTTTTCTTTGAAATTCCAGAGAATATACTACCCGCTTTATGAAGAGTATATAACCCAATGCATTCTTCACTCCCTTTTTTTAACCTTCCTTATGATACATCATTGTAGTCTGCTTTGTGTTATGGTATACAGTACACTTGTCATTCTCCATCTGCCACCTAAATAGCATATGCACTCTGAAAGTCTCCATATCTATCCCAACTCTTTGTCATACGCTTTATACAGTGCCATACCCACTTACTGAATTCACTTGATCCACATGACTGCATGTAAAGATATTTTATCTTAGAAATGTTATGAAAAAGGCGTCCGATGTGTGACACAAATATGGTCTTAAAGATCTATGAATAAATTGAACAGACTCAAGGAGAGAAAGAAAAAAAAATGACTACCATGTGTTTCTATAAATGAACTCGTTTCAGATTTCAGAATAGGAACAAAGAACATAGCTACCCAAACATTCATGGCTCCCCTCTCTGAGAAGATAAAAAATAAGACGAAGAAAGAGAAAGTTAAAAAGAACAGTTTATTTCACTTTATCCCCATCAATTGCTGACAAATAGAGCGTGGAGCATGGGAATTTACTCAACTCTACATATGCCTGAGGCTTGATCCAGTAGCAACCCAAAGGTAGGATGTTGGTGGCTGCCACACCCTGGTCACAAGAGATGGGGTAAGTCAGGATCTACGGCAGAGGTCTGAAAGACACAGTGCAGTGTCATGGTGTCAGCAGCATTTCTGCACTACAGTCTAGTTTAAATCTCAAATTGTTTCTAGAGTTTTCTCAAAGAGCCAATGGTCAACTGTACCTTTCTCTTTCCACCCATCTCTTCCTACTTTCTAAGACTCTCAGTTTCTCAAGACCATAGTTTAAAAAAAAAAACCAGAAAGGTAGTTTTATTGTGAAACTAACAAAGGTTAAGATTTGGGCCCCTTCACATAAATAAGTGCTGTGGTGCTAGGAGTTGCTGGGACTTTTGCAGAGTTCTAAATAGAAAGGTAGTTTAGAAGAGAGAAGTATTCCTAAGAAAGCACCTCTGGCAAACTGGCTAAAAAGGGCTTGGAAAGAAGGGACATGAACTTCTAAGCTTCCAGTCATTTGTTACAATGTCTTTTACTCATCTCAAATAAATATTTATATTAATACCTAACTTATCACTTTGTATTCTTTTTTGCTAAAGAAGACTCGCCCACCCCCCTAACCCCCCACCACACACACACAAAATATGTAAGCTTCAGGTTCCAGAAATCTGAACCTGTCCCTAAAATAGTATCAACCAGAAACAAGAATGAATGACTGCACTCATTCAACCACGTTTGCTAAACACCAACTCATGATCACAGAGCATAGAACAAAAGAATGCCAGGCACCAGGGCTACAAAAGCAAACAGGTAGAGATGTGGTCTTAACACTTTGAGGCCTTGTAGGACTGTCAGGACATTGACATGCTCAGGGTAGAGTCACATACCCTAGAATCACTCTAGTGAGGGTAAATGCCCCAGGCAGCCCAGGAAAGAGCAAGTTAGATATCCATCCATCCTGTTTTAATTGTCACAGAAGATGTAGGCATTGAATATCCCATGCTGATCCTCAATCAAGTCAAAAATCAAAGTCACTGTCCTCCCTAAACCCAAATCCATGTTTGTGCTCACTCATCACACTAGCCCAACCAAAAATCAGGCAGACCGGATCAAGCAGTTTGAAAAACATGACAACCATCCAGGTACTGACCACCTTGGGAAGCCTGCCTTTCAGTCAGCTGGAAGAAGTGCCAGTACTTAGCTGTAGAGTCTCATCCATCTCCTTAAAAAATAAATAAATAAACAAATGAATGAATTAATTAATTAATTAATAAAGCATCTATTCTTAGGTTTCATCATAAAATTTAATGGTTTCTAGAATAAGGGTATAATGGATTAAGGAGGATAAAATATTATGTCAAAAATCACAAAAATAATAAGGTCAAGGTAGTCAGGGTATTAATTCACTCATTCCTTCAACTAAGATATATTGAGTACCTATCATGTGCTAGAAGATATGTCCATGAACAAAACATAATCACAGTCCTCTTGGACCTGACACTTTAGCAGAAGGAGATGAAAAATAAGTGAGAGCTTGAAATGAGAGAGATAGAGAACATGTGCAGGACGAGGAAGGTCTGGAGTACTAGGGTAAGGAGAGCATGTGTGTTCCCAAAGAATAGGCACTTTGCTGGCTGTGCCCTGACATACATCAGAAGGGCCACAGCAAGGGCTGAGAGTTGAGCTTCCAAACTATAGCAAGTATACCCCCAACAAAAAAGGACAGCTTAATGCGTACTGCACATTGACACAGTGGCTTAGCAGATTCTAGAAGTATCTGCTTAACTACACAATAAATAAATATTTTTTGCAAAACAATTTTTCCAGCCAGAGATAAGATTTCATTGAACGTCATTTAAAATAGATTTTCATTTCGCATCATTTAACTGACTTAAAAAGCACTGGCCATAAATTCCATATAATAGGCGGTTCCATTGGGGAGGTCTGGTGGGGCAACTGTCAATTAGGTGTTGCAGAAAGGATGCGAATGTCTCATAAAAGTGATGGAAGATCATATTATTGCATTAACCATATCGCTCTTCCCACGCTGTTACACACTATAGAATAATAACCGACAGATTTAGAAGGTAGAAATCATTCTGAATGTGCATTTAAACTGTGTGTAAATGAAAACTGTCTTAAACTAGTTCTCAACACCTTTGTCAGCCACTTTCAAATTTTCAAGTGCTGAGGAAAATAATTAATAGGTGAAATATATGATAGAATTAGTTTATGGGCTCTACCAAGACATTTTCCAATATATGTTTTACAGTTGTGCCTTTGAAAGCAGGGTTGTCAAATCTATAAAAATATAAAGTTGATTTATTTCATCCATAGCACTTCTAACGGTATCATGCTTCAGCCTCCAATTTTTTCCTAGTTTCTAAGGTAAAGGAATTTAAAATGTCAGAAGAATACTCTGACAGGTGAGCAAGTAGAATATAAAGCAGATGTGAAAGAGTAGGAAGTAGAGGAAGTACAGACTTGTCACTATGGGAAACATCGGTCTCAAATAAAAAGGAGAAAACAGGAAGGGATATACCCAATAACTCATTCCAAATAATAAACAGCCGAGGATTCAGAAGCAATACTGACAATCTCCAACTTTAATATGCATTTATGAGTCATTGAATGATAAATACAACTTCACTTGTGCCCTCAAAACTTGGTTGGCTGGAGCTCATGGAGATACAGTTGCAGAAGCTATGCCTAATTCAAAAGAAATAGCTTTGTTGAGATGGAGTCTGATTACATATCAAAGAGAAAGATACTTCTGAGGATAATCTCAAACCTGAAGCAGACGTATGCAAAAAAACATGTGAAAGAAAGCAAAAAATAGGGATACAGCAGTAACAAAAACAGACAGAAATCTCTGCTTGGTTGGTGGCAACAAATAAGCAAAACATAGTACAATGGAAAATAAGTGCTATGAGAGAAACAAAGCAGGGAATGGGAACAGGAAGTACCTGAACAGGGGTTGCTAATTTAAGGTGGTCGTCAAAGAAGCCTCACTGAGAAGACCACACCTGAGCAGAGACACGAAGGAGTTGGGGAGTGAGCCTTGGCAATGTCTGAGGAAAGAGCTGAAAAAAGAGCAGGCACGAAAAATGTTAAGAGCATGTCTGCCACATTTGAGATGCGGCAAAATAGGTGGTGTGGCTGGAGCAGGATGGGAGCAGGTGAAATTGCAAGAGACGAGGTCAGAAGGTAATGGGAGACAGCTCAGGAAGGGCCTCACAGGAAACTGAAAGGACTTTGACCATTAGAATGTTCTGAGTGATGGAGGTAAGGTGACCAATTAGGAAGCTAATGCAATAAATCCAGGCGAGACATGAGGGTGGCTATGATCAAGGTGGTAGCAGGGAAGATCATGAGAAGAGACCAGATTCTGAATAGGTTTTGCTGATGGATTGGCAATGGGGATTGAGAGAGAGACAAAAGTAAAGAATAACTCCCAAATTGTTAACGTGAGCATTGGAAAGAACGGAACTGCTTTTATTGGGGTGGGGAAGACCTCAGGCGTAGCAGGTTTCAAGATGGAGCTTGCAGGAATTTGATCTTGATAATGTTAAATTTGACATGCTTAATATACACCCAAATGGATATTTCATCTAGGTGACTAGATATAAAATTCTGGAGCTCAGAGAAGAGGCCAGGCTGGAGATGCAAATTATAGAGTTATGAGCATATAGATAATTGTTTCAGCCATGAGACTGAATGAGATAACCTAGGTAACAATAGAGAAGAGGTCCAATGTTTCAGCCCTAGGTGCTTCAATGATTAGTGATCAGGGACGAGGATAAATAAGCAAAGGAAACACAGAAGAAGTAAGTAATGAGTTAGGAGGGAAACTAGAAGAATGTAGTGTTCTGGAAGTCTAGTAAAGAAAGTGCATCAAGTTGGAAAATTTAAGTCCAAAACATTGCTGAAGTCATGGAAATAGAAAAGTGAGCTCCTAAAGCTGGGAAGATGGAGAGTGTAGTAGAAAGAATTCTAAAGAGAGAATACATATGTAAATGGATTGTGTTAAACCTATTTACGGTCTTGTACCCCCTGAAGATCTTTGTATATTCCAGGGGGTCTTGATCCAGACTAAAGTCCTCAGGACTTACGCTTTCTCCATTTTCCATAAGCATTCAACAACTCCTCCCCTATACTCATGATTCCTCTTTCATAAAAAAACATAAGCAATAAGAAGCTTTCCATATGCCCACCACCACACCTTCTCTCACAATCTGTATTGTGTCCATGCACTCTGCCTCCCTTGTGTTGTTTGGGTACATGTCCTCACTCTTATTTGAACACTCTTTAAGTGGTTCAGCAAGAAAAAAAAACTATATAAGAGAGAAAGAGGAAGTAAAAATGGCAAAATATTAACAATTATTGAATCTGGATAACAGGTATATAGATGTTCACTGTGCTATGCTTGCAACTTTGTGAATTTAAATTTTTAAAAACAAATTTTTTTGTAAATACAGACCAATCCTATGCTTACTGTAAGATGTATTTTTAAATTTTTATTCTTTCATTTTTGTGATTATTTACCAAAATGTGTAATTCACTTATATAATTTTGGTAAATTCTGTACTGATCATGATTGTAATGCTATCTTAAATCAAGAAAAAAATTAAATAGAGCCTTAAAATTAGGACATTTAAAACATTTTTAACTATATATGTGCCTTTTTTGCAGTAAAGTAATGACGAATATGGATAGCAATAAAGGATAGCAAATAGCTATGATATTAAGATTCCTTCTGAGTAATTAAAAAGTTTGCAGCTTTTTAAAAATATAAATATTTACAATATGTTGTAATTAAGATTTTTAACTATTTAAATTTCTGATCAAAATTTAAATATCAATTTAAAATATGCAAGAGGGTACACAGTTTTGAAAAGTTATTTTATGAGATTTGCAAGCAGAAGAGATTTGAATACCTTTGTTGTAAGTCTAAGAGTTTGGGTATCTAAAAGCAAGAAAACATCTTATGAGTGCTAGTCTGATTTAAGAGCCTACTCGAATTAGTGCTCACGAATTTAAAAGACCAGTCCACGTAGGGGTATGTTTTTCTCTAGCTACTTCTATCTATGTGAATGCAAGCATGGAAAAAAGGAGAGTGAGATTTAACCAGTATTGGGATTTTGCCTGGCAAATAAAACAAAGAGAGAAAGGAAAAAGAGTTAATAAGGTATTTCAA
Organism: Pteropus medius; assembly: GCF_902729225.1. NCBI lineage: Eukaryota > Metazoa > Chordata > Mammalia > Chiroptera > Pteropodidae > Pteropus > Pteropus medius. Next base: position 11,287,964 of record NW_024350325.1, on the reverse strand, counting down.
TGAGTGATTATAGTGATTGACCATAAGCTGAAAAAGGAAAGAAGCAAGGAAATGATGGGACTGTGGGACATAAAAATTTGGTGAGATCAAGAGACTACAGGTTCTGGTGAGTTCGAAACATTGTTAAAGTCATGGTAATAGAAGAAGTAAGCTGCAGATGGTACATGGTAGTTTAAGAATGAACTCTTAAAGTTGAGAACACCAAAAGTGTGGTAGGCAAAATTCTAAAATGGCACCCCAATGACCCATGCTCTTGGTTAATCTCTTCAGTGGAGTGTGGGAGGGGCCTAAGACTATAAGGCTATCACTCAGGAGATCTGCTCAGGCTTATGGAACAGTCGATTTTGAGAAAGGGAGAGTTGCCTCAATGAGTCTGACCTAATCAGATTAGTTCTTAAAAGGGATAGGGACCTAGGGATCTACCTGATAAAGAGATTGGAAGCATGAGAAGAATTCTACACAAGGGAGAGTCTTCATTGCAGGCTATGAAGATTTAGGGAGCCATTTGTCAAGGAATTTAAGTGGCCTCTAGGAGCTGAGAGTATCTCTGGCTGACAGCCAGCAAGGAAATGGGGACTTTGGTCCTACAACCACAAGTAGCTGAAGTCTGCCATAACCAGATGGGCTCCACATGAGAACAAACAGCTTGGTCATCAGTTCTGACTTAAAGAACTCTGAACTGATAAATAGGTGTTATTTTTAAGGCACTCAGTTTGTGGTAATTAGTTACACTGCAATAGAAAAGTAATATAGGAGAGTACTGGTGATGTTAATTTCTAAGATATGAACAAAGAAGTGAGAGGGTTAGGCTGGGTGGAAGATGATAAATTGAAGAAACTAAGATGCTAGAGCACTGGGAGTATATTCTTGCATTAGAAGTACTCTACTGTTATAAAAGGACTCATGTAGAGAAAAGGTCAGTGAATCAGGAGCTAAAATCTTCAAAGAATAAGGGAGAGTGATCTGGAAAGTGGGGTCTTCAGATAACTGCTGCTCAGAAGGATGGGTATGGCATATACTGATGGCAGAAGATACAGAGCTGGGAGTGAGGGGGAGGGATGAGAGATGGTAATGGTCTAGAACAGCAATGAGGAACAAGAAGGACACCACCCCACCTCTAGGCCTAGTGGTAGAAAGACTACGAGTAAGAAAATGACCACCACTTGAGGGAAGTGTAGGGAAAATATTGACTTTAGCAGTCAAATTTCAGGTAGAGCAAGAAGGCGAGAGCATTAAAAGAAGTGGTGAAGACATAGGAGGTCTTTCTAATAACTGATCCATAGCTCCAGAGGGCACAGTGGAAGACTGTAAAAGTTATGGAGAGATAGGAGACAGAGTCAGAAAAGGAGATGAGAGATCCTTAGGAAATGAGGATCAAGCAATGAGAGCTCTCTCTTCTTGGTGGTGATGGATATAAGTGAGAATAATAAAAGGCATATGTTTTGATGATGATCTCAATGTAAATAATGGTGACCAACATTTGAGTATTGGTGTCCCACTAATAAAGTGGAACACTGTGGCTCTTTATTCCTGTTAATGGAGGTGTGGAGAGGAGGCAGAGCACCCAGAGCCCTGGGGATATCTCCCAATTCTGGGGATGGAGGTTGGTGTGAGATTAGTTACACAATACACACCATAGGACCTGCACACTCATGAAAGGCAGGTTGCAAATTTGGTTTTGAGCTTTCTGCAGTCCAAGCAAAAATGGAAATGTAACTTTTAAATAATTCACAGGATCCATAAGATCATAACAGAGAAACCCAACTATAACACCTCAACCTGAGAACTAAGAGAAAGTTCTCTTTGTCTTCTAAAGAAGACAGTAGGCAATGGAGTGAATGCTGTCTCTGCAACATTATAGTAGTAAATACAGCAGTGAATTCTAAATGACTTTTTGATAAAATATTCTTCAATGTAGAATGATGATGTAATGGTTAAGGAACAAGGCTCTTTAAATCTTTAACTTTAACCCAGGAGAGGTGTTAGTGTACCATACAGAATGGTTTCCACATAGTCTGGGCAGTCCTTCAGAAAAACTGTCTCTCTCATTTGCATTTTTATAAGTATTGAGCAGAAGTGAGTTTGAGATTATATTTCAGGACAAATCCCTAAAATGAAGCTCTTCTATGTTGAAAGTCAGGGGTACAAACACGGCCTTAACAGATAACTTCTTAAGAAAATTGAGGAGCCTACAAAAATGTGTATTTAATTTCCATATGCAGATTGACTGAGAAAGATCTTGATTTTCTTCAGTGTAGGTTTGTCCTTATATCCAAATAAATGGATAATAGAAGCCATACAGCATAGAGTATGGACATAATTTTAACTTAAATAAATGTTTTAAGCACATGTTACAAAATATCCACTCTGGCCTTAAAATAATCAACACCCATTTAACTTTGAGTACTATAATCTCCTGGTAAAACTTACATTAAAAATGAGTTGCAAAATGTTATATCGAGGTAGCTGAATGTTTTCTTTTGTAAGATTGTTATCCAACATAAGCCATTTTGAATTATCTATACAAAAATGATAGTTTTAAAATAGTCTAATTAAGCCATTCTTTGGGGAAATATTTAGACGGCAGGGCCAGTTGCATTAATATCTACTCTAACTTATAAAAATAAAGATTATGGGATTGTGTTACAGGGAACATGGCCTTTTCTGATGTCCCTCACAAAATGGCCCCCAGGAAGTAAGTGGTAGTGGCTGAGACATTCCAAGGATTTAGAAATCTGCCAGAAGGGGCATTCTGCTAAAAACAGATAACCGGAAACATTCTAGACTTCCCCTGATGACAATTTCAACTCTGAACCAATAAAGGAAACAACAAAAAGATATATTCTTCGAATCTAATTAAGACAAACCAAGAGGTTTTAGTTGGTGAGTTGAATGAATACCTTGAAGAGAAGCAAACACATTATCTTAGAATTTCTAATAAGCAGGAATGGAAGTCTGGTCACATGTAGGCATGGCCTCTAAACCTGCAGCACTCTAGAGGAAAGCCTTGTATGGTTTCACAGCCAAGACTCACAGCAGAGACAGTTGAGAAGGAAAGGCAGGTGAATCAAGAGAATAGTATCAGTTCCCAGTACTTGCTGTGTTCATGTGTTTTATGGATGTGATTTTGTTTCATGCTTACAATATGCGTATGAGTTGCTCACCAGCACCCTCATTTTCAGAGGAGGGTATAGAAGCACCATACCCTCTTAGAAGTCACAGAGCTGAAAAGGGCAGTGCTGGGATTGAGACCACAGTTCAGTCTGACACTAATGTTAACATTTACCTCTTTCTACCACATTTTCTCAGAAAGGCCATCCCTTGGTGACAACTTAAGAAGTGAGAGTATCTATACAGGGGGCTGTCCAAAAAGCTGACATATTTTTAAAATCTGCTAAAAAGAAAGGAAAGAGCACATAACCAAGGAAAGAGATCATAATCTGGAGAGTAAAGCAGGTTCCACATTAACTAAAAATGCTCAGGACAACGGGAAGGGGGAACCTCCTGTCCCCTGAGCTCGACACTGCAAAAGAAGGTACAAGTGAGAGGATGATAAAAAGAAAACAAAACTCTTTCACTAGGAGTTTTCATCCATTTTTCCATTTCTGGTGAAACCCAGAGTTTTCTTCTGCCAAATGCTTTTAACGATATAAAAGTTCGTATTCTGAGTACACACTGCCCTGGTAGAGTTTGCTTTCTTACAATATTAACATTCTCAACAACAACTGTTTGACTGTATTAGCAGTTCTCTGGCAACTCCAATCTATATCTGGGATAAGAGATTATGAGGTGTGCCTCTGAGTTTCCGTGTGTGTGTGTGCACGCTTTTGCCATAGAAGTGCCCGTTTTTATAAATTACTAAGATGAGAGGAACACAAATGAAAATTATTACCAGTCCCTGAGGAAGAGAAATCACATTTTTTTCTGATACTTTGAGAGAAGTTGGAGGGCTTGGCTTTTATCTCCACCTGTTGTCTGCATGCAAAGCTAGTTGATTGATATCACTGCTTTAATTTTGTTTCGATTCCTCTGAGAGATTCGAAGGATTGTAGAAAGGTTCATTGTAATTCAGCAATTAGCGTGTCTGCTGCTTTCCTCTTCAGCTAACCAAAAATGCAAGGTCATTCTGTCCTGTAAAAGTCACTTTTCTGCCAACATCTTACACATTAATTTGCTGGCATTAAAATCAAGAGGCAAGGAAGAGCAAAATGTCAAAAGTTCCAGCAGATTTTGTGCATGGAACAGTAGGAAAAATTGAGTAAAAGAGGCCTTCCAGGCAACTGTCCTTCTTTGATCCAAAAGAGTGTTCCTTTAGTTTTTAATGTATGAAAACAACAAAAAAGAATAGTTGAAAGACACAAGCTTCTAAAAGTATTTCACTTGGATTTAATCCTCTAAAGTACCCCATTTACCTTGTCCTTCTCCTGATCTCAAGCCTTCCTGACTTCCCCTTCCCCACAGGATGATGTCTGAATTATCTGTGGGTTTTCAAGGTTCTCTTCACTTAGTGTTCAACCTGCCTTATTAGCTTCTTTCTTATCCTCCCTTAAAGGGACATTTCATCTGCTCAAATTGATTTGTCCAAAAAAAGTTATCATTTCTACTTTTGACACTGTTTTCTTGGCTTAGATTCAAGGCCAGCTTCCTGGGCCCATGATCAGTGCAGTCACACAGGCTCTGCCTTCAAAAGCACCCACACTTGGGGTTTAATGCTCTGTGGCTGCTATCTTGAAATTCTTAATAATCTTGCCTTTGAACTTGGGTTGTGTTAAGTCCTTGAGACAATGGAGCATATGCCAGAGCCTAGAGCCTCAGTTTCCAAATAGTCCACCTCCCATTGCCGATCCCAACCCCTGAGATGGATTCTCAGACAATCACCTTCTCTCTGTCCCCACCCCACAACCACTGCCACCTTCAGCCCCAGTGGAGGACTAGGCAAAGGGGCAGGGAAAGTTGGAGTCAAGCATGAGCCCCATAGTGTCTTGGGCCATAGCAAAGTAGAGGCTGTCCTTCTCTGTACTCACAGTGCCATCGTGTACTCATTCTTTCACCTACCCTTGACACAGGTCCAGAAAACACCCTGAAGCAGAGGTCATAATTCCTTCAGAGTCACCCACTACTGTAGATTGAGGCAGTGGGCGTGTGTGAAGGGGGAGTGGCTTCCTTATCCCATGTTGAGGCCGCATTTTCATCTGCTCTGGGCCTTGCAAATTCAGTAGTTTGCCCTGCCTAGAATATTAGAGTCTCCATACTTCTCTTTCTATCACATTTTATCTTGATAATTTAAGCTCTTTATTCAAACTGTTAAGATTATTTGGAATCATATTCAAGTCATCGTGCCTTTTAAACATTTCTCTAAACTCCTGATATAAAGGGTAACAGGGCTAGAGTCTTATGGCACCCACCAGAAACCTCCAGTTGGATTCACTCAATTTATAAACTATTTTTGTTATCAACTCATTGATCTGATACTGATTATATTATCAACAGGCCAACATTTGTTCATCTTGTCCTCAAGGAAGATTATTGCCAAATGCTACCTCCTTCTTTCTCTCTGCCACCCTCAGCCCTCCATAGCTGGATCCACTTGCACCTCCCTCTTCCAAAGTCCCAGAACCTAAGATCAATCATGATCTGAATTCTTTGTTAAGGAGAAATTATTCGCTGGATACTTGTTTAAAAATGGCAAGACAGAGTTTACTCAGACTACTATTAAAAGAAAGAGATACCCCAGTATAAACCAAGCTCAACTCTGCTGAAACAAATGGTAGGAAGCTTTTTAAATGCCGGTGTGTGCTCAAAGAAAAGACAATAGGACAATAAGTGGGAAAGGTTAGTCAATATGATTAGGCCATCAGTGTCTGCTGACTGGTGGGTATGGGAGCTAGGCTCTACTCCTCTCACAGAGACTAGGAGACAAGGGCCTATCCTTGATGATATTCAAAGGGATGGCTTTCAGGTCCTCAAGAAAGGCATTTCTGGGTTATTGAAGATACATCACAGAGGTATAGAGAAAAGATTAAGAACTGCAAGTTTTCTAAAGTAAATGATCCAAAAAAAGGGAAGTCATGAGCTACTAGTTAGGTTTTGACTGTAACAAACAGCACTTTGGGCAGCATTGAGCTTTCTCAGGCAGAAATTTTAAAGGAGTGTGCTTGTCATCCCAAAGGCAGGGCCTTGAGCTAACACAGCCATGCTAGAGCTTGGTCCAGTCTCTAAGTGTGGACGTTAGGCAAAGTCATTCATGCTAAGAGTTTTGCACATCCCAGTGCCCAACAATTTTCTCCCACATTTGTCTGACCAGGGATGCAATGCCCCACTGTTGACCTCTGGTCTCCCTGAATCTCACTCTCTTGCCCACCTCACAGGTCATTCTCCTGGTACCCAGGAGCCCAGTCCTGAATCCTTTCCACATAGCTCACAGGGGCTAGGATTTTGTCTCAGTCTTTCTCAGGAACTGAAGCTTTGTCCTTGGCCACCTACTCAGAGGCAACAATAGGTTGGGCATAGGAATCTGTTCAGAGACACTATTTTCTTAAAAGCAACTGTCATATCCCTCCCTCCCTGACAGAACCTTCTCTATCAGTATCTACCCCCAGGAGCCATCCTCCCCTGAACAGTATCTACCCCCAGGAGCCATCCTCCCCTGAACAGCAAATCAGGGGTTGTCCCCAAGTCTTCACTATCATCTGACCTAATGCCAGGCACTTCACTCTGCATTGTGTCTTTTATCCCCAACAGTAACTCCATGGGGGAAAAGTAATTCTCAGAGAGATTCATTAACATAGGAAGTTAAATAACTACATCTTCATTCTGTTTCTATCTTCTGCACTAAGAATAATGACATTAAAACTGAAAGAAACCAAAGACCCAGAGAGATAAGATGTTCAGAGAACACAAAGTGGCTTTAAATGAATAAAGCCTTTGAGGCCCAAAACTTACGACAAAAATTACTGAAAAAGTGATCGGAGGGCCACATTAGTGGTCTTCACAATACCCTGGATAATGGAGGGAAAAAGCTAAAGATAGTAAACAGTTTCTTGATGGTCATAAAAGGGAGATTTGTTTATTCAGCAATGCAGAGAGCTGTCCATCCACAAGCTTCCTGTTGGCTTCCAAGGAAATTCCCACACCCATTATTGTCCAGATCTTGACGCACTCTTAGGAGCACACCAAAACTAATATAGGCACACATAAAATAGTCATGCTTTTCTATTTTATTGTTCATTAAACTAATAGATAAAACAAAACTGAGAAGAGTACTATAGAAGACAGAATAAGGATCTATGGAATTCTAAAATATTAGAAAGAGAAAAAATATCAGAATTAAATTAAATAGCAGTAAGTGTAAATTCTTGTTTTGAGGTTGAAATGATCACTTGTGAAAGTACTAGATGAAGACCCTAGCTCGATAGCAATTTATATTTAAAAATCTGGGTTCTGTTTGAACTCATTGTCTTCATGTTCAACAGACAGCAACAAGTAAAGCAGCCACCAAAATGTCTAATCCAACTTTATGCCATTTAAATGAAGTTAAAAGATAATAAAAGTAGGTCAGACTCTCAATATGCTAGGCAACACCGTCTCTGGAGTGTTGGGAGGCGGATGAGTTAGGGTGACATTCATTAAGAGGGACATTGGCAACTCGAAAATGTTGTATAGACTAATGAATGCACTTATAGAAACAGCCTTATGTATATATGAGGCAACCAGATTAGACCTAATAGATTTTTTTAAACTCTAATTTGTCAGAATTATTTTTAGCTGAAATTTTTTTTAGCTCAAATTTAACTTACTCAGGGGGAAAAAATATATATTATTTTATTGGCTTAGAAAACCAGGAATAATGGGGGTGAGGGATAATCGGTGAATTTCCAAAGCCAGAGACTTCATGCTTCCAAGACATTCTCTCTCTTCCTCCTTTCATTGAGGCTTTGCTCCAGCTCAGGGTTATTATCTTTTACTGTGCATCAGCATTCTTCATGTGCTTCCACAGACAGAGTGGGAGGGAGGAGATGGAGAGAATGAAGTGTGAGCAGACAAAGGAGGTGGCAATAGGCAAGAAGTCCATTACAATTTAGGTCTTCCTAAAAGAAGGAAAAGGAAGGAATGCTATTTCCAAGAGAGGGGTAAAGGGATACTGGGCAGACAGAAACATAGACATGTCTCTCACTTCCCAGTGATGAATGAGTAGATGCTAACACCTTCCACAGACGGTACATCACACTTTATTTTAAATAAATACAAGAATGTGAATATATTCACAAAGGTGAGTCTTGCTTTATGCCATAGACTACTCAATAGTTGTTTACAATTGAACTTTTAAATAAACTTTATTGAGATATCACTTACATAAGATAAAATGTGTCCAATTGGAGAGTGTTTAGTTTAATGAATTTTAACAAACTTACACAGCTTTGTGACCACTACCAAAACCAAGATATAGAACATTTCCATTTCTACAAAAACTTCCCTAGTGCCTCTTTGCAGTCAATCCAGTAATCCCACACTCCCTGGCCCTAGCCCTAGACAAACATTAATCTATTTCTTGTCATTATAGATTAGATTGGTCATTTCTAGAATTTTATATACATAAAATTATACAAGATGTATTCCCCTGTTCCTGTTTCTTTCACTCAGCAAAACATTTTTGAAATTCATCTATGTTAAGCAAATTAGTAATTCAATCCTTTTTACTGCTGAGTAGTAGTCTTTTATACGGATATACCACACTTTGTTATCCATTCACCAGTTGATGGATATTGGCATTGTTTCCATAGCAGCTGTTTCCAGTAAAGCTGCTATAAACATTCGTGGATTGAATTGTGCCCCCCAGAAAAATATATTGAAGTTCTAACCCCTTGTACCTGGGAAAGTAACCTTATTTGGAAATTGGGTCTTTGAAGATGTAATCAAACTAAAATGCGCTCATTAGGGTGAGCCTTAATCCAATATGACTGGTGTCCGTATAAAAAGAGTTGAGAAACAGACATGGAGACACAGAGGGAGAAGGCCATATGATGATAGAGGCAGAGATTAGAGTGATGCATCGAAAACCAAGAATTGCCAAAGATTGCTGGCGACTCCAGAAGCTAAGAAAAAGTCATGGAACAGCTGCTCCCCTAGAGCCTTCAGAGAAGGCATGGCCTTGTGAATACCTTGATTTTGACTTCTTGCCCCTAAAACTGTGAGGGAATAAATTTCTAATGTTTAAAGTCATCTGGTTTGTGGTAATTTGTTATAGCAACCCAAGGGAACTGATACAGCATTCAAGTATAAGTCTTCCTAAGAACACATTTTCATTTCTGTTACATAAATACCTAGAAGCGGATTGCTTGAGTGTATGCTATGTTTAATTTTGTAAGAAGCAGTTAAGCCGTTTTTCAAAGTAACAGTAAACTTTTCGTTCCAAGTAGCAACCTATAAAAGTTACAGTTACTCCATATCCTTATCAACATTTGGTATTATCAGTCATCTTAATTTTTCCATTATGATTTTAATTCATATATTCTTGATGATTATCAATGTTGAGCATCTTTTCATGTAGTTAATGCACATTTGTATATCTTCTTTGTGAAGTATATCTTTAAATGTTTTGTCCATATTCTTGGGTACAATTTTTTATCAGATACATGTTTTGCATATATTTTCTTCTTGTCAGTTGCTTGTTTTTCATGATCTTAATGGTGTTATTTTGGAAAGCAGAAGTTTTCATTTTGATAAAGTACATTTCATCAAATTTTTAATTTATGGTTTGTACTTTTTGTGTCCTAAGAAATCTTTGAATCTCCAAGGTCACAATGATCTTATCCTATCTTTTCCTCCAGAAGTTTTACATTTTACATTTTATATATAGGCTCATGATTCATTTTAAGTTCATTTTCTGTGTATCATGCAAGTGTCAAAGTTCATTTTTTTTTCTTCATAGACATCTAGTTGAAATGAGTTAGCTCAATATCTTTATCAAAAATCAATTAACCATCTACGTGTGTATCTGTGTGTTTCTGGAGTCTGTATCTATTCCATCGATCTACATATCTCTTCTTACACCAACACCACACTATTGTGAATACTTCAACTTTATAATAAATCTTGGAATTAGGATGTAAAAGTCCTCCAATTTTGTGATTTTTAAAAATTGTATTAAAATTTGTTTATGTCTTTATTTATTTTTCAATACGTAATGTATGTTCACAAAGGGGTTTCAGTGAGGAGAAATAAGTCTTCCTTCCATCACTAGTTCCTCGGCTGCCAATTCTCCTTTCCCAAAAAGGCCACTTTTAGAAGATTCTTATTGTTTTATTTTTCAGTAATTATAATCGATTTTTTAACAATTGAGCCAGACTTTAAATTTACTATTTAGAGGAATGTTACTAACAGACACTTAAAAGAAAGAAAATAATGTCCTAATTTTATTTTCCATATCAATTCAGATTTCCAGTAAGTGTGCTTGCCTCAGGTGAGCCCAGTCAATATCAGAAAGCGACAACCTTTACTAATAATACGCTAATTTTATCCACAAAGAAGAAAGGCGCAGGGACATTTATGTGACTCACCCACTCGCTTGAATTCTGTTTGAGTTATTTAAACATGCTGCTTATTTTTAGTTTAAATGCAGCATAATTATATAACACCAACACCAAGTAATTAGAGCTTGGCGATACTAACAAATTTATCTTTCAGATAGTTTCAGAAGCCTAGTTAAGAGTCATAAGTATGTGGCTCAGAGATCAAGATATTGCAAAGCTACAATTACACAGATAAAATAGATTCAACAAACATTCATTTATTCATTGTCATATGAGTATGAAATCTTACCCTAGGAAATGTGGAGTAATACAGAGATAAATCGAATCCAGCCAAAACCCTCTAGAAATTCACAGTCTAAAAGGGGAAGTAGGCACATACACCGTTGGTACAATAAAAAGTTCTAGAATTGAGGTTCCAGTAGAAGACTATGGAAATATGGAAGGAGGCACATTCTGGAAACTAAGTGACAATATCATTTAAACCTTTCCTAAGTTCAAACTACTCAAATATTATCATTTTAGCATGACATCTAAGCAGTCCACAGTTCTCCAGATTTGTATTTCATTCTTATTGTATTTCCTTCTCATTGGAGGAATTATGTCATCTCTAAGATAGGCCAGGGGTTCTCTAGAATATAAGCATATAAAAATAGAGGGTAGTGTTAGGACCTAAATTAATTCCTAAGTTTGCCTTGTTGGTCACATTTAATTATTCTTCTGGGAAAACCAAATAAAAGTAATAAAGTTTTTTTCTCTCTGGTAAAATAAAAAATGGATTTGGTGACTTGTTTCCCTAGAAGGAGAAAGACAAGTCCAGCCCAAGAAAACAAGGATAAGAAGAGAATTTCTTGCTTCCTCTAAAACTTGACATTTCTTCTAGATTCTCAGAAAACCATAAAGGCTAAACACAAAAAGAACTGTACCTCAGATCTTATGTGCCTGATTCAGAAAAAAAATAACATTATTGGTTGTGGGTAAAGTGTGAAGGTATATGGACTTTAATCACACAGAATTTCTTGTTATCTGTATAAGTTAATAATATTCAATGATTAATATGTGTGTGTTATAAACATTAAAACTTCTTATAACTTAGAGTTTTATAAGTTAATGCTTTTCCTAAAGTGAAAATATTCTTAGGAACACTGAGAAAGGAGAACATGCTCTATTAAATAAGCTACCCTGAGGAAATGAGTGAGAAGTGCTTGAAAATGCTATATTTGTTTGTATGTATCTTGGTGGCATTATTAATTACTGTATAATGCATTAACCACTCCACAAGAATCAAAAAGGTATGATCTGTAAAGCCAGATTCACTATTTCATAGTATGCTCATTGATCAAGCAAACAGAAGGTTAGTGACATGCAGCCAAAAGTGGGTCACATGGCTAAAAGCAGAATTCAGAAATAATCCTCCTGGTGCTACTATTGATTGTCTATTATGCCTATATTAATTAAGAATGCCTTCAGCTGCAAATAACAAGGAAAAAACAACTAAGGGTGGTTAAAACAACTAGAGATTTCTTTTCCTCACATAGCAAAGGAGTTTAAAGACTGGTTGCAACTAATGTTGGTTCAAGTACTCAATAAACCATCAAGGGCTTAAACTCATTCTACCATTTTCTTTCACCACCTCTAGCATCCTCAGCATATTTTCACCTTCATAATTATTACTGGTCACAACATGGCTGCAGAAGCTCCAAGGATCTAACCTGCTTATAAGACAGGGGGAAAAATAGGGCAAAGGTGATACCAGCAAAAACATCTCCTTTATCAGGGAAAGCAATAAGTTTTCTCAAGAGGCAGTAGAACTAAAATCTCATTGGGTATAACTGGGTTACATTGCCACTCTAGCTGCAAATGTAGCTAGGAAAGTGAGTATGTGGCTTACTCTCTATTGTGGTAGGCAGAAAGGAGAAAAAAGGTTGAGAATGGCTTTGAAGTTAGCCAATTAATGATTTTACCACAGTATGTAATCAAACCACTATACTTCATTAGGCTTTAATTTTCACACCAAAGAGCAATGTCAAAGGGCACTGCAGTTATAATAAAATCAAAAGAAGGAGGAGTTTACAGATGCCTGAATATATATATTAACTGGACTGATTAGCTCTATCTTTGGCTGAGTTGGAAATTTAGCCCTTTCTGTCTATATAGATAACCTGGGATAAGTCACCAGGAGGCTTTGTTTGTTTTGCAACTGAAAATCAAAAGTCTGAAATAATAGAGTACCCACAGAGAGAAGTGAGCTTCCCTCTCATCACCATACCAAGGCTCTACTTCAATGCCTCATTTAGAGGCCTGTATGCCTTGAAGACTTTTGGTCCCAAACTGAAGCATCTCTCAGAATGTCCCTGGTTTTCATGTGTTCAAAGTATGATATATTAGCATGTATCAAACACTAAGAGAAGATAATGACCTTCTGGGTTTAGATCTTCAATCTAATAATACATAATATTTGTAACAGGAATACTAGGATAAGCAAAGAAAGGACATAACTATGAAAGACAGGTCATCTGTAGACTTTTGTTCTTTTATCTAGGACAATAACCATGACTGTTTGGGGATGCAGATATATGTTAAAGACTAGTGAGAAAAACACAACAAAGACAAGACAGACTCAGTGGCACCACAGAGAACCCAGCCCATAGAATATTATTAAAGCCTGGAGATTCAACAGATGATTGATGATCAATAGATATAGATAGATGGATGGATGGATAGATAAATAGATAGATGATCGATAGATAGATGATAGATAGATGATCGATAGATAGATGATAGATGATAGATAGATAGATAGACAACATATAAACAAAAAAAACAAAAAAGATGATAGAGATAGGTGATAGATGATAGATAGATTGATAGATTAATAGATAGATAGATAGATTAGATAGATAGATAGATAGATAGATAGATAGATAGATAGATAGATAGATAGATAGAAAGAAAGAAAGAAAGATAGGTGAATGAACAGACATAGAGGTAGATAGATAGATAAATGAATAGAGGGAGAGAAGAAGAAAGTGAAGGAGAGAAAGAAGAAAGAGAAAAGGAACAAAAAAGGAAGAATCTAAACTTATACCATAGTTTGGCAAGAAGACAGAAAAAAATGGCAAATACAATTGTTTGGCCTTAAGAAACAAGCTAAAAAAATTCTGAAATTCATATGTTTTGTTCCCCTTTATTCACACTCCCCTCCAGCTTTAGAAATACAGTCTGAGTATAAGGGAAGTTTGAATTGCTTACATAGTATTTTTTAATATCTTACTTTAACCATTAGCTTTACCCTGAGGATGCCTATAAATGTAAAAAGGATGTAACCAGTTTTTTAAAATCCAGTAAGGTTTGTACTGGTTTACCACAACAGAGATGAACACTACAACAGAAAAAAAAATGAGATAAGTTATTATTTTAGCTCCCATTTAAATTTCTTTTTAGTTTAAATGAGACCATAATTGTACAATTACTACCGTATAAAATATTGGCACATCTAGGGGTGACTCTTTCCAAAGTAAGATCTCTGAAATTTAGATATACTTGACTGATGGGTTCTAATGACTATAAAAGAAGAACTTTTATAATTAATGAACTTGACAGCAGAAATTCAGCCAAGACCATTAGACCATAAATACGAACTTGCTACATCAGTCAGCCTGGCCAGGAACATTACATTCTCTTTGGTTTTTCATGCACCAGCACCAGAGTTATTATGATAATAACTCTGTGATGGTGGAATGAAAAGAATAAGAACTTGGGTGTCAGAAAGACCAATGTGGGACCCACCACATCCCACCTCTGACCTTGGGTAAATTACTTAACTTCCTGTTCCTCAGTCTTTACATTTGAAAAATGGAAACTGTGAACCTCATTCCTCAGAGGATAATTGTACTTGATGAAATGATGAACAACATATAAAATACCTGGTACATGGCAGATACTCAAATAAATGGCAGTTGTCTTTCCTACCAATGGGAAGACAACAGAACTCATCTAAAAAGAACTTCCTTTTCAAAAAGACTGTATTAGTGGCAATTCTGGTGTTGCATGATGCACAATCTGCATGGCCATATGTGGTGTCCCTCTGGTTTGATCACTTTTCCAACAGTGACCATGTACTCTCTTGTAAGGCTATTGCTCAGGATTAGAAATTTTATTATTGCAATTAAGCTTATCAATACAGTCCCAAAAAGGGTCTTGATATGGGGCCTCATTAACACCATACTATACGCCAGGGGCCAAGAAACACCCTGCTGGCCAAATTGATTTTTATAAATAAAGTTTTATTGGAACAGCATCACACTCATTCATTTACAGCACCTGTGGCTGCTTTCACACCCTGACAGTGGTGTTAACCAGTCATGACAGAGATCATAAGGCCCTCAAGGCTAAAATATTTACTACCTGACCCTTTACAGAAAAAGTTTGCTGAGTCTTGCAATAACCACAAAACTACAGTCATATTCATATATTAAATTCAACTTATTTGTGGATCACTTTTTACAGCCCCAATATCATGGTAAGGTTGGTGTCATTTACTAATAAAATGAACACTAGTCCCTGAGAAGAGGCTCACAGTCTTATAAGGAGATAAATATGTGAAGCAAGTAATTATAAAATGACTGATTACATAATAGATGCTACAGACAGGATGCCAGAATAAGAGAATTCAAGATATGCTGGAGTCCAATAAAGAGATGAGCCTGACTGCAGGATAGCTTGTGCTGGGGGAGAATATGGGAAGAATAATAAGGAGGGTATGTATGCTGACTGTGGGAGCAGCTGAGAAGAGCTGGGTCTAAGAGGTTGGGCTTAACCGTAGGCAAGAGAAAGCCAAGGTAGTTCCCTGTGCACATTGACCTTGTGGTGAAAGTAATCTTGGAAGGAGAGGGATTAGAGATAAGAACGCTGATCAGAGCTTTTAGTTAGAATTCAAGTACGATGTGACAACAGAATTATTTGAGTAGAAGTGGAATAAAGGAAGATCTGAGAAACTTTGTAAACCAAAGCGTGGTGACTGGTCGATATGACATATAATGGACTGTAGAGTCAAAGAAGATTCCAGAATTTCCTATTGGGGAGCCTGGTAGAATGGTCGTACTATTGACAGAAAGGAGGAGTCAATTTAGAAGGAAACATTTATGCTCCTTTTAAACAGATTCTATGTTACAGAATTGCAAATAGTAAAAAATGATGGATTAGAAGATTCATTTGTTTTACACAGCTTCAAATCTTACATCTCTAAGATTTGCAAGCTGAAGCACAAAATGTTTTCCATCCATTCATTCACTCAACAAATATTTATTGAACACCTACTGGTAGATGATCACAGAGGTGAGATCTGAAGATACTAAAATACATAACATGTAACCCCAACTTTTTTTGTTAATTTGGTAACAAAAGTGTTCATTAATAGTGGAAACAGACTTGAAAAAATAATCTCAGGTGAATAAGGTAAGAATTAAATCACAAATGAGATCCTGATACAGTATTGGGATCAAGCAACCAGTGATCACCAAGCATTTCTAACTTAACTGGTCAGGTGATATTGCAATTATAAATATCAAGAATGGAGGAGAATGAAAGCAAATCTCTCAATGTTAAAACTATGGAAATAAGACACCTTCTAAGCAAGGAGAATATTACTAAGGTTAGAATAATGGGTGGAGATCAAGAAAAATGACATATGAAAGGAAATAACAATCAGGAAAATGCTACCCAAATCTCAACAATCATAAAATTGCTTCTATTTGTATATTCATCTAGCATTTAATTCCTTCGTAACTGAAAGATGGTAAATTTCTATTCCTAAAGCCACAAATCTTTCATTATAAGAAATAAATTCACTTTACAATAATTAGCTTTAGATAAATTAAGTGTACGTTTTCCATTGAAAAAAGATATGTAGATGGAAAGTGTTTTATTGCTGTACAGTGCACTGTAGATCATCTAGTTCCCTATAAGACCCTTAGCAGGTATTTGAGAAATTTGCGTATAGGTATTTTTTTTTATGTCTCATTGATACAGTGGACACTGCTACCCTTTAATGTGTGAGAGCCAGGACATTCTGCAATATGTGGAATAGCCCACACCTTGGAGGGTGATGCTACATCCACATGACTTTTTAACTCTCCACTGGACACTTACATAGGTGAAAAATCTATTGACAATTAACTGAACCTACTACCTAACTCCATTTTACATAAAAACACTTTTGTGCACTATTTTGGAACATACTGAATTTTCCAAGAACTAAGTCAATTGAAAATTAAAAAAAAAAAAAGTTATATTTTGCTTGGAACTTGGTACCAAGAGTTATCTACCATTTTGGACATTCAGAAAATGATGTCACCAATAACACTGCCACTGTGGTGTTAAGTATTGTGTTAGTCACCGATACAAAAACATCTTTATCAGTCTTCATTTCAGCTGGCCCAATCACAGTTATTCTATTTTAACTTACAAATATTTTGAATTAACCCTGATTCCAAAATGAGAAATTTAAAGATAAAAAGAGTAAGCACAATGCAATCTTACTGCTCTGAAAAATAGATTTATTTATTAGAAGCAGGTGCAAGTATCTGATCACTTCATTATGTCCTTTAGTGTAGTTGTGCCTTTACTTATGGAACACACAAAATTGTATTTTAAGTCACTTTCCATTTATTTTTTTCTATTGCAGAATTACGCCATATTGATTTTTAGAAATAATGCACGTGTGCGTGTGTGTGGGGGGGGGAGTATTAAATTATCTATGAATTTTCTCATGAAAAACTTGAGGCCCAGAGAGGTGATAGGTCTCACCCAAGTTGACTAGTTATTTAGTGGCAAAATCAGAGAGAAGATCCTTTTACTGAGCTCCTCTCATAAGGCTCTGTACTAGTCAATTTGATACACTTTAATCATTCATCTCATAAATATGTACTTAATGTTCACCAATGCTTAGCATTATGCACAGTCTGGCTTTGCCAAGCTGAAGTTGTAATACTCCCTGTTCTCAAAGGGAAGGCAAACCAGAAAAATGAACGACCATAAATGCATAAATAGATGAAATAGTGGTGGTACAGAAAGAAAGAACATAACTCAACCTGGTTCAAGAACATCTTCTAAGAGGAGATGATACTTGAGCTGAATCTTGAGTGAGGGTCAGGAGTTAGCAGATACATAAGAATTGCCAAAGCATTCCAGACCGAGGAAACATAATCCTGGAGGAAAGTCAGGAAGAGCTTGGCATCCTGCAGAGTATAAGTACTCAGTTTGGCATCAGCATAGAGCAAGAACACAGAACTGTTGTGGGGTGGAGCTGAGAGAATGGAGGGACGCAGTTCATGGAGAACATGTTTTCCCATGTCAAAGAAACTGAACTTCCCCTTGAAGCTCATGAAGGAAATTATGAAGCTCTTAAATAGATGTGTGACACCATGTAATTCACTCTGGAGATAGTATAAATTTTAAAATGTAATATATTGCAGTAACCCAGACAAAAATGATGAAGAACTGGATTAAGAGTAGCCTTGGGTGGAGAGGATTAACCAGAGTACAATGATACAGGAGAAGCAGAATTAGCAGGATTTGGTGACTGAAGGAATTTTCCAGAATAAGGGGGAAGGAAGACTGGAGGGTGGCTCTAAGTGTCTGGCATGAGTAATGAAGAGTGATGAAATCCTTCAGTGAAATAAAAATATAGGAGGGAGGGAGCAGTTTGATCTGGAGGGTGAGAAAGAGAAAGGATAAGTTCAGACTGGGACATTTTGTACAGATGGGCATTCGTGTAGAGATATGAGTCTGAAATTCAGGAAACAGGTCTGGACCAGAGATACTAGAGATACAAATCTAAGAAGCACCAGCATATATGTTACCTCATTTAATCCCCACCACCATTTTAAGAGACAGTTGTTAATAGCCTCATTTGATAGACAAGAAAACAGAAGCTTGCCCAGTCACATAGTTGGAGAGCTAAGATTCGTTACATGGTTCATCTGACTCCAAAGTCATACCACATTATATTCCAAATCAGGAGCCTCATAACTCCCAGCTAGGCATTTTTTATTTCTCCAACCTGTTCTTCTCTGTCCATATGATCTTCATTTAAAACTATCAGAATAGTTGCACAGAAAAGAACATCTTTCCAGACATCACTATAAATGACTTCCAGATTTCTCAAGAAACCTAGTTTCAGAAACAAGGTGATATGTGTGGTACCTCAATATGTGTGGTACTGAGACAACGAGTGAAGGACCTTCCCAAGCCCACTCTGGAGCCCACAGGAGAACCTCTGTTACTGCATTCTCTGGGTTCACAATACTAAGCCACAGCTCTGGACAGAAAGTGATGAAGGAGGATTGCAGAGCTCTCACTTAAGGTTTCCAGAATTCAGAAAAGTACTCTCATTGTTTGGAAAAAAACAAACAACAACAACAAAAATAAAACATGCTTAATGGGTCAAATCCACTTCACATAATGAACTGCTACATGTATTTGATATCTAAGTAGATTTGTTTCAAGGCAAAGAGTGACATAACCATTCATCTTCTGAATTTCACATCAGAGAAAGAAGAGAGGAGGAAGGTGGGCAATTGTCATTAGAACCTGCTTGAAGTCACAGATGGGCTTGACGATCACAAAAAAATAAGCAGCTGGCAGGTCTCTGTTCCCCCAGTTGCTGCACACAGCTCTCCCCAGGTGCTGGGCAGAATATCAGACTTGCTCTTCATGCAGCCTTCACCCCAAGGCAACCCCAAGATTGATGGCAATGGAAGATCCAAATTCCTATCACGTGCCAAAGTGCATGAGTTTTCACAAAAATAACTTCCTGTCACCATGAGACAGCAATCTGAACTGTGAGCTAAAATATCTTGGCCAGCCCCATCTCACTGCATCCACTAAGGCTCTATTCACAAAAGCTCATACAAGAAGTCCCCTCCCAACTTTATCTAATTCAGGTTTACCAACCATAAGCATCTTCTCCCAGAGCTGATGGGAGAGGCCATCGCCAATACCTTTTTGCTGATCCTCAGATGACCAAGCCCTTCCGGCAAGGCATCTCTCTGTCTGGACAGGTTAGTCATTTAACAAAAGTTAAAGAATGTGGTGCTATAGTTGTCTATCACCTAGTGCCCCTGCTGTCATAGCATTCCCAGTTTCTTTGGATCTGGCTGTGCAGAGAGACTGGACATGGCACTGCTGCTGCTGTTGCTATTCAGACAACATTCCAAAACTGACCCCATGGTCCAAGTTCCTCTAGAAGCTGAGATAGCCAGTTAAGCAAAAGTCAAGTGTGTGGATGGTTTGCAAATTCTTTCCTCCCTCATCTTATTTGCACCAATTATTCCCATTTTCCCCTCCTGGATCCATCTTACCAGGCCATCCCCCTGATCTACAAGACAGAGGTGTGGCCCATGACATGACTGGAAGGAGTAAGGTCTGCAGTCTGGACAGTTTAAACCATGATTTGGTGGGATGCAGACAAAGAGCCCTGCATTTGGGGAACTTCTTTGCTTGTTCCAGCTGAGCCCTGAATCTAATCCTTCATAGAAATAGCTAACTTGAACATGAGCTCCTCAATTATAAAATCAGGACATTACTAGTCACCTTACCTGTCCTGTAACCTCTTGTGAATGATAGGAAGATAAAAATAAAAGTAGAGATGTAAATATGGATTAACAAAATCAAAAATGTAACACATGATATTATTACTGAGTGCTGATAAATGCCTCTATACCGTGCATCACACCCAAATAGGATTAAAATCTTTAATACATCTAGTTTTGACCACTCTAAGCATCAGAATCTTGGTTTTAACCAAGAATCTTAGTCAGTACCTGAAGGAAGTCTTTAACTGAAAACCTTACAGTAAGATGTAATAAGGGGTGACTGCCTCATGTTCTGTAATGAGAACTGTGTATTATTGTATCAGATATTCTTAGACACTGGCACTTGATGCTAAATTTTCCCTCCCTAAGAAACTAGTGAAAACTCTGGACTCATTTCTTATTTCTCTATATCCTGAGAAATCTCTGTTCTAAGACATCTGCTTCTGTGAACAATTTCAGAGAGATCTGAGTTTGTATCCATGCAGTCGCCTAGAGTGAGTCCCTGAGAACCAAGTCCATATCCACTGATAATGAGCTCTGCTCTCTCCAGTGTTCTCGGCGGAAGCCGAGCAGCAGTCTGTCCAGGGAAGAGCCACACAGCCATCTGCTTTCTGCCCTACCCATCATTACTTCCTTCCACAATATTCATTGAGTGCCTACAATATGCCAAGTGCTGCTTGGGGAAAATGTTGCTCAAAAAATGCATGAGGTCCTTCCTTTTGAGGAGTTTATCCTCCATACCCAGGTTTGCTTAGGAGAATGGGTCCTCTCTATAAGAGATAGGGCCATGGGGTTTTCAGGGCAGAAATAACCACTTCCCATTGGTTATTTCTGAGCCTAACGTGTATCCCTAACAGCCAAGAAATTTGGGTGCCACAACAATGGCAACATCTCCCTGGAAGTGACAATCGGGGGAACAGTTCAAGGTGTTCCTGTTTCATCACTTCACAGGACATCACTTCCGGAAGCTTCTTGTGCCTAACTCCATGGTAAGCCTCATAATTATATCAACAGCCCCTCTGAGCACTCACCATGTGCTAAGAATTTTGCATTTAATCCACTTAACAACTATTATCATCTGCTCTTTACAGATGAAGATTAAGTAACAAATCCATACTCACCAGGGGCAAGCGGTGGAACTCTAAACTTATTGAAGAAGTTAAGTATTACACAGCCAGGAGAACCTATCGTGATTACAGAAATGGAAGATTTTCTTCATTTTCGATATCAACATGGCTGGAAACAGAATTAATTCCCATCTGAGAAAATCTTGTCTGGTCTCTGTGACTTAGAAAAATGGTAAAGTATTGTACAAGCTGTTCAGGATCCAAGAGGGTGAAATTAACAAGCGTGACAATGACATTCTCTTAAATGTCGGTGATGTTCTGGGTGTTGAGAAAGACCTACTTACTGTCAGGACACACACAAGGGTTTCCTTCTTCCCTTGTGGCTCTCGGAGTGCTCACCAGGCACTGTGGGAACCTTCCTGCCACTTCAGTGGAGCAGATGTACTTCCAAACGTCATGATGTCCACTTTATAGCCGTCACGCAGAGACTGAGAAAGATAACCACCAAAATCAGTCCCCTCTCTGTCTCACATGCCCTGACATCCAAGCCAGGGAAAAGAGTAGTGTGCCACATGCCATCTCCTAGGAGAGGCCTTGTCATTTGATCATTTTAAAAGATAAACCAAGGCATACTGAAAATTTTAAGAATGCATTTTAACAAAAATCGGGCGGCACTGAACCAGAACTGGTTAGGAGCATTCTACCAACAGGAGCTGGGGAGAGACTTTTACAGAGAAAAAGCAGAAGAAAAGTAAGGAAATAATTAGCTGTAGCTTAAAGCCTAGTTGGCTGTTTGTGATTGGTAGTCTTTAGGGTTTTAATTTCATAACCTTGAGTCATTTGCAGACTTAGATTTCGGCTTGCTCATATAGACCCTGACAGCATTAGAGCTACCTATTCTAATGGCCTCCTCATTTGATTAGTTTAACAAATAAAAAGCTATCCTAAGAAAACACTGTAGTTTTCTTAGCAACTTTCCTTAGAGCCACCTTGCTCAGAGCAGGGTTCTCTGGTTTCTTGCTTCCTACAACCAAAGCTAGGACAGGGGATCTCAGATTCCTTCTTCATTGGTCAGGAAGAGCTTAGAGAGAAAAAGAAAAAAACAGCCTCTTTCTGAAAGGCTCATTTGAAAAGGCATGAACAGATGAGTTAGAATCTGGGACTGTGCCCAGGTGGAGGTCTTGCCTAGAATTCCAAATACATTATTTCTCTTATTAAAATAATATAGGGAACTGAGGTGGCTTGTTGCTTCTCTGCATGAAGTCAATTTGGCTCACACTGTGTGATCATTTAAAATCTGACCTCAAGTAGTGCCAGTTTCAAAATCTTTTCATTCTGGGTATGTTTCCATTCCACACAAAGAACCCATGGCTAGTCTCTAAACTTCCCCCAAGCAAAGAGTAATTCAGTAGACTGAGCCTCTTGCCAGAAGCGATGCAATCCATCAAGCTACACAGTGTCTTGTTCCCCTGGCCCCACCCTGCTGCCCTGCCCAGGGCCAGCTCTCTGGTTCACTTCTCAGGTCTATCTCCTTATCTCTCAGAGGCACAGACCTCCTTTTGTGGGCAGCGGAAGATGTTTCCAGGTGACTGGATGCACATGTCATTTTCTTTTTCTAACGGTAGGAGAGAAGCCCTACCCTGCCTCTCCCACTAAGCCACACAGAATGGCAAAGCCTTCGGCAAAGATGAATGAGGGTAGGGGCAGAACCAAGTTGCGCCTAGATTTGCCTCTCGAAGAGCTCCTTTGCAACCTCTCTTGACCTCAATATTCTCCCAAAGAAAAAAGGCAAAATACAAAAAAAAAAAAAAAAAACCACCATGTTTTCTATGAGGCATCTGGTGCTCCAAGATTCAGGCAAGAGGAAGCATATCTATAATTCCTTATCTTGATAGTTCTGATCAGCCCATCTGTGTTTCCAAAATGACCTATTCAGGCTTTGAAGCATCTGGAGCAGTGAGAATCACCCCTATGAGTTTCTGAGCACCAATTAAGACAATCCAATGCAAAATCTGCCCTCCCTATAACTTGCACAGAAACATCAGGGAGCTGCAGAGTACCATTTCCAATTCCTTTGCCATGCCTTTCCTTTGGTTCGCTGAGGACATCCAGAGCAGATGAAATGCAGTTGTAAAATACTCACAGAGGAGCAGCCAGTTGTCATGATCCCTGAGAGGAAGGAAATAAGATGGTGTTTTATTTTTAAGTAGCCCATGAGATTTCAATGATTGCATTAAAATTTTAATCACAAACTCCTTAAATTAGAAAGAAAAAAAAAACCCACAAAGGACTCATTGTAGAAGAGAATTTCACCATTTGGAGCTCTTTTATAAATTTGTGTCAGATCACAATTTGCTGTCTGGGAAATGTAAATTAGTTATTAATGAGCCAAAATTCTAACATCAAAGCCTGTGCATCCACATGCCAGGGAGAAACAAAGAGCTTTCACGGCACTATCAAACTGCTCTGTGCACTGACCTAAATGCGGTATTCATTTTGACGCTCTTTGCTGCCTTATGAAGATCAATTTTTGCAAATGTAACTGCACAGAGCACCTGGATCATTAGCATCACCTCCACCTGAGCACTGTGTGACAGTCAGAATTTCAGGCAACAGACAGACTGCACCAAAAGGTGGCTTTGCACAGAGCAGGGCTGGTGATGCCCCCACTCTTCACTCAGCTGACAATTTTCAAAGCTCATTTACAATGTTTGCAATGTGACCTTACCCAGGTGAAATGGGCAACGCGGATCCGTTTTTTGAAGTAGTCACATATAGTTTGCTTCACATCTTCAACTCTTCTTATTTGGAGAGAGATCAAGAGTCTGGATATAAACTGCACACAGAACAAGAAAGGAGGACAGTGTTTTCATGCCTGTGGAAATGGTGGTCATAGGAATCCAACAGAAGTCTTGCTGGCATTTGGAAATATTCATGTATTTATTCTTTTGTCAGGTACTATGAGTGCTCCTGCTGGGTGCCACACTGTACCAAGCAGTGGAAATATAATGGTGAGCAAAGCAGACAGATAGATCCCTGCCTTTACTGAGCTCCCTGACTAGTCGAGAAGACAGGCAGTAAGTCATCGCTCAAATCATTCTAAAGATGTGCTGAAGGTTAGGAAGGAATCTTTCCAGAGGTATGATAACCCATAACAAGGGTTCTTTGCCTAGTTAAGGGGCCAGGAATGGCATCCATGAAGAAGTAATATTTAGGCTGAGAGCCAAAGAGGAAGAGTTAATGGGGCAGAGAGAAGACTGAAGTACAGTTAAGAAGTCAAAGTGAGTGACATCCATAAAAAGGTGAGAGCTGAGAGCAGAAAGAATAATGCTTCATCTAGCTTCCTGACCAAGATTCCTCCTCTTTCCAGGGCAGGGGTCTCTGACCTCCACTCCCAGGCTTGGCCTAGGTAAGCTTTTTGGCCATCCTGAGCCATGAGAGGTTCGGAGTGGCTTAAGTTCCAGAGTTCAGGTGACTCTACCTTTGATGCTGTGCCCTTCCATCCAATGAGAGTCTCTTCTGTGATGCCTGCACTCAGATCACACATCTGGTAAGGCGGTCCCTCCCTGAGCCGTGGTACCATGGCCAGCTCTCCTGGCAGGCTGTCTGTGTGGATTTTCTCCTTTTGCCTGTTCTAAGTTTCCCTGCTGTCTGGTTTTTACCTGTCCTCTTTCTGACCCCACCTTTGTGCAACTCTCCTTACAGGCACCCTGCTTCAACTGACTCCTATTACCCATAACTATCATTCCCTATCCACCTGTCAGACTAGCTCTCCTCCCCAGTGTTTATCCACTCCAGTGGGCAATTCATATTTCCAGGTTCTGATCACTCTCAAGATGACCTCCAAACTTCTGTTTCAATGGGATGGAAGAAAACCAGAAAAGTTTCAATCTCTGGGAGTGAGGCCCAGGCTTTGGCAGTTTCACCAGGCAGGCATATTGAGGACCTCTGGCCTACAAGATCTGGGCTCTCCCTGCCTCGGGCTTCTTTGTGCCTTACTTTCTTATTCCTACACCAGATCCCTCAACCAGAACTCTATACTCCAGCTTCACTGAATGTTTTTCACTTCCAGCTTTACTGAATGTTTTTCACTTCCTCTAACAGATTAGTTGGAATACCTTCAAAAATACTATTTTCTGTGCCTGTGATTCATACATGCTCCCCTTTACCTGGTTAACCCATCGTTTGTCACTCAGCTTGAAAAACATTCTATCCTCTGAGTCCATTCTGGACTGCCTTCTCAGTTAGGTACCCTCCCACACATCCCATATCTCTCTGAGCTTCTTGTATCGGGGTCTCATCATACTGCATTTTCACTTTGTGTTTATTTGTCTCCTCTGCTGGACTCCACACCCTGTGAGATCTGAGACTATTTCTTTAATTTGTTTCGTTATTAATTCATCTCCTGCCTGGTTACTGAGTGTTCAAAACACACAATAAAGACCCAATAAATAGGTGTTACATAGGTGGGTTGATGAATAGCCACACAAATATCTCCTCCACCACTATCCAAGGCAGAAAGCAGAATTCTCTTTCTTAGACTATAGACTATGGCCATGGATAAGTATCATGTACATAGGCACCCTCTCCTCTGCATATACTGGGGAACATGACACCCTCACTCAGTACTTAAGGGTGCTTGAGCTCCTTTATTACAGCAAGCAGAAACCAGAGTCCCTTCGGCAGGTGGACAGATTCCAGGTACTTTGCATTGTTAGAGTTGCCTTCACCCAGCTTCACACACAGCTCCTCTTTAGGTTGATGTCCTTCCCCAGGGAACTTCAGCTCCAAGGCCTTAAAAAAAATGAATTCTCTCCAGTTACAAATCTGGATGAGAATGCAGACAGATCCCACTGCATAGCCTCCTGGCATTCCTGAGCTGAAACTTTTCTCTCTTGCCAGAAGTGCCATCATTCTTTGCACACTCAGCCCAAGAAGCTCCTTGGAGTAGCTGCTCCTCCTCCCACCCTCAATACAAATACTTTATACAATTTTTCTAAAATACTTCTTCATCATTTCCATCATCTCATTTATAAGCTTCCCAAAGGATGTTTCACAGAATAGGAGATCTTGAAGAAAGAGTTCCATGGTCACGTAAATTTGGGTAACACTGCAGCAGCTAGTCCCCTCTTGGAGACTTACAGCATGTGAAGTTCTAAGACATCCTGCAATAAAAACTCCTGCCTCAGATTTATGGTCCAAGTGGTGCCATTTGTTAAATTATTGACACATCCCTCTGTGGCACATACTACACAGCAGTGAGAGACAAAATATAAGTCAAGGAAATAAAAAAGGCATGAGTCAGCATAAAAACAAGCATCTCCAGGACCAGGGACAACATGGAAACACAAAGCGATGAGCAGGGCTGAAGTCACAGGCTAGCTGGTTCAGAAAGCAGGCACGAGGGCTGGTAACTTCCCTTCTGTGAAACAGAGAAGAGTAAAATTATAAAATTATTTTATGGGCTAGGACTCAACTCCCTGCTCGCCAAATATCTATTAACATTCTGCAGACAGGTGTTTTACAGAACACACTTTGGAACATATTGCCTTTGCCCCTTTCTCCTCTATTCTTGCCTCACATTGCTGGCCTAAAGGCTCTCAGATACTGAGAACTTGTCAAACTTTGGCAACACCTCTTTTTTCCTCACTGATATTAGCCTTCCCAAAGCTTATAGGAAAAGTTTTATTACAAAATCCAAAATAAGGGATTTTCTCATTCATTCTTCCTCCCCGCCTCTCTCTCTCCCCCACCCCTCTACCTCCCCCACCTTCAACTTCTTCTTAAAAGCCTTCCTCCTCACCTTTCACTCACCTCACTGACCTCTGTAACTGTTGAGCCAATAGCCAAACCCAACCATGAATTTTCAGACTTCATCCTCTGTGATTCTCTCCACTTTTTAATACTTCCAAACACCCTTCCCAATGAGCCTGGAGAATCCTTGGCTTCTGCAGTACTGTACTTTCTCATTTCTTCTACATCTGTAAGTGCCCCAGTACTTTATTTTCCCTTTCCCCATCTCTGAAATGAGAGTGCATCGGTGGCTCAGCCCTCAGCCCTCTTCTCCTTTCTCTCCTTATTTTTACATCTATCCCCCAGATGCAAATATCACTCAAAATTTACTTATCAGCCTCAACCTCACTCCTCACATTTCCAAACATCTAGGAGTTTTGAGAAATTTGTGATTAAAATGCCGATCCAAAAATGGGTGGTCAGCACTAATGTAGAACAGACACGGCTAATCACTGTAGATTCAACCTTCACAATCCATTCCACAAGTGAAGGCATTTTCACTGGCCTTTGCAAAATTGTCATCTCTGAATGTCAACAATTGGTTGATTTCTGGGAAGATAATATAGTTCTTAAACTCTAAAGAATTAGAATGTGGTTACTCTAATATGCTTTATAACTAAACTAAACTGAAGAGGAATATGTGTGGCCGACGAACATTTCTTTAAATATAACAAGTACTTTAAATGACATAATCATCAAAAAAAACCAATGAACAGTTATAACTAGCTTTATATTATAAAACACTTTCCAATTTTTTTTCTTTTAAGAGAAAATAATCATTTATACTCATTAATACATTTCAAAATATGTTATAATTATACTAAAGGTTATCTCATGTTTAAAAAATAATGTGTAAATTAATTTACTTTCTAAATCTTAAGTGTCTTTGTTAGAGACTTGAAAATTGTTAGGTGAAATTTTAGGCACGGGAATGGAACAAAAGAATTTAAAATGCTACTTACCTGGAAAAAAAAAAGGTGGTTAGGTTTGTTTTTGTGTCTGTCAATGGTTATGCTGATTGTGGTGTATTTATTATAGTGGTTGAAGCATAGACTCTGATGACGCTACAACAGTTTTCCATTTGTTTTCACTCATTGACTTGACTTCATGTCCTACTAGTTTATGACCTCTCTTAAACCTATCAAAGTTACCTGTTACACCCATGAATTCTATTGAATTACTGACTTCCTCTTGCAGAACAAATCATTTTAAATACATTAAAAGTCCCATATACCAAATATACCTATATCAAAATGTACACACATTGCTAAATATTATTGAATGTTTTGTTTTCTTATTTCATAAATAATTTTCAAGTGCATTTACTGTATTTTTATATTTTAATGCATTTTTAATTTAATTACTGTGGTTAGCTGAAGTTTTTTTGTAAATTTTGTTTAATCTTTTAAAGACTTTCTGATAAATGTTTATATATTTGTGCATGAATGTATAAAATCCTATTCCTTGGTATAAAGTCATATGAATACGAACATACATATATAACTTTGCTTAACTAAAACTTTTTAACTGTGCAAACCAAATTTTCTTACTCTAACAACAATGGAAAGGTAGGAAAACACATCAAGTAGAATAAGTTGACTTATGACAACCACATTACAGATTTATCTTGTCTGAAATTGAATTCATCCTCTCCATTTTTATTCTTATGCCCACCCTTTACCCTTCAAAATAACTTGAAACCATTTCATTCTCTTCCTCACTTCTCAGTTTCTTCCATTTTACCACCATTTTTCTAGTTGCCTAAGTTCCAATTTTAATGTTAAATTATACCTCTCCTTTCCATTTGCCTTTTCACCATAAAATCCCAAATCCCTCAAAATTAGTTGTGAAGCTCTTTCCACTTTTCTACCATAAAGTTTCTCATCACAGAGAGTGCTCTTCAAATATTCTTTCACCTAGAAACAGGGGCCTGGATCAGAAAATTATCCTTTTGGCAGTAGAACTCTTTAAAGTACTCACATACACCACACAACCTGCATCCTCTGAAAAAGTATGTATCCTAAGAGAGGTTATAAGAGATTCGGATAAAAGAAAAATGTCCTCTGAGATCAGAATGATCAAAGAAAATACCTGCATCAAAGAAAATATCTAGATGCAACCATTGTAAAGAAAGTTATAATCCACCCAGTCAGAGTGTGATCTGACTGGCATCAGGGAGTGGAGATTTGGGTAGTTGATTGAAAAACAGAATCAGTCAGGATCACTCTATACATCTTTACCTGCAACCATCCAAAACATCGAATCCATTTCCCAGGTGACCAAGCCTTGTTTTTTGTTAAACATAGTTCACTAGAATAGAAGCAATTCAGATTGGATGAAATACTCTGTTGGATATTTAGTTCCCTTTGTCTAAAGATGCTCTGACCCCAAACATTTATGAAATTCAATGATAAAAAATAGCATCTCTAGAACCAGATAAACCTAGATTCATTTCTAGTATCTGATGTTTACCAGTAGGAACTACTAGGCAAATTCCTTAATATTGTCACTAGTACTGCTATTACTACTATTAATAATAATTGTTATAGCAGTAGGTGATAAAATGTATGGAGTTTTACCATGTATTCAATAAAAAGTCTTAGTCTTCCCATCCATAAAATAATAGCATAAACTTCAGAGTGTTGTGAAATACAGTAAGAGATTTGGGTAAATTGCCTAGCACATAGCATATCCCCAGTTAAAGATAGTTATTATTAATATTTTGCATCAAAATATCTATACAGGAGAATGTAGCCCATACAGATGTACAGTCTTGTCTCTTGAGCAGTAAATTATTAAAATGGTCTTCTGGCTTTTCAATTAGCCTCTTGAGAGTCTAATAATCTCTGCAAATACTAATAAAAGTAGGTTCTAGTCTTGTGTCACTACATACGAGACCCTGAAGTCTGGGACACCAAAAGAAGTAAGGCATCTTTGTGGTTGGGACCACAGAATCTTGAATCAGTATGCCTGAGTTCATATCTCAGATCTGCCACTTAAGGACAATATGGCCTCTCTAAGCCTTGGTTTTCTCCTCTGCAAAATGAGATTAATGATAGTACCTACTCAGAGGAATCATTTGAGAATTCAGTGAGCTAATGTAAGCCTACAACCCTTCTATGGGGAGGCACCATGAATACCAGTAAACCATTGACAGAAGAGAAGATTGACATTTAGAGAAGTTAGATTATTTGCTCTGAATCAGGTGGCTAGAAACTGGCAGAGCAAAAATTTAAATCCAGATCTACCTAGCTCCAAAGCCTGAGTTCCTAATCATATTTCACCATCCAAATGGCCCTACAACCACTAGCACTGGGCAGTTAGTTCTGTAAATCCAAGTTCTTCTTTGTACTTTAAGGTGCTTGAGGGCAGGAATTATATAACTCATTCATCTTATTTTTCTCTTTAGCACATTGGTTCATATTTTACTTATTGAAATGTTCCTGAACCAATGTTGAATGGCTATTCAAATAAATACATGAATGCATGAATATAATAAACTAAGAAGGAAGACCCTTAAGAGGATAGGGTTCAAAATCATCCTCAGTGAAGAAGAGTGGCAATTAAGAAGAGGAGGAAGACGAAAAAGAAAGAAGAAGAAAATATAAACAAAGGCCATTACAATCCTTTGGGAGAAAGTGATTGAGGAAGATAACTCATTGCAGGGAGTTAAGGAAAGCCATGATAGAAAGGAAGCAGCAGGTATAGATCACTTATTTAAAGGTCATTTCTATAAAAAGAAGGTGTTGTGATGAGCTGTCACTAGAAAGGAAGCAAAGTCAAGTGAAGAATCGCCTTTGCTTTTTATAAAACAGAATAAACTTGATATGTTTGCAGAAAGAGAGAATTAACTCTCATTTAGGAGAGAGAGATTAAGCATTCTGGAAAGGCAAGTGATTATTGCAAGAATAATATTCCAGAAGAGATCAAAGAAATTGGACCTAGAATTGTTCAGTTTGTGAATTACAAACCAATATTTTGGGAAGAGGATAGGATAAGTTGGAATGGAACAGAATGGAAGTTATTGGAACATATCATATTTTAAGAGAAGTGTGTGTGTGTGTGTGTGTGTGTGTGTGCTGCTGGGTCACTATTTAAAGTGGGTTTTTGTTTTTTGTTTTTTACTGTAAGTCATGGTCAAAATATGTTTACAACAGTTGTCACTGATGAAAAGGTTAGATTTAAGTTCTCTATGACTATCTCAGCGTGCTGTCAGCAATGGTTTGGATACCTGCCCTGACCCTACAACTCAGGGAAACCCACTCTCTGCATCTTCTTTCTTTCCACCTTCTGTTTTTCCCTCCCTTCCTCCCATCCACACTCTCTCTCTTCCTTTCTCCCTTCCTTTAAGAAACATTTATTGAGTGTCTATCAATTACCTACCATTCATTTCTCTAGGCCCTGGGCATATAGCTCACTTAGACACAGTCCTATTCTCACAGAGTTTATAGCACAGGTTTAATATCTAGTAAGAACAGTCTCTAGGCACTCTTTCACGACACAAACCTGGACCCACTCTCCTAGTTCTTGTTTTGTGACACCGTCCCTGACCCAGTCTTGTCTTTTTCCTCCATTCTTCAGATCCACTTTCTCCTTTCATATCTGGATAATATGTTCTCTCTATGGCTCTAAACTTGCTCTTTCCCCTGAACACAGTCTCATGTGATTCCAGCTCCAACCTTAGTTCCAATCACATGCCTAGAACTCACCCACATGCCCAGGCTGCTGCCCAGCTCATGAAGGACCTACCCTCCCCACACAGAAGAGCACTGTGTCTCAAGGAGGGACCAGTGGAAGGTAAGTCTCCCAAGCAGACCTCACTCACAGCAGGACGCCGAAATTCCTGAGAGATACTCTCAGTCATGATTTGGCAGAGGCCCTGGAAGACAGACTGTATGGCCGTTCACACCATGTTGACAAGCTCTCCCCAAATGGGTAGGCTACTGTATTGGTGCATCCACGTAAGTCAGGTTCTTGTTTTTTCAGTTTTCTCTCATTCCACAGGCAGCTTTTCTGACTGTGGATTTTACTTCAGGCATCCAGATCCACAGTCTTAAATGAGTCTTCTTGCATTGTGCTAATTAAAACAAGAGAAAGCTTTCTTCTGAGATTTATGAGGGAAAGTCTGCAAAGTTTTCAATGCTTTAGCATCACTGAATGAAAGAGGAGAGCAGCTTGAAAAGAACTCGAGAAAACAGCTGTTTCCAAAGCCTTGTTTGGTAGATGATCCAGCTGAGGTTGATGAGGTTAAGGAACTCACCAATTTTATTAATGTATGGCACCCGATGAGGGCATAGGGGGCACCCCAGGGAATGAGGAGGGGCTCAGGGGCTGGTACTCCAGGCTCCCATTCCAGCTTCATTCAAAGCAGCTCTGCAAGTATCTGTTTCACATGTAGCTTCTGCGAATTTAGCTTGAAAGAAGGTTTCACTCCTTCAATAGCAAAGAAGCAAGCAAAAAAATCTTACTATGTTAGAATTTTTATAACATTAAATTAGACACCATTTACATCAAGAGAAAAAAATATTGTAAGCAGGCGTTAAGCTCTAATTAATGGTGTATGCCAGTTAGGGAAAGTTTACTGATGCCAGCAAGTTACCCTGAAATGTATCAAAAAAAAATAAGATGGATTAATAAATACATGGGGGAATGGCTAAATAGGGTGATTTGCAATATAGCAAGTACAGTGAAATGTTAATGATAGAATCAAGGTGATAAGTCTATAAGTATTCTCAGTAAGTTCTTTCAACATTTCTATATGCAAGTTTTCATAATAAAATGTGTGGGGAATATTGACACCAGATATATATGTTTCATTAATGTTTCCTTGCCTCTTAAAAGCTGGGTTTTTTTAATTAAAAAAAAAGAAAAGAAAATTATCCCTGTACCACCTTCTTACACAGCCAATCTTGTTATCTTGTGGATAAAATTGAGTTAAATGATGTGATAACTTCAGGAAAGTAAAATGCTACCTCAAATATTTTTCCAAGTCATTTATTCATTAACTTTTAATACCATAGCTATTTGAACTTCTAAAACTGCTGTAGCACCTCACATTTTTGTAGTGCAATAACCTTTTGTGAGTAAATGAATAAGTCCTTTCACATGCATTGCTTTGTTCGAGTCTGGCAATTCTGTAAGGTGGATAAGAAAGTATTACTTTATGACTTCGTGGCCTGTCTATGGTTACACAGCTAGATTTGGAAATAGAACTCATATCTTCTGACTCCTGGGTAAGGGGCTGATGACAGGGAAAGGAAGGATAGGTCCACTGTGGCACCTGTAAAGGCCTTTGGATTGAAAGACACACAAAGTGATGAGACTGACATCTACATGTCGATGGGGTGGTCAGGTATGGTGGTTAAACATCATTGCATATTTTCTCCTTAACTTTTATACTGTTACTTGATTTCTTATAAATAAACATTTTGCAGAGAACTATTTACTAATCTTTTTCTCAGCCCTCACAATTTTCTTCATTTCAAAATAAATTCTGGGTACACTTTTAAGTCCAGAAACTGTGGTATATGGGAACCTTGAATTCTGCCATGCACTCACAATGAACCCCTAGGATATTTATCACTGAAATGTAACAGATCTCAGTTTCTCCCTTGAAAAATGGGAGGAGCCAAATTTACTAGAAGACATAGATTTACTTGAATTTTATAGGTTAAATGGGTTTTTGTGATCATCTAATCTCACCATTTCCTACCTAGAGTTTCAAAGAATTCTAGGCTAGAGTAATCTACATTTCAAAACTTATAATAGACATCATGAACTTATCTGAAATGATGATGGCCAAGCTAAAACATTTCTGTTTTTATCACATTATTCTCATGTTTAGCCAAGGTCACATAAGCCATTATAAATGTTTCTTATTCATTTAAAAAATCAAAATTCAAAAAATATATATCACTAAATGCAATTTATTCTACTGAGAAAGTATTTCAACCCCTGAAAGGGGAATAGGAGAAGAATGGATAACAAAAAAGTTTTTTATGGGATAACGATCTTGTCAAAAGTCTGTTTTATTAATAATAAGAATACAGAGAATCAAAGAAACTAAGTGATCTAAGTTCATTCAACAAGCAAGAGGTGAGCCAAAAATTAACCTAGTGTTGTTGAGTACATAATAATTTAAAAGATGTGAATGCACTTTGAGACACTTCATTACAACACATTTATTTAGGCTTTTCTTTTTAAATTAACAAATGGCTATGCACTGGGTTGAGAATTCTGCACTTTGTTCTCTCTCAGATTGTTCTGGGGTTAAGAACAGCTTTTCCAATGTGGCTCACAGCTGCTTCAGCTGATGAAGTAATCACTAGTCTTTCAAAAGCCAGACACTTCACCAGGATCTCCCATTATTTCTCAGCAAAAGCAGAGAGCACTCACACAGTCCATATTCATAGTAGCAGCACCTTTTATGTGAGAAACAAGAAAGCAAATGCATTCTTCCAAGAATTAGTGCTGTTGGCCATATACGATAATGTAGAGTCTGAGAGCATATGTATATAGGTTCTGGGAGAAACCCAGTTTAAATCCCAGCTCTGCCACTAAAACTGGTCAAGTGGCTTAACTGTTCAGTCTTCTTATCTGGAACAAAGAAATAAACTAATGCATATAAAATGCACAGCTATATATAACACACAGGAAAGATTCAATTAATGTTAATAGCCACCATTAAAACGTTGGCTAATTGATATCTAGCTACAAGGAAGCCAGTGTCTTTAGCTAGCCAGAAGTTATTACTACCATTTTCTTTTAGGATAAAGTTTCAGATCCCTAGAAAATAAAGTCATAATCTCAGAGGCTGATGTTGAACAATAAGTTCCAGGGACTGTATTTTGAATCTGGTTTAGGGTGTGTCCTATCAAGTATTTTGAATAGTAGCAGGATTGTGTAATGATCATTTAGCTAGAGCCCCAGTACACTGAAAAGTCAACACAATTCTTTTGCCCCACGAACCTTGGTTTAGTGTAGCATGTACCAGTCTGTCGGAAAACTTAACCGGGATCTTTATTCCTGTCATAACAGCTTCATGGACAGTGAGGGCTTTACATTGAAGTCAGAGTTCCCTAGCATGAAGCCCACTCCCAGTTCAGTTTCTGGGACCTTGAGCTTCCCACACCTCCCTTACAATGGGCTCTATTGGCTTACACTTCCTATGACCACTTGCTATTCATACTCTGTGCTACTGTTGCTGAGTGCAAGTGGTTATCCTGCCTTCACTCACTCACTCCAGGTCATGATCTGACTTTTCCCCACCAACTTCTCTCTCAACCACATTTGTACTTGAAGAGCTCAGTTTGGGCAGCCACCTCTATTGTAGGTCCTGATCGCAGACATGGCATGCTGGGCAGCAAAGCAAGGGGCCACCAGGGCAATGAGGATCAGGGGGATGCCTCCCAGAGCACTTACCGTAGAACTGAGCTCTTCAAGTACAAATGTGGATTTGCCTAATAACCAGAGGTGACCGTACTCCCAGTAAACTAAGATAAGAAAACCAGATCACCAATTTGTCCACTCGCCGTGATTGTTATGGAGTCTATAATTTAATACACTTAAAGCAAAGATGGTGTGATGTTATGAATGTATAAGTTTCACTCTAGGGTTCCCCTACAGAACAAGCCACACTCCAGGGGTTGCCTGCTCACCGTATCAGAAACACCACACTCCAGAGGGCCACCACAAGAGTGACCATGATCAACGTCTTTTTCAATAACTCAGGATTTGCTAATTAGCAGAGTGAATATTATAAATGGATTTTTTAACTGGTTAAATTAAAGACTTCTTAAATAGCATCAGGAATGTTTGCAATTGATAAAAAGTAAAGTTGAGAAATGTGGATTGATTAAAATATTTAAAGACACTACTACTCCTGAGGGAAGAGAGCATAAAAATTGATCAAGGCCTATAGCCTTACCCCTGAGGCTGGTGCCCAAAGTCAGTTCCTAAATAGTTCTGTGTAAACAGCCATGAACTTGAAGGATCCTCTTTGTGCTATGCAGATGATAAGAGTCACGGAATCCTGCTTCTGAGATCCAGCAGAATTGCTTCTGGAGGACACAGCTTTCCTGTACCAGGACAGCAAGCTGGAACTTCGCTGAGCTTACAGAACAGCTTGCATGAGCCCCTTCAGTGCTTGCCTGTCAACAAATGCATAGTGAATAAATGGTTACATGTAAGGCAGCAGAATGCGACTAAAGTGAGACCAGTGTACACCTCAGGTGTAAGATTTCAATGGGCAGCAAAAAATATCTTAATACAATATTTTTTTAATCTATGATAAACAAAATATCAAATTTTAAATATCAACAGGCTGTTGATGTTTGATTTACACCCTGACATTACTGGGCATGGTTGTTTCCAACCAGCCCACAGATCTGAGACTGTGCCCAGGGGGTCTCCCCAATGCTCAGGTTTGTGAGGGTGGACATAGTAAGGTAGATAGATGTGATATGTGGTCATGATGGTTGACTGTAGAGCTTTTATTAATTTTTTTTTGATATTAATATTTATAATGTAACATATGTCTATAATATGTAATGTGTTTATATAATATATTTTTTATAATTAGTTATTATTATGCTATATATTTATCTAATGTATAGTACATGTAATGTATGATTCTGTAATAAAATAATACTGTAAATATGAACTTTTCACAACTGTATATAAAAGCACCATCTTTTCTTTTGCATGGGCAACCATGTGGCTGGGCACCACACAGTGTGGCAGAGTTTCATCTGAGGCTCGCTATTCCCATATCCTGGTAGTGAGGTCGTGTGCAAGAGTTGGGCATATTAGGAGAGTCTGCAACAGCGGCACATTTTTTTCAGTGACATTTATGTTCCCTCTCAAAGCACCTGCAGTCCCAGTATCAAGGTCACTGAGAAAACATATGAATAGTTAGGTGTCTGGGAATATAAAATTACGGCAAAAAAAAAAAAAGAAAAGAAATGTGTGTGTGGAATCTAACACCTATTTGTTTAAATATTATATTGAAGAAATAGTTAAATTTTTTGAAATTATAAAAAGTATAAATAAAAGTATAAAATATAAAAAAACACTCATAATTCTTCTACATACACATATAATGTAGAAAGCTTCTTAAGAGATTCCAAGGAGCATCAGTCAAGAGAGTCCCTCCAGCACGGCAGCATCTTGTAAAGTTTGGGGGGTTCTTAGTGGCGTTTAAGATGAATCCTGACAGACAGATTGCCAGGACATATTGTAGAGGGAGAAAAGTAAGTTGGAGAATGATAAGCACAGTTGGATACTATTTATGTCATAGATACACCCACACACAAAACAACAAGTGCCACCATAAGTAAGTGCATATATGTGAAAATAAATGCATAGAAAAAGAGTAGAAGGAGAGTCTCCTGACCAAGGATAGTAGTGATCTCTAAGAAGAGATTGAAAGGCTTTAGAGTGGGTAGGAGAATGGTCAAAGAGAACTTCTATATAATGCTTTAATATTTGATAAGAGAATTGTATTCATATGAATTACAGGAAGAGCCTCCCAGGGAGAAAGCAACATGCATTTTAAGTGGGAGAGCAGAGGATGCAGTTCGGCAGCAGGGTTGAGTGCATAACAGACATTGAGTGCATTTCGGAGACAGTTGCAAGGGGTAGATTAAGACCAGAAAGAAAAGGATCTTCAATTCCAGGCTGAAGAATCAGAATTTTATTGGGAACTCCGCCATAGGAGGATACTTTGGATCTCAGTATATAAAATGGACTGGGCGGGAACCAGTTAGGAAGCTATGATAATGTCTAGTGAGCCTGGCTAGAGTAGGGAGAAGAAAAAGCGAAGCAACGTATAGGAGAGCTTTTAAATCTGCCCGATCTGATGAGGAGCAGTCAGGTTGAAGGAGAGAAGGATATGAGAGAGAGAAATCAAGAATTGCAATCCATGTGGTTGGTGTGATGTTGCTATCAGTCAAAGAAAACAGGAACACACACACACACACACACACACACACATACACACACACACACACACAAGGTTGGGAAGGAAAAACTCTAATGATCTCCAGATTCTATCAGTCAGACGTAACATAAGTAGATACATTTTTTCTGATGGTTAAGTGGAGAACACTTACCCTAGTGACTGGCACATAGGCAGAGCTTCACAATAGTGGCAAATACATACTGACAACTTTTCTGTGTCAAGCACCATTGAAGGACTTTATCTATTAAAATTTTTAATTCTCACAGAAATTTTATACAACAGGCATTATTACTATTTCTATTTTATAAAGTTAACATTTACAATTTCAGTGAGGCGTGGGAGAATGGAACAGAAAAGGCAGTTTGTTAAATCAGGCAAGGAAGGAACTTGGGTGTGGGGAGAGTCACAGACATTGTACTAATTGTTCAATGCCAATTAGGAAATATTCAAAAACTGTTAAAAGAAATGCTGATCTGTGAATCTTCTTGAACATTGAGAGGGAGGTACTTGCAGCCAGAGAACATTAGCGAAGGAAGAACCAAAGACACCACCCAGATGAATGCTGCCTTTTAGTGATGGTGACACCTGGGCTCAGATCCCTCAGGTCAGGGCCAGGTTAGAACAACCTGCCAACTGCTCCGAAAGGGCAACATCCTGCCCTAAGATACTGGTCACAGAGAGTTGGATAACTCGTGTGAAAGCACTGGACACAGCATGCAGCACAATGGCTTACATTTGTTGTGTGAAATGAAAAAAATATATATTTAAATACTTTAACCTTTTATTTGCTTCTTCTTTTATCCTCCTCTCCCAGGAAGGCTACTGGGATGAGCTGTGCTGGTGGGTCCCTTTCTCCTCATCTATCCAGCACAGGCTCCAACTTTATGCCTTGGGTGGGGGTTTAGGTGGAGCTCTGGCTTTAAGCTTCTTTATTAGAATGAGCATTTTATTATAGAGTAAGTGTTTTAGTTTCTTCATTAGAAGACCCACTTTCCATTCCTCTTCTAGCTAATACCGGAACATCACCTTCTTATGAGACAAATTGTTATTTTAAAAGAAAGCAGAATACTTTTCAATCAATCATAAAGTATAAATAGTACATGTTGATAAAAATAGGTAGGAAGCTCTGTGACCTTTTGACACTATAGTTTAACTAGACTCGTGGAACCACAAGAATGATTTTTTGAGACTTTAAATTTGCTCAATGGATTCACATTTCTTCCATGTAAAAACAATCTTTAAATCCCATATTCACTTAGCTGTTTCTTAAATGAATTTAACTTGTGCAATAGCACTTTAACAAACTCTGGGGACACCGAACTGTCAAGTTATAGGTAACATTTGTTGGGCTCTCACCATATGCTAAGCCCTGTTCTGGGTACTTTGCATCGACGAAATCATTTAACCCTCACATGAACTCCTTCAAGTAAATCTTACTAATATATCTGCTTCACAAATGCGGAAGCTATGATCCAAAGAGGCTCAGTCACTTGCCTGAAGTCATATGCCGCATTACAGTGGAACTGGAATTCAAATCAAGGCTCCCAGCTCCAGAACCCAAGGTCTTAACAGCTATGATATATTAATTTTAAAGTAATCATAATTATCAGCTTTTTTACTATAATAAAATACTAATATCTATATACTCAATTTCCTTTTAAGCAAAAAATTTCTCCAAGCATTAAATGAGACCAGATGTCTAAACAAAAGGTGTTTCCTCCTAGGAAGCTTTCCTGTCTCTTGCAAGAGTGTAAAGTAGTCAAAGATCACCTCCTACTCTCACCTTGTGCTTCCACCTACAGTCACAATGAGTCACATCCATAATGTTCTAAAGCTCTAGTGTTTTATAATTCTGTAGACTCTTTGTTAAAATGTTTATTCCATCACTATTGCCAGGATTTTGAAAACAAATCTTGTCTTATTCATACTTATTTCTGTGTAATGATTACACTAATTAAAACAATAACAAAAAAGAATTAGGAGCTTACCATGTGCCATGCACCGTGCTAAGTGCTCAATATGTATTGTCTCAGTTAAGCCTCTCAACGACCCTCTGGGATATGAACCATAATTACCTTTTTGCTCAATGAATGTCTGGCACATGTCAGGTGCCCAGTAAAATTTGATTGATTGATATTCCATAGCTTCTAAACTTATTTTCCTGAAATAAATTAAAATATAGTCTCCTTGGGGAGAAATAAACACGCTAGGGAGTCCCAGAGGTTAAGAGGTCTTGGAACTTATATTTAGGAAATGGGAGTGGTGAGGGCTCCTGAAATATTTTTTTAAAAAAAGGAGGGCAAGTTGTAAAAGCCACAAACATTGTCAGTTCATCTCTACCCAGTAACACCAAAAGGACTGTGACCATATGACTCAGTTTGCCTAGGGAGTGTCATTTCTTTCTCTCTCCCTGATGGAATATTAATAGAACTGTCTTTCACTTTCAAAAGTCTTCTGCTTGGATGATATATTAACTGGTGACCTCAATCACAAAGTCTTAATGTGAATGTGACACACTGGGCCAATGGCCCATCCACTACTCACTTGTTCTACTCAACTGTCTTATCTACACCCATAGGACATGAGGAATGTGACGCTGTGACTTGGGACAACTTTCATTTGTATTAAATAAGGAAACAGGGTGAGCCAAATGGTCTCCAGGCAAAGTGCTACACTACCAAAGATCAGCAGAATAATTGGGGGTGAGGGAGAATCTTTGGAGCAGGAAAATCTTGATGGTATCATCTTGTTACCTGCCTTGGTTTGTCCTTGAGTTTATTTGTCTGCATGTGTCTCTATTCTGATTATTAAATTAAAAAAATGACTACATGGTTCTATAGAGGCAAGAAAACTATTCTCCCTACCTCACACAATAAATGTCTATACATGGTTATATGACCATAAAGAAAAGTACAGAAAAATACAAACTAGTTGTTGTGGGTATGTGTGGCATAGGGTAGAGGGATGGAAATACAATGGAACAGAAAGGGGAGGAGAAGAGGAGCCAAAGAATAAAAGAAGAAATAACTTTGCACTCACTATAGTCTACATGTTTTATCCCCACAAAATCCATAGTGAACTCATAACTCGCAAAGATAATAGCGTTAGGAGGCAGAGACCTTGGGATGTGCTTAGGACACAAAGGTGAGGCCCTTAGGAATCAGATTAGTGCCCTTATAAAAGATATTCCAGAGAGCTTGTAAGCCCTCTTCCACCATATGAGGACACAGCAACAAGACAGCTATGAACTAGGAAGAAAGCCTTCACCCGACTATGCAGGAACCCTGATCTTGGACATCCAGCCTTGCAGAACTGTGAGAAATAAATTTCTGCTATTTTTAAGCCACCCAGTCTGGGGTATTTTGCTAGAGCAGCCTGAACTGACTATGACAGCACTGAAAAAAAAAGCAAATTATAAGATAGTGCTTATGCATTTATGTAAAATTATGTATGTGTATGTCTGAATAATGGATAAAGTAATAGTTTAGGATTCCATGCTGCCAATGCTCTGTGAGAATATCTTGTTCACTACAGCTTCTCAAGCACTTAGTGCCATGCCTACAGTACAAATATTTGTGAAGAGAGAAGGCAAGCGAACTAGCAAACCAACTTGGTTTCTAGTCCTAACTACACTCTTTAGTTATGCAGATGTAGACAATGCTTCCTTGCTCCAACAGTAGCTGAGAGAATGAAAGTCTGTTTACACCAGTCTCTAACACTCAGGCAATGGTGAAGGGCAGGTCTGAGCAAAAAGTTTCCCCAGATACCCCTGCACAAAGTGACCATCACAGTGTTGTAGTAGCAGCCTGCTTTGAAGCTGTTGTGTTTTATCTTTAAGCTATTTTAATTCACAAACTGCGTGCGCGCACACACAAACACATACACACGCGCACACAAAAAAAGAAAAACTCACTAGTTTTCTAAAAATGTATATACTTTTCAAACTCGTACTGTTGGGAGGAATAAATTTTCCTTTATCCTACTAGGTTCTTTCAGCTGCTCTAATAACTAAATTGACATGAGACAGCTTAACAAGAGAAAATAACCAAATTTAATTACATACACATATACAGAGACTCCACATACATGAGAGGGTCAGAGACAGAACAATAAAATGAGGTATATATGACATCCTGAGCTAAGGGACAGGGTAAGATGCCCTGATCCTTCAGAGAGAAGGGAGGCCATTTCAGGAAGATGTTCAAAAGCAGATGTTCAGAAATTTGAAATTTGCCCTACCCTATATAGATAGGTCATAAAAAGTCATTACTGTTGATAACTCTTATTTTGGACAGGGCCCCAATTTAAATTTGTTAAGGAGAATTTAAAAGTTTCTCTTGATCTCATAGAAATCTCATTACAGCACCTTAAAAATCCTTTCTGGGATTTGGTGCCTGATCAAATTTACCTCCTCCAAGGAGCTGTGAAGAACATGCAACTTGTCTTATTTCCTTTTTGTCTGGGTTTCCATGAAGCCCGGAGCCAAAATTACTTATAATTAGCATAACCATAGATTCATTTTCTTGGGTTCTAATTTTCTATTTCTATTCCATTTAACCTATTGTAGGGTCCTTTCTTTTAAATCTTCCTTATTTTTAAAATAAAGAATGAAGGTGTGATTAATTTGAATTTCGGGAGTGTCAGAATCTCTCACTGTTCAAGGCACTAACAGGTCTTGGTCTTTGATGATGTGTGGTCAGTGCTGCAGACTCTGCCTCCTCTACTCTAGAGCTTTCTGGAGCCTGGCCTCTATGCATTCATTAGTTACACACCCTGTCTCCAAAGGACAGGGAAGGAAAAAGAATACAGACTCAAATGAATCCACTTTACTAGTTACCAGCAACTCATTCTGGTAGCAATTTAATAGAGGTAGAAATTTAACAGATGATGTTCATTCCTGCTTCCCAATACCAGAGAAAATCCAAGGTTGATTTTAGTGCCTTACACAGCATCTGGTCCTAGTCAGGTACTTAAATGTATAATGATACACTGTTATATATTTATCAAAAAGAAGTAAATATAATCAATGCACAAGAGGCAACTCTATTTTTTCAGCCTTACATTTTTAATTTTTGTATTTTCAAAAATAGTATCAATTTAAAGAAAAACTTGCATCCCAATCTCAGGACAATATCCTTCTATATAATCACCTACCTTTCCTATCTATAATCCTCATTCAGGGTGTCAACGTAAGAAATGTCCAAACTTATAGAAAATTTTAATGAGTTTATTTGAGTCAAACTGACAACAATTGCCAGGAAGAAAAATCAATGGATTAAGAAAATACTCCAGAGAATGGCGGTTTTGCAGCTTATTTTATACACTAGAATCAAAGGAGGAGACAAAAGGAGAGTTCCATGAAATCCGTTGGTGATAGATTAGGAAATTGGGAGAAAGCAAAGTGGGGAAATCTCTGGGATTGGGTAAAAAGTAAAATGGAGAGAAAAACACATCTTCTAAATTGGTGGGTACAAGTTAGTAGTTAACATTTACAGCACATAGAGATGGTATGTGGGGAACAAGATAACCATGAGGGGTTCTGTGGTCTCATGTGCTCTGGTGCAGTGGGTATTATCCCAAGGGGTCTGGAAAAAAAAGGATTACTCTGACATTCTAAGGTATGTTATCTTAAATGCACAAAGACAATAGGCTCACTTAAGGTAATGTCAGGAAAGCTATAAGCCGAGGATGTGACTACCTGCCATGACCTGCTTTTAGTTAGGAATTTTTATGTTCAGGTCATCCCATGTAGTTACCTTTGATCTCTGTGTTTGTAGGGCCCACCATGCTGGCCTCCCCTGTGTTTGTCAGGTTTATTTAGTATGTGGCCTTTTTTTTTTTAATCCACAGGGGTCTTACCAGCCTCCTCACTGTCAAGAATAAAGAGCAAGGAGTAAATACTCAGAGACTACCAGCTCACCATGTCGCCAATCTGATAGTTCTAGAACAGTCATCAACCCCACAGCCCAAGCTTTCAAAGGTGGTTTTTATTAGCAGTTCTCATTGATCTGCCATTATCACATGTTAAAAAGTGACACTTCAGAAGCATCTTTACAGTATC
Source organism: Pteropus medius (assembly GCF_902729225.1). Lineage (NCBI taxonomy): Eukaryota > Metazoa > Chordata > Mammalia > Chiroptera > Pteropodidae > Pteropus > Pteropus medius. The sequence goes on along the minus strand of NW_024350325.1, from coordinate 11,243,961 downwards.
ACAAAGTGGAAAGGGAAAGGACTGATGTCAGCTGGTGGTGTAGGCAGATTTATGGTTTGAATTTATATCTGTCAGACATAGAACACATTTTTAGCAAGATACATCGAGCTTATTTCTTCTCCAAAGTGTCTAACTCAATTAGAGGTGAAAGAGGGAGGGAGGATATATTTTGTTCCACTATCCTTAACAGCAAATCCAAGTCCTTGCCTCATGCAAAGGGAAGAAAAGACTGTAAGAAAGTACAATACAACGCAGAGTCAGAGACCTCTGTTTAAAAGGACAAGTTGGCCCAAACATCTTTGTTATAGTTGGGGGCGATCTAAATCCATTGTTGCCCCAGGGGCGCTGGGGGGCCTCAGTCCTTTCTGCTGACAAAGTAAGGAATTACAGATCAGCAAAGTTCAGGACAAGTAAGATTTATTGAAGTACATTTCGAGAGAGAAACAGGCTAAACCAGAGAAGGCTGTAGCCTCGTAGAGGTGAGGAGTTCTGTCTTATATCTGGGACATGATGGGAGGTTACAAGGATGGTGCTAGCTGATGTGTGAGGTCATTTCAATTGATGGGTGGCTGTTATATAACCTATCGTTAACTGCAGACGTACCTTCCCAGAATTCAGTCTTATCATTAGATTCATGAACTTCTGGACATAGGTGTGATATCATAATGACGATATGATGAAGGTGAGGTGAAAAGAAGGTCAGAGTACTCCTTACTGTGCAAGTGTTTGTAGCTGGCCTAAACTGGCTACTGTGCTAGGGCCATTTATTTCCTTGTACTCCAGGATGTATTATTTGAAAAATATTTTTTTCTGGGAGGTCCTAGGGGCAGCCTTTTGATTAGGTCATCAATGTTGTCATTTCCATGGTTAGAGAGCTGGGCCTTCACTTCCATCCCTCATGACTACCTAACTACCTTACATCTTGAGTCTTCTCATCCCCTCAAATAGACTCAACTCCTTCCTTTGGTCCCTCTGCATCACCATTCATTGACTCTGTACATGGGGTTTTTGAGGTGTGAAGGGAAGAATCATGAAAGGCCCCAGTGATTCAGGAGTACATTGCCAAACCCCATCTTCTATATATGTAGCCTCTTACCCAGATCAGTCACAGCAATCAGGTATTCCGATTTTCTTAATTTTTACTCATCTCTGAAACTATCGACACTTTTACTGAATAGCATTTAAGACCATTTTATGGTCAACCTGTTCCTTAATGTCACCTTTTTCTTCTTTGACATTCTATGCCAGTCTAGAAGGAAAACAAGATATTGACATAAGGAAGAAAAGGGTAAAATGTATTACAAGTTTATTGCAATATCTAATATCAAATAACACTAAAAGTATTGCTTCTTTGTCCTGAAACAAGGAATTGTCTGGCTACCAGCCACAGGGCCTTATGGGGAAAACTCATTCTGCCCAGTTCCACTCCACTCTGGACCCTCTCAAGTTCTCCTGAACTGAGACCAAACCGAAGCCTTTTGAGGTGGAGAAGCAGTTATTGAACAAGCATCAAGCAGCCACATGAGTGCAGTCTGGGGAGATGTTGAGGAAACGTAACAGTGAAATGCTGGCTCTCTCAGACTCCATCCAGTTCAAGCCTGAAGTTCCCACAGCTTTCAGTCTAATAGCTTCTGCTTTAGACACGCTAATCGTTAGAGGAATTCTGTCTGGGGCTTGAGTTTTTCCACAAACTGCGCCTCCCATTTTCTCTTCCCTTGACATAAAAAAAAAGCCTGAACTCTGTACTTTCCTAAGATGGATTTAAGAAACTACTAGGGTTCCCATCTTCTCAGTTGGCACCTTCTCAATCAATAAACCTTTCCTTACCTGAAACTCTGAAAGTGTTGAGTTTTGGCCTTTCGAAGCATCAGGCACATGGACTTTGGACCCGAAACAGAAACAAAGCTCTAACATTTGTACTTCATGCCTCAATGCTTGTGAAGCCTACCACAGCCACTACCCCAACCCAAGTCCAAGCTCATAAGCCATTCCTCCCTGCAGATACCTGCACTGGGACAAGGTAGAGTTTGGGGCTCACATTGAAAAGTTAATCTCACAGTTTTAGCTAGCAATTCCATAAAATACAAGGAACCCACATGTAAAGGCAATGAGAAAATGGCACAAAAATATCTTTTACCAAGACACTTGCATGTTAGTGGAAAGGTTTGGACCCAAAGTCATGGCGTCTAACTCTGACCCCTTAAAGAATTGTGACTTTGGGCCAGCCTCTTCACTTCTCTGAATCCGTTTCCCTGAGTGGAAATGAGGTTAAGTAAATAAGTGTTTTGTACATTTAAGCATCAGGCAAAGTAAAGAGATTTATATAAGGAAAAAACAGTTAAAGAATCTGGTCATTCAACCTGTATCTCCACGACTCGAGTGCTGAGTTTTCATTTTCAGTCATACTGTGTGAGACACTCTATGCTTAATAAGTGTCTCTGTCTTTTCATTCAATTTCTCCCACATACCAGGCATAGTGCCTTGGACCAAACCAGGAGAGTGAATACATAGCACATGTGACGTTTGAAGGTAAGGAAAGAGAATGATTACTTTTTTAGATAAAACCACTTAAAATATGCAAAGTTATGATAAGCCACCCACACTCCCAAGAGCCCAACATCCTTAAGAGATACCCTGTGAGCTCATTTAATCTGTTTTCAAGCTCAGCTCTATTTGCATCACATTAATAAGGGTAAAATTCCTCACAAGCACCTTTTCTGTGAAAAAACAAGTGTCATGCTGTCCTTCGATCTGGCTGCAAATTTCTACCACTTCTGCTTTCCCAATTAAAGACACTTTTAGAGGAAGAATGCAGTCCTTACAGAGGCACTGAAAACATATGTCTGCTCAGACTGCCTAAACCTGAAAGAGATAAAAAAATATTCTTAATGAGGAGAATCTCAGTCCTCGGCCCAGAAGGGCAGGAGACCTAAGGGCAGGTGAGCATAGGGGATCAGAGGGGTACCTGGTTGCCAAGAGGGAGAATAGCCGCCACCCACAGGGGCCCCTGCACTGCCTGGAGCTTAGGCCAAACCTTCTAGAAAAGGCTTGAGAAGCAGAAAGCCTCTCAAGCACTATCCAGGAGCTTTTTCTAACCATTGACAATCAACACAGAGCAGGGCAGGGCACTGGCTTACACCTGGACAGGGCAGGGAGTCTGGAGAGTATGGAGATAAACACCCTGATGTTTGGGCTAAACATTTTATTGTACTTTAATCTCTTACTCTTAATCTTTGACAAGAAATCATTCTGAAGATTTTCAGATATATGAGCAACATCAGACTGACATTTTAGCTAAATTTGACAGCAATATGCTAATGGATTTGGAAAAAGAGAAGCTCCCGGAGGTAGGAACCAGGTAAGAAGCTGAAGAAAGATTTCAGGAAGGGGCTAATGAGGGTCTGAACCAAAGGAGTGGCAGAGGCACCCCCAAGTGAAATACTAGTCCTGAATCCAAAAGGAGTGCTCTCGAAGGCAGAGGTCAACGGGCCATCAGCACTGGTGCCCGTCCCCTGGGGTCCTGGGTGTGAAGAGTTACAGAGAGGCCTCCTGAGAGCTTTTCACAGAATGTGCCACTTTTTGTATGTTTTATTCATATGTTACCAGTTACCCACTAAAAAAAATTACAGCACAATTCACAATAGTTTTAATGTTGAATTCATACAATTTTAATGAAACCAAGATTCGTGTTCATGAAAAATAGAGAATTTGTATTGATCCCAGTGATCACCTCCATTAACAGCTAACTATTTGGAAATGAAGAATGGTAGTGGTTTGTAAATAAACCTTTTGAAAAAATAGGAATTCATAATACTTCAACATTAACAATATTAATATTAATAATTTATTTAATTAAAATATTTTAATATGCAAATAGGTTAAGCTACAAAGATGTTCATGGTAGCTTTATTTCTAACTTTAAAATTTGGAAACAACTTAATTATTCAAAAAGAAAGGAATAGTTAAATAAATTATAAAATGTCCATGTGGTGGAATACTTTCTAAAAATTAAAAATAATGTCATGGAAATATATTTATTTAAATGAAAAGACATTCTATTGTTGGGTGAAGAAAAATCAAATTACAAGACATCATGCAGCACACGAGCTCGTTGTTGCTTAGGGAAGGATGTGCGTAGAAAATGATCTAGGATATATACTAAAATGTTAACAAGGGTTATAGGAGGCAGAAGAGTATGAATAATTTTTATGTTCTGTTTGCTCCTCAGTATTTTCTATTGCTTTTTTTTCTAAAATGAACACACGTGTTACATATATAATAGCAAAGCTATCTTTTTGAAGACATGCATGTGATATTATAAACATGAATGTAAGATTTCAGGGACAAGGCAATGAGCACCTGAGGGAAAGATCAGGCAAGGGATCCAGGGCAGGTGGACTCTGGGTCCTAATAGGAATAGAGTAATGTAACATGTGCAGCAAATGCCCAAAGGCCAGCCTTTGCATTCCAGCTCAGCCACTTGTGATCCTGTTCAAGTTACTTAATCCCTTTTTTTAGTTTCTTTGTCAGTAAAATGAGTGAAAAATAATACAACCCACCCATCCCACCCTGTTGTTGAAGAACTGAATGAGTTGACACAGTGATTGTAAAGTTTTTCAGCTTCAGTGAAGTCTGTCATATACTAAGCTTTATATGTGCTTGCTTATTTAAAAGATATTTCTTTTTCATGATTTCTGAGATGAATAGGTGAAAAAAAATTACTATCTCTCCCCCTTAAGGCTGAGTCAGCTGGGTAGAGAGAAAGCTGGTGCTGTGTTCTTTTCAAACACAGTTCATCATCTTAATTTCTTTATTAAAAAAAAAAAGCCAATCCACTTCCTTTCCTCCTCCTTATAAAAGCTCTTTGGGAAGTTTTGCTTTATTGCTAATGGTTTTCTTTATAACTGGATGATCAATTCAACTGAGATTAATTGAGCATGAAGCTGGCAGCATCTGTGAAGCCATTTATCAGGGAGAAGGAGCCAGATTACACTGGAGCCCACCAGCTGTTATTATCTGCCTTCCTCTTCCAGGAGCCTCAGGCACACCTGAGCCTCAGGTGGCCAGAGATGTGTTCACCGAGTGTGTGAGTAAGCAAGAGAAGAGACCTCCTGCACTCTACTGTCACCCACAGAAAGGCTGCATGGCTGCAGGTGATCCTTGCAAGCCCAAAATGCTGATATTATTCCAATGCCATGCCAACATCTTGCTGTAACACTGTTTACTAAAATTAATAATAATAATTTAATTTAAAACAGATATTATCTGGACCCTATCCAATGGAATTTCATTAATGAAGTACCAAAAACATACATCTTCTTATGAAGCAGTATTCAGCATGGACTCTGCAATAGTACATTAGTAGAGTTTTGATATAAGATTCCTACTGTGCATTTATTTGCCAGAAGTGTATGTTGCCTTTGCTTACAAATAACCATGTGTGATATATGTATGTGCACAAGTGACATGCAGATGATGACGATGATGATGATGATGATGATGATGATGATAATTAATTCTAGGACTTATGTGCCAGACAATCTTGTAAGCACTTCACAGCTACTACTTCATTTAATTCTCACAGCCTGTGAAGTATGGGTTCTGTTATTTTCCTAATTTACAGATGAAAGAAGAAAGCACAGAGAGGTTAAGTAGCTTGTTCACACTAACACAGCAAGTCAATGGCAAACCCAGGATTCCAACTCAGCAGTGTGGTTCCATTGTCCATGCATCACCTAATCTTTCTCTTACATTGCCTCACATGGGTGTATGTGTGTACACTTTTCATATGCACATATCAGCTAATTGCCTTTTTTTGGTCCCTACACAAATCCAGGGATGCAGGAAGTTCTCCAGCTGTATATCATCAGCTTTTAAAAGCCCTGAAGCCAAGGTCACTTTTAATCAGTTATCTGAGCCCAGATGTCATATCCTTTGCCCACTCCTTTTCCTAGTAGATCAGAAGCGAAGAGACACTCTCCCCACCCAAGGCTTGCTCTTCCTTTCCTTCTACACGGAGCAGTTCAGTTCATGTGTGTACGGGTGTGTGTGAGAGGGGGTTGTTTTAATTGCTGAATATTCATAAATATATGTAATATTTCAGAGGATGCACTCCACTGTGATGGTCACTTTTGTGTGTCAAACTTGCTGGGCCACAGAGCCTAGATAGCTGATCAAACATTATCCTAGATATTTCCATGAGGATATTTTTGGTTGAGATGTAAATTTAAATCATCTTTAAGTAAAGCAGATTGTCCTCACTAATGTGAATGGGCCTCATCCAAACAGCTGAAGGCCAGAATAGAACAAAAACCGACCTCCCCTGAGCAAGAGAGAATTCTGCCAGCAGACAGCCTTCAGATTGAACTGTAGCATTGGCTTTTCCTGGGTGTCTCAGTCCTTCAGGCTGCTATAACCAAGTACCACAGACTGAGTGGCTTGTAAAGAACATAAATTTATTTTTCACAGTTCTGGAAGCTGGAAGTCTAAGATCAAATGACAGTGCCATCGTGGCCAGTGAGGGCCCTTTTCTGAGTTGTGGACTTCTTGTATTCTCATGAGGAGCAAGGGGGCTCTCTCAGGCCTCTTTTATAAGGGCATCAATCTCATTCATGTGGGCTCTGACCTTATGCCCTAATCACCTCCAAAATGCCCCACTTCCTAATACCATCCCACTGGGCATTAGGATTTCAACATGTTTATCGGGAAGGCGGGGGAAGGGCACAAACATAGCACTAGGTCTTCAGCCTGCCAGCTCATCCTGCAGATTTTGGACTTTTCAGCCTCCGTAATCATGTGAGCCAATTCCTTAAAGTAAATCTCCTTTATGTATACATATACTATTGGTTCTGTTTCTCTGGAGAACCCTGACTAATACACTCACACTCAATCAGATGTATCAGATGTACTCAGAGCACACATAGTCTCACCCAGCTGTCACTGGGAGTGGGAGGGGGGTTCTGCTTTGAGAAGAAGGTGAAACTAAGTGACCTTTCAACTATTTACAAAGCTTAAATTTAAGTTTTGATTATTCCACACATGAGACTTCCCTTAATACAGATTCTAACCTCAAGGAAAATTCTTTTCACCCATGTGATCGAATATAAAAATAGGACAGTATAAGGGTCTCTGGTCCCAATATTTAACAGGACAAGCATGTGAAGCATCAGGCCCCACACAAGAAGGAAACCAAGTCTATGACCCAGATCCTGTCACTGGACTTTAAACTCTGAATCACACAACTCACAAAGGGAGGGAGATTCTTGTCCCTCCCCCATCACATTTTTCTGCTAAGCAAAAAAACAACAATGACCAAAGGAAATCCTTTGTGGGAGACTTCCTACTATTCCATAGCTGCCATTCAGAAAAAAAAAAAAAAAAAAGAAAGAAAGAAAGAAAGCCCATGGAATTGGGCCACCTCTCCTGGCAAAAGGCAGCATGGACTTGACAAGAAGATCATTTTGTTCTTCCTGTTGAAGTTATTTTGCAAGTAGTCATGATCCTCATCACTAAGCCAAGCTGCCTAGAGGGAGGACATGTTCAGAGCCAGTGTGCCCACCTTAATGTCTTTGACTCAAGGACCGTTTTCTGTGCTAGCTCCCCCACAAAAGGGATCTGTCACCCATGGGAACACAGGCTGCACCTGGAGTTCCAATCAGGCATTGCTATGAGAATGTGCACTAATGTGAACCTGGCATTTCATAGCACTTCTCACCTTCCAACGACATAATTAACATCAGGAATAGAATCTTGAAAATCAGTCTGTCTTCAGCCTAGCAATGCTAACCAGGAGACTATTTCCGATGACTTTATTTGGGAAAAGTTACAAGGCATCAATTCAAAACTCCCAAATGTTTTTCTAAAATGTAACTAATACACAGTAAAACACCTATATTTTGCATATAAGTAATAAGCCATCATGTTGAATATAAAATGCTTCAAGCATTGCTTCCTGATCACCATAAGAGTAATATGTTTGTAACAAAGCGTTGTTTAAAGTGCTGTGGCTCCTCCCTCAGCTCTAACAACCACCAAGGCACACACCCAGGTTGACACTCAATATGCCTTTCAAAATATTCTGACATTCTATGGCATCTTCCAATCCAATGCAACCCCGGAGGCCTGAGTTTTAAGTCCTAGACTAGTCATTCAGTTACTCACTGTGTGACCTTGGCTCTCATTTTCCTCTGCAAGCAACAGGTTATCTATCCTGTGTTTCCATATGATTCCAAAGGGAATAAGCCTATCAGGCTCTCTAATGGGAGAGAAAAAGGCAGAAACAGTCCCTACTGGGAGAAAATATGGGGCAGGCAGCAAAAGCAAAAGAAAGCACAGAATTTGATTTAGAAATTGAGGACTCACTTTACCCCTCCCTTAGGGCACTTCCTTCTTGTTACATCACATAATACATTATAGTGAAGTTCAAAAACAAAGAAACCACTTTGGAAGTACAGTACATGTTCCAGGAGCTCAATTCCCATTTCCTTTAACAACATTTCTGGCTGCAGAAAAAAAGGTGACTGGGCTTTCCAGCAGAGGCACAAAGCTGTGCTTTCCCTGAGGTGTCACCCACTTTGCAATGCTGAGCTTCCAGTAGATGTGTCTCCAGCCACTGTACCTATCAGAGGCCCCACACAGTAAGTACAATCTAGAGATCCCCAAGATCAAGGGGAGCTTGAGAGGCTTCTGCTGCTGGGTAAGAAAGCCAAGCAGAACAAGGAGAATGGGCCCTTATCCCATTCAAATAGAGGTGGACACTGAAGGAGGCTCCCATCACTTGCCCTCTATGGACAGGCTACTGACAAGCGACCATTCTTCTGAGGTGATAATGCTAAGAAAGCTAGACATGAATGAGTACTTATCAGGCACTGTACTAACCACTCTATGTACATAATTGAATTTGATTTTTCGAATAGCCTTAAAAGGTAGGTCCTATTGTTGCAGATGAAGAAATTAAGGTTTAGAGAGCTTATGTAACTTTCTGAAGGTCACTCGGCCAGGATCTGGAAGAGGCAGAACCTGACCTACCCGGCCTGGTCCCTGAGCTCCAGGTACTCATCACTTCACGACATCTGAATGAGTTCTGGGCTTGCTGAAATGTGGGACACATTTTCCTCCCTTCAAACACTGGAATCCACCCCCATCCCTGCTCAAATGTTTCAGCTCTCCAAGGCACTCAGTAACATTCAAAAGTGCTCTCCTCTCCTTCATCCTAAATTGTATTTCCACACCAAAGTCTTCCAGCTCAGTCCCGTCTTTGTCTTGCCATCATGGCCAGAATTCTTAAGAAAGTTTGCAACACTATTTCCTCACCTTTTACTCACTCTACTCTCACACTTGAATTATCAGGAAGCTCTGACCTCACCAAGACCACCGACCATCTACATGTTGCTGAGTAGGCATTTTTTTCAGTTATTATTTGATTTGATTTCTCAGCCCCTTTTACACTGTGAACGATGACCTCGTTTTTCGAACCTGCTCTTCCTTTGGGAACCTCACTGCCACCTATTCTGGTTTCTTTCCAGCTCTCTGGCTGTCCATACAGTCGACCTTAGGTGCCCCTGAAACTCCACTCCTCCATTAAATGTTCTCATGATTCTGTCCTGGTCTCTCCCTTCTCACTCTGGACACTATCTGGGAGGGAGTTCACTAACTGTCAGGCCTCTGATATTGGTATGAGTATGAGTCCCAAACCCTTGCCTCCTGGCCTGCTTTATGTTGTGTGCTTTGGCCCCACATAGTCAGCCTGCCAGTGGTCCGCCTTCCCAACAGGAACAACAAATTCTCTCCAAGATGCAGCCACATTGACTTCTTCTGCCTCGTTTCTCCCACCAAATATTCTAGCCTTTCTGAACTATTGACTCTCCCTTTTCTGAGCTGTTGCACAGCCATTGTCCCCTCTTCCAGTAAACTCCTTAACCCTCCTTTTCTCTGGCTCAGTTCCACTCATCCTTCAGATCTTAATGTGGATATCACTTCCTCCAGGAAGTGGAGAGACGTCAGGCCAGGGTGAGCTCCCATTGCCCAGCACACCTCCCCTATCGGAACACCTATTCCATTGTGTTGCAAGGGCCTGTCTATTTTCTCTGTATCCTCCACTAGACTAGATATTTACTATTTAATACCCACTAACTAGTGTAGTTTTTTTTTTTTTATCTGTGCATTATAAGCATTCAATAAATATTGGTCAAGTGAATGAAGAATGAATGGATGGATGAATAAGAATGATGGCATTACTTAATCTGGTCTCAGGATCATAAAATTAATGTTTATAACAAAGAGTTTTTTAAAGTGCTGTGGCTCCTCCCACAGCTCTAAGAACAACTAAGGCACACACTCAGGTCAACACTGAAAATGCCTTTCAAAAAAACTTGACTTTCTATGAATTGTATTTAGAATGTAACTCAAGACTATTTCTGCAAATCATTTTGTTTAAATGTTGTATGAAGTTTAGGGGTCATAAAAATACATATTTTTCTATATAATCACTGGCCAAAAACCATTATATTAAGAAATATATAGATTCAATGAAGTTGGGTTTTAATAATTCAAAAGGCATTCTACTGAGCAAATGTTCCCTAGGGAGACATTATACAGGATATATCTACCATTTATTTGTTTATTATATTTATTATCTCTCAAGTTCGATGAGTCACAGCTCCACGAATTCTCAGAGCTCACAGCTCTGATCCACAAACACTATTTCCTAGTGAGTCTTCTTCATTTACTGCAGGTGACAGCTACTCTTAAAAATTGAAACTTAACCCTGTCTTCAGATTCCGATATCAACCACCTTAATCATCAAGACATTCACCACTGGCCCAATCCTTTGCACATTCTTCCCTGAGCATGATATTCTACTGTGTTCTCTGGCTGTTGCCGCCACTAGTGACCAAATGCTGGTCACACACTGTGCACAGGTGTGGGCTGGCTCAGTACACTGAAGACTGTGGGTCTGGTTGGCTGCTACCTGGCATTCTTCAGTCCTAAGAGAAGTCTTTTTCTCTCTGGAAGTCCTGGTATACAGTATCTCTAGAGCCACAAAAGCAGCCTCCAACTACATGTGTGTATATTTGAGTGTACATGTGCCTGTTAAACCAATGCCTAGTCAAATCCAGTGTCTTCCAACCCAATGCAACCCTGTGAAGAAGGTGGCAACAGTTAATCTGTTTCCTTCTAACCAAGCTTGTTTCTGGATGGAGTTTGCCCAAATGTTCCACATGTGTGGAAAAACACAAGCCTTCCCATTCACTGTCCAGATGTTTCTAGATATTGTCATGTTTGTGGATAGAAAACATCTGGATGTCTGATTGACCTTTCATTCACTTTTTGCCCAGATGCTTGCTGTCACATAAAACTCTGACAGAGTAATCTTCCTTTTCCCCTCAAAGCTGCCATTTCTTTTCCTCTACTGCCATTTTAGAAGGTGCATTCCAGGTGCAATTGTCATTTCTGAGAGTATAGCTGAGTCATCTCATTGGAGTTCTGTATGGATCGCCCCCAAGGACTGGCTGCAGAACATGGCACTGTGCCAGTTAATGTAACACTCTGGCCTCCCCGCTAACACTGTCCAGGCTGGTGGCTCCCTCGGTCCTATCCCCTCACGCCTCAGGTTCCTCCCCGGAAGATCTCAACTACTAGTGCTTCTCACTGCTACTCCCAGAGGGGCATATTAATAGAAGCCAGAGCTTTTTTGTTTCATAAAGAAAAACTATAAATATAAAACACTGATATGATGTGACCCTATTTGCCTACCAACAAAGTATTCCTACACATCTGTCATTTGCAAGTTCTTTCATAATAGAGCTCCTTGTTATGAGTTTAATTCAAAGTTGCTATATCAAAATAACTCAAAACCAATTTTATTTATTTATCAATGTCAAATTTGTTTATCCATTTATCAATCAATTTATCAATCATTGATTCCATAAATGTTTATTTTGCCTTTACTATGTGACAAGCTTTGGGCTATATGATAGAGACACCAAGAAAAAAAAGATTTGAACTTGTCCTCGAATTGCTTACCCCCTGTACCAGGTTGCTAGGGCTGCCATAACAAAATACCACAAACTAGGTGGCTTCAATAATATAAATTTACTTTCTCATAGTTCTGGAGGCTAGAAATTCAAGATCAAGGTGTTGGTAGATTGATTTTTTCAGAGGCCTCTCTCTTTGACTGGCAGATGGCCATCTTCTTACTGTGTCCTCATGTAGTCTTTCCTCTGTGTGTGCACATCCCCAGTATCTCTTCCTCTTTTTATAAAGGATGGCTGTCAGATTGGATTAGGGCCCCACTCTAACAGCTTTAACTTAATCATTGCTTTGAAGACCTTATTGCTACATACAATTACATTCTGAAGTACTAGGGGTTGGGACTTCAACATATGAATTGAGGGGGACACAATTCAGCACATAATAATATCTAATTAGAGAGGTAAAGTGGTTGCAATTAAGTGTATTAAGCACTATTGTAGAAGAGATGCAGGGTGATTCTGAAGAATTGAAGAGGACACCTATCCCAGTCTGAGTGAGGTTGGAAAGCAGTCAAGGAAGGCTTCCCAGAGAAGGAGGTGCTACCCACACTGAATAAAGGGTGGCATACACAGAGACCTAGTAAGGAAGAGTACAGCCTATAATAATAACTCAGTTTGACTAAAACGTAGCCTGCAAGAAAGTGGAAGCAAGAAGTGAGACTAAAGAGGAAGGCAGGGCCAGTAGGAGAGCCATGTAAGAAATATTGAGTTCACTCTGATAACAATGGTGTTCTATTAAAGAAATGCATGTTGGAGATTGGTAGGGGGTGGTTACACAACCAGATGTGGGCTTTATAATAGATCATGGCATTAATTATTTGGGGATAGATTAGAGTTCCTGCAAGACTAGAGGATGAGAGAGCAGTTAGGAAGCTGACAAAATTATCCATGCAAAAAGTGGTGAAGAAGAGAGGATGAGGTGAATTAGCAATCAAACTGAAGCTGAAGGAAAGGAGATCCTTCAAAGAGACTGTGCAGAGTAGAATAGAGGCCAAGGAAGGAACCATACAAGAAATAACATTTAAGAAAGGCCTACCAAACAGGGCTGGCAGGAACACAAATTGTAAAGGCAAAAGGAGAATGTGCCCAATTGTGGTGTACAAGTCCATTTAAAAAGGGCAACCACAACTCAGCTCCATTGGCAGCTACCACAGGTGAGTTCCGGCACAGATCTGCCAGATCTTTTAATTCCTCAAGAGAAATGATTCATGTGGATTTGGGGGTGAAATCTTAATTGAAAAAAAATTTAAATATGAGAAAATCCTAAGCAAGTCATGCAGCATGAATATGTGGGCTGTATCGAATGTGCAAATCTGAACTCGAGAGAGAGGAAAATTCCAAGGAGCCCAGAAAGGAGAATAACCAAGAGGAGACAGTGTGTGGTGGATTGTGTTGTCTCTCTGCCCACCCTGGGAAGGGTTACATGTCATACCTGTCATGCCTCATGGACATCAGATTGGGCCACGTTGCATGCTCTGGACAATGAAATTTGAGCAGAAGTGACCTGTGTCACCTTTAGGTGGAAGCTTTAAGAGCCAGTATGTGCTTCCCATGATCTCTGTTCTTCCCTCTGCCTCAAGAGTGACCATTTTCCACAGTTTTCTTCATCAGCCTGGGTCCCAGAGTGAAGACGACAGACTGAATCTGCAGCCAACCTACAATAAACATAGAGCATGAGTGAGAAATAAATCATTGCTATTGTGAACCACTGAGGTGTGGGTATCAGCAATAACTGAATTACTCCAGCCTAACATGGCTTGTACTAACTGATGCAACCACTGAGGCCAAAGGGAAATAAAGTTCCGTGAAGGAACTAACAATGCCTGTTGTAAATGCTACAGATCCAGTTCATAGAGCATCTGAAACCACAGGCAGAAGAAAGGGCAGACAATGGAATAAGATGCCTGAGGCAGCAAGAGGGAAATGGGTTCCAGAGGGAAGGGACTGGTCTAAGGCATGAGGAGGTTCTTCCACTGAGACTTAAGAAAAGATAGAATGGGTGTGGGTGCAGGTACAGTTTTAGGAGGCAGGTGGGAAGGAAGTTGAGGTGGTTTGGAAAAAGTACTATAAAATCAAAATAAAATGAAGAACTCTATACTATAATAATTAAAAGAAAGGAGGCATCACTTTTGTCCGGAGTGATAAAGGAAAATATGAAAGAAAAGAGAGGACTTGAGTTGGGCTTGAAGGACAGATATATTTCTTAAGGTAACACTAGCTAACCTAACAGATGAATCTCAAAATGTGAGTGGCTTTACCCAATAGTAATTTTTTCTACCACATGAAAAGTTCAAAATCATAGAGGAGACGCTCTGCACCACTCACTCTTTCAGGGACAAGACAGATGAAGGCTCTGCCATCTTCAATATTTAATTTGCATAGCAGAGTTGTTCTAATACTTATATACAGTTTGCAGACAGAGGAAGAGAACAAGGGGAGAGCGAATGTGGCAGGTTTCTATAGGCAAAGCCTGAGAGTGGTGCGAATCAGTTATACCCACACTAACTGCAAGGGAGGCTAGGAAACGTAATTTAGCTCTTAGATGAACAAAGGGTCTGCCCAGTGGGTAGGACTTTCTTTGCCAGAAATAGAGTGAAAGAAGGCATTCCAGACAGGAAATCTAAGCAAGGCAAAGATTTCCAAAATGTATTCAGGGACTATAATTAATTTCAATTATTTATAACATAAAAATCATATAGAGGTATATTGGGAGAAAAAGCTACAAAGAGAAACTGGATCAAGACTGAGCAAAGCTTTAAATAAGTAATTTAAATTGTCTATAACATAAAATTCATATAGGGGTATATTGAGAGAAAAGGCCACAAAGTGAGGTTGGATCCAGACTAAACAAAGCTTTAAATACTAATAAAAGTATTAAGTTTATCTTAGCTACCTGTGACTTAAAGTTTCTAAAATAACTTTCCATTGGAAAAAAAAAAGTTTCAAGTAGGAAGAGACGAAGATATTCATCAATGGGGAAAAAAAGGGTTACATGGAGCAAATATACAAATGCTGCTAATCATAGAATCTGGATAAGTATCTCTGCCTTATTGTATTTTTGAAAATCTTAAGAAATGTTTTTAAAAGATAGTAAGCATCCTTAAAAAATCTTTCACTATATACACTACAATATAGTAAAACCAGTAAGGAGAGAGTTTTTATCTATTCACACATTATCTTGTACTATGGAAGCAACTTGTCAATGTGCAACCACTTTGAAAGCTCTAGGATAGTGAAACATTTAGTCAAAGGTATAATTTTCTGGGAATCTCCTATTATCACTATAGGAATAGTTCGCCCCTCTGCTTAAAATCCCAGGGACTTGATTGACTGCTTCTTCTCCGAATATGTCAGAATTAACTTTGAAGTAATGCCAGACTTTCTTTGGCATTGTAAATCTACTCAATAAATGAACTGTGACCAGAAATGAATTTCCTGACAGTCGAAAAGCTCTTCTGCAGCATCATGGTCTGTCATTGTTTATCACTTCTTCCTCACCTTGTGCTGCCCAGTCCTACTGGAATCGCAATATCATATTTATTCATAAATCTCTCTTGTTTCAAGGCCGAAAATGAATCACTCTCACATCATTTTGCTAAGAAATACTAATAGAGGACACGTTTCAGGTATCCGCATGTAGGCAGATGTACGGCCTCACCCTCAAACATTTAGAACACTTGAGATTTGCCAACAATATTTAACAACTGCCCTTTCATAAAAGGATAGAATTTTTCTGGGCTCACACCTTCTAAGTCCTGGAGAGATATCCACGTTATTCTTTGTGACCTCCCAAAATCTTTTTTGCTCTTAGGGAGACAGATGATACAGTGAAAAACAAAACAAAATAAAAATAGTGATCTGACAAATCTGAGCACTGGCAGCTATTTAGCAGCTACTGACTTTGGGCAAGTTACATAACTCCTGTGAGGCTATGACATGAGAATAATACCTATTAACAACATCATTATATAAATGAAATGAACAACACTTTTCAAGTGTCTAACATAGCATGGTATTCATAAATGTACACACTCCACTTCCCCCACGTAGACTAAGTTCAGAATCTGGCCTTGCCTCTAATGAGCAGAGCATTGTAATTCAAATGTAAAACTTTACCTTACCTCAAGTAGTGTGGCACTGCTGTGCTGCTTGAGTACACCCTAATGTACAGGTACAGCACCTCCTGTGTGTCCTATTCTCTGCACTTTGCATTCTACTACAATCTCACTGACAATGACTGGGTCCCTTAAAACTTCATCTATATAGGAATACCTTGGAGATATTTCGAGTTTGGTTCAAGACCACTGAGAGTATCACAAGAAAGCAAGCTGCAATCTCTTCTGGTAAAGATCCTTCCCTTCAATTTATAAGAGAACATAACATCTGCGAAGTGCAATAAAACAAGGTATGGCTGTACTGTCTGGCATGCCTCAATGGGGATGTATTATAGTTTTCAAGGGTGTTAAGTGGACAGTACAGAAAAGAGATATTGAGCTTCTAAGAGCCTCTATGGATATGCAGTAGAAACAATTTTACATATGACCTGCCCTTGCTGCCTCCAGCCTTTACTTTTCTAAAGATGGTAGAGTCCTTTCAGTTGAGCAATTCTTCCGGCTCTTCTCCTTATTCTGAGATTGATTGCAAAAGTTTTCTCCTGTGTTTTCTTCTAGGTGTTTTATTGTCTTAGGCTTTACATTTAGATCTGCAATCTTCTTTAAGTTAACATGCATAATTTTAATTTGTATAATATAGATTTTCAGAGATGCCTTTTATCAGGTAGAAAAAGTTCCATCTTCCTAACTTACTGAAAATTTTTTCAAGAATAAATGTTGAATTGTATCCAGTGCTTTTTCTTACATCTATTGAGATGCTATTATGGTTTTTCCTTTTTAGTTTGTTAACATGTTAAATTACATTGACTAATTTTTGAGTGTCGAAATCTTATTCTTGGGATAAATCTCACTTGGTCATGATGTATTGTCTTTTTTATACATTGTTGTATTAGACTAGCTAAAATTTGATTTAAAATATTTGCAACTACATTTATGAGTGATATTGGTCTGTAGCTTTCTTTTCTTGTAATGACTTTTCTGGTTTGGTATCTGGGTAATGCTGGTCCCAGTGAATGAGTTAGTATGCAATTCTTTTGCTTCGATATTCTAGAAGCATTTGTATAAATTTGGAATTATTGCTTTTTAAAATGTTTGAAAGAATTCCCCAACAAAATCATCTAAATCTAAAATTTTTTTATGGAAATATTTTTAAACTATAAATTTAATATTTTTAACAGATATTTGGTTATTCGGTTTGTCTATTTCTTCTTAAGTGAGTGTTTTGGTAGCTTCTGCCTTCCAAGGAGTTTTCACATTTCAATAATTTGTCAAATTTATTGATATAAAGTTATTTATAGTAACCCTTTGTTATACTTTTAATATCTGTAGAATCTCTAGTGATGTCACATTTCTCATTCTCGATATTGGTAATTTGTATCTTTTTTCCTGATCAGCCTAACTATAGGTTTATCAATTTTATTAATTGTCTCTAAGAACCAGCATGTGGTTTCATTGTTTATCTCTATTTTTTTCTACTCATTGATTTTCATTCTTTATTATTTTCTTTCTTTTGTTTATGTTGGGTTTAATTTGCTGTCATGCATTTTGATTTTATGTATATAATAAATTTTATACTACATTGTTATTGTTTTTGTCTAAACAGAAAATTATCTTTTAAAGAGATTTTAGTAATAAGAAAACAATCTTACATACTTGTTCTTATTAATTTCTGGTGCCTTCATTCCTCTGTGTAGAGCCAGATTTCCATCTGATATTTTTTCCTCTTCCTGAAGAATTCCTTTTAAAATTTTTGTTATGTGGTTATGTTGGTAATGAGCTATTTCAGCTCTTTAGTGTCTGAAAAGGTCTTTATTTTGCCTTCATTTTTAAAAGATATTTTTGTGGAATATAGAATGCTAAGTAGATAGATTTTTTTTCCTTTCAATAAAGATGATGCTTCACTGTCTCCTCCCCTGAATAATTTCCAAGAAGAAATCTGCTGCCATTTTTATCTTTCTCCTCTGTTTGTAATGTGTCCTTTTCCTGTGGCTACATTTTAGATGAACTCTTATTGATTTTGAACAATTTGACTGTGAAGTGACTTCATGTAGTTTTCTTCATGTGTCTTGTTCTGGGGTTTATTGAACTTTTTGGATCTCTGAATTTATAATTTTCATCAAATTTAAAATACATTGAGCAATTTTTTTTTAAATATTTTCCCACTCCCTTCCACCTTGAAGGATTCTGAATATAGTCTAAATAGGCTGCTTGAAGTTATTTCATGGTTCACTGATACTTTTTTTCCCTTTGGTCTATTTTGTCTGTATTTCATTTTGGATAGTTTCTGGGGTTTTGCCTTCAAGTTTCAAATCTTTACTTTTATCATATATAATCTACTGTAAATTCTATCCAGTGTATTTTTCATCTTAGGCATTGTAGTTTTCATCTCTAGAACTTTGATTTGGGTACTTTATATTGTCTATGTTGCTGATTACCTTTTTGAATATATAGAATACAATTAAAATAACTGCTTTAATGTCCTTGTCTGCCAAATTTAACATCCTTATCAGTTCTAAATTAAATGTGTCAATTTCGACTGATAGATTTTTATCTTCGTTTTTATTTCTGTTTTACTGCTTCTTTTGCCTGAATTTTTCATTGAATACTGGACATTTTGTGTTGCTGGATATTTTTGTATTACTATAAATATACTTATATTTTGTTCTGGTACACAGTTATGTTCATTGGGAAACATTTGATATTTTGAGTTCTTGCTTTCAAGATTTGTTAGACAAGACCAGAGCAGTGCTCAATTCTACTACTGAAGATGACTTTTCTGAGTACTCTACCTAATGTATTATGAGGTTTTTTTTAGTCTGGCTGGTATGAACAGACACTATTACTACACTGTGTGAGCACTGGGCGTTGATCTCTCAAGTCTTTTTGGATAGTTTTTTTCTAGCCTCAGGTAGTTTCCTCATTTGCTTACACTGATCTGTACTCACCTAAATAACCAAGGGGATCCTCTGCAGACTTTTGGAATCCCTTTGTGTACATCAACCCTCTGAACCCTGAAGACTGCTCAGCTCTCACTTCTAAACTCAGGAGCAGTCTATGGCCATGCTACCCTGAACAAGCCAGATCCCATCTGATCTCAGAAGCTAACTAGGGTCAGACCTAGTTAGTACTTTGATGGGAGACCACCTAGGAAGACCAGGTGCTGTAGGTGTAAAAAGTCATTAAAAAAAAATAAGGGATTGTAAACTGACAAGGCCCTTGCAATCTGTGAGGTCAACCAAGGGTTGCCTCGCCTAAAAAAATAATAATAAAAATAAAAAATAAACTCAGGAGCCCACCAGTCCCCTCCTGACTTCTTCCTTTCTGCATTACAATCTGAAAACTCTCTCATGGCAGTAAGTTGTGGAAATCCTGGGCAGAGCCACTTATCTGTTTATCTACACAACGGGTTCATAAGTTTTTAACAAGAGACTCCCTCTTACATTCTGTTTGTGATACAATATCCAAAAAAGAGTAAGTTTTGAACTAATATTTGCTGAACTAAAAGGAAATTTGGTATACCCTCAAAGTGTGATAAATTAAGACCACATGGGATGGGTGACTTCTCTAACTTATACTCTACATCTCTTTTCACATTCCTGTATTCTACTTATCAGGAAAATTCCAGATGGTACTCGCAACAACATGCATTTTACTTTGTTATGTTTAAAATTAAAAGTCAAATAAGTGTTTTTTTCCTCTCCTCCTTGACAGTTAGAAACAGATGTTTTAACATCCTGAGGAAGCCCTAATATGATAAGCCCTTAAAATGTGAATATTATATCACTGAGAACAGATAAACATAAAAACAAATTGTTTCAGCTCCCAGAAGGCCAAGACTGAGGAGAAAGAAGTAACAAGAGGAAAAGGAAATAGCATTACTATCACTCACAGTTATTTCCCAGGAGACAGAGATGACTTCTAATGACCAGTAATAATTAATTACTAAATAGTACTACCCATTGAAAACTTCTGATTTTAGAAAACAAATAAATATATCTTCCTCCAGCAAGTTCCCTTCTCTGAATGTGACAGTCATCACACTCTAGCAAGCAAAGTGACAGAAGGAAAACCTTGCTTTTAGAAACTGTCCTGTTGAGTACCCAGACATGTCTCCTATTTAAAGCAGTGGTTGATCCATGGAAATGGTGCTCCCCTTTGCCGTCTCATAGCACCAACATCAATCTCTTACAGAAAGAAAAAAAAATGGGGCACAGACAAGATTATAAAATTTAAAGTCATCCATTCAAGACAGTGGAGTAGGTAAACTGTACACAGCTCCTCTCATGATCATATCAAAATTACAACTAAATTATAGAACAACCATTGTTGAGAACCACCTGGAGACTAATTGAACAGAAGTCCTATAACTAAGAATATAAAGAAGAAGCTATTTGAAAACTGGTAGGAGGGGCTGAGACAAGGAACAGGTGTGTCCCACACCCATGTATGGCAGTTAAAAATCAGGAAGGATATCTCAGCTGTGGATGTTCCCTCTGAGAGCGAGGGATCCCAGCCTCACACTGAGCTCCCAAGCCTGAGGAGTCCCCACAATGTCTGGCTGTGAAAAACAGAAGAGATTGTGTCTAAGAAAGACAAAGGGCTGCTAGAGACTGAGCCATTGCTCTTAAAGGGCCCATGCACAGATTCACTCACTCACAAACTCACTCTCTTTAAACTCCAGCACAGGGGCAGCAGCTATAAAAGCACCAGGAACACAAGAGGAGGAACTAAATTAACAATTTAGGGCCGGAGAGCAGGGGGCAGGGCAACTCTCTCCAGTGACGTAAGTGCTGGCTGAGCCCTAGTCCCAGCCAGCCAGCCCAGCACAGGTGGGCACCAAATCTGCTCTCCATTAACCTGTACAACATCATTTGCACAGCCCTGGTGATTCCCTGTGACCCCAACTTGCTCACCCAGCCCAAGGCTCTTCCAGCAGTTCTCCAAAGAAGCAGTCTGCCTCAATTCATGCTACAGAC
This sequence comes from Pteropus medius, assembly GCF_902729225.1. Taxonomy (NCBI): domain Eukaryota; kingdom Metazoa; phylum Chordata; class Mammalia; order Chiroptera; family Pteropodidae; genus Pteropus; species Pteropus medius. The sequence goes on along the minus strand of NW_024350325.1, from coordinate 11,222,841 downwards.
TCACTCAAAGGACCTCAGATCTCACACAAGTGGTGTCTGCCCTAGGCTTGCACTGCAGACTTTCTCAAAGGATCTCAGATCACAAACAAGTAGCAGAAGGTATACACTGTAGCTCAGCACAAGTGGAAACCATTCTCAACTTGCACTGTAACTCCCCTTAAGTGGCACCGGGTCTGGCATAAGCAGTTGCCAGTTATGACTTGGAAGTAGCTGCAACTAAGTGGCCACAAGTCTAGCACAAGTAGTGGTTGGCCTTAATTCCCATCGCAGTGCCCATTAAAGAATCCCGAGACCAGCACAAGTGGCAGATGGTCTCAGTTCACAGTATAGCCTCTCCCAATCAACTTGAAACCAACCAACTGCCGGTCACTTTGTAGCTCCTACCAAACTGCTCAAGGCTGGGGCCGACTTTGGTCTGCACTAGAGCCCCTCCCAAGAAGTTCCAGACTCAACTCACCTGGTGGCAAGCTTCAGCCCACACCAGAGCCCCACCCACCAGCTATACAACCTAAACACCAAAAGGGTGGCCTCACATGCCACCAGAGCCCTGTTAAAGTGATCCCTCTTGCTCCAGGAGGTCAGCTCCTCCACAAAAGTTCATCTGCTCTAGCCATGGCAAGTAGTCACAGCCAGTCAGCCTGAGAATCAGCACCAAACACTGACTTGCCAGCAGCAGTTGAGGGCCAATTATAACAGAAGGGCACACACAACACACACAGGGGACATCCCTGGAGTATCTAGCTCAGGTGACCAAGAAGACTGTGCCACTGGGCCTCACGGGACACCTTCTGCATAATGCCACTCTGTCAAGGCTGGGAGACATAACAGACCTACCTAATACATAGAGACAAACACAGGGAGGCAGCCAAAAAGAGGAAAGAAAGAAACCTGTCTCAAATGAAAGAACAGGACAAAATTCCAGAAGAAGAACTCAATGAAATGAAAACAAGCTATCAACTGGATACACAGTTCAAAACACTGGTTATAAGGATGCTCAATAAACTTAAGAAAAAAATAGATGAACTTAGTGAGAACTTCAACAAAGACATAGGAAACATAAAATAGGAGATAAAAAACATTTAAAGGAACCAATGAGAAATTAAGAAGACAATAACAGAAATGAAGACTACATTAGAAGGAATCAGTATCAGAATAGATGAAGCAGAGGATTGTACCAGTGATCTGGAAGATAAGGCAGCAAAAAAATACCCAATCAGAACAGAAAATAAAATTTAATGAAGATATTTTAAGAGTCTTCTGGAACATCAAGTATACCAACATTCATATCATAGGGATCCCAGAAAGAGAAGAGAGAAAGGGATTGAAAACCTATTTGAATAAATAATGCCTACAAACTTTTCTAACTTGGCAAAAGAAATAGACACACAATCTAAAAAGTGCAGAGTCCCAAACAAGACGAACCCAAAGAGGCCCACATCAAGATATATCTTTATTAAAATGCCAAAGGTTAATAACAAAGAGAGAATCAAAACCATCAAGAGAAATGCAGTTAGTTACATACAAGGGAGCTCCCATAAGACTATCAGTTGACTTTTCAACAGGAACTTTGCAGGACAGAAGGTAGTGGCAGGAAATATCCAAAGTGATGAAAAGCAAGGACTTATAATCAAGACTGGTCTACCCAGCAAGGCTACCATTTTGAATCAAAGAAGATATAAAGAGATTCCCAGATAAGAAAAACCTAAAGGAGTTGATTACCACTAAATTATTATTACAAGAAATGTTAAAGGGACTTCTTTAAGTAGAAAAGAAAAGATCAAAAATATGAATAAAAAAATATAAGAATGAAAAAATTCTCAATGACAAAGACACACACTTAGTAAAAGCAGTTGGATGAACCACTATAAAGCTAGTACAAAGGTTTAAGAACAAAAGTAAAAAGATCAGAAGTAATTACAACAAATTAAGAGATACACACAAATACATACAAAATAAGTAAAAAAAAATAGTGACAAAAACATAAACATGGAGGAGGTGAGTAAAAATTATAGTGATTTTAGAATGTGTTTGACCATAGCAAGCATCAGTTTAAAGTAGACTGCTATAAACTTAGCTTAGTACACATGAGCACATAGTAATCATAAACAGAATAAAAATCTCTGAGATAAAGAAGGAATAAAGAGAAAGGAATCCAAACAAAACACTATACTTTCTATAAAGTCATCAACATACAAGAGAAGAGAGCAAAAGAATAAGGATGCAAGAACAACTACAAAACAATAAGAAAACAATTAATAAAATCTTAATAACTACATATAATGTATCAATAATTACTTTAAATGTAAACTAACTAAATGCTCCAATCAAAAGACATAGGGTGGCTGAATGGACTAAAATAAACAAGACCCATACATGTGTGGCCTACAAGAGAATTAAAATACACACAGACTGAAAGTAAAGGGATGGAAAAAGATATTTCATGCAAATGGAAATGAAAAATAGCTGAGATAGCAGTACTCACATCAGATAAAATAGACTTTAAAACAAAGGCTATAACAAGCAATATTTCATAATGATAAAAGGATCAATCCAACTAGAGTATATGACTTTGTAAATATCTACACACTCAACATATGGGTACTTAAATATATAAAGCAAATGTTGATGGACGTAAAGGGAGAGATTGACAGTAATACAGTAATAGTAGGGGACTTTATCATTCCATTGATATCAAAGGATTGATCATCCAGAAAGAAAATCAACAGGGAAACAGTCATTTTAAATGACACATTTTACCAGATGAATTTAATTGATATTTTTAGAGCATTTCACACAAAAGCAGCAGGATATACATTCTTTCAAAGAATACATGGAACATTTTCCAGGATAGACCACATGTTAAGCTATAAAACAAGTCTCAACCAACTTAAGGAGATTATAATCATATCAAGCATCTTCTTTGATTACAATGGTATGAACTAGATATCAATGATAACATACCAATTATAAAATTATAAGAAGAAAAATGAAAAACACACAAACACATGGAGGCTAAATAACATGTTAAGAAACAGTAAGTGGGTGAACAACAAGATCAAGGAAGAAATCAAAGATACATTGAGACAAATGAAAATAAAAACACAAGGACCCAAAATCTATGGGACACAGACTAGGCAATTTTAAGAAAGAGATTCATAGCAACACAGCCCATCTCAAGAAATAACAAAAATCTCGAATAAACAATCTAACCTTAACACCTAAATGACCTAGACAAGGAAGAACGAAGAAAACCTAAACTGAGTAGAAGGAAGAAAATAATAAAGATCTGAGCAGAAATAAATAAAATAGAGTCTAAAAAACAATAGATAAAAAAAATCAGTGAAAGTAAAAGATAGTTCTTTGAAAAGATAAACAAAATTGATAAAGCTTTAGCCAGACTCATCAAGAAAAAAAGAGAAAGGACCCAAATAAGCAAAATCAAAATGGAAAGAGGAGAAATGACAACCCACACCATAGAAATACAAAGGATTATAAGAAAATACAATGAACAATTATATGCCAACAAATTGGACAGCCTGGAAGAAATGGAGAAATTTTTAGAAACATACAATCTTCCAAGACTGAATCAAGAAGAAACAGAAAGTCTGAACTAACCAATAACTACTAACAAAATTGAATCAGTAATCAGAAAGCTCCCAACACACAAAAGTCCTAGACCAGATAGTTTCACAGATGAATTTTAATAAACATTCAAAGAATTAATATCTATGCTTCTCAAACTATTCCAAAAAAATCAAAAAGGAGAAAAGTTTTCTAAACTTATTTTACAAAGCCAGCATTTTCCTAATACCAAAACCAAAGACACTACAAAAAAAGTTATAGGCCAATATCCCTGAAGAACGTAGATGCAAAAATCCTCAACAAGATATTAGCTAACTGAATATAGCAGTTCATTAAAAGTATTATATATCATGATCAGATGGGATTTATTCCTGGGATGCAATGTTGGTTCAATATCCACCATATACAAAAATAAACTCAAAATGGATTAAAGATTTAAATGTAAGACCTGAGACCATACAACTCCTAGAAGAAAACATAGGCAGTAAATTCTATGACACTGCTCTTAGTAATGTTTTGGTGGATATGTCTTCTCAGACAAGGGAAACAAAAGAAAAAATAAACAAATGAGACTACATTAAACTAAAAAGTTTTTGCTCAGCAAAGGCAACTGTCAACAAAATGAAAAGACAATCTACTAAATGGGAGAAGATATTCACAATGCTATGTTTGATAAGGTGTTAATATCCAAAATATATAAGGAACTCATACAACTTAACACCAAAAAGACAAACGAACAGATTAAAAAATTAGCAGAGGATCTGAATAGACATTTCTCCAAAAATGACATACAGATGGACAATAGACATATGAATAGATGCTCAACATCACTAATCATTAGGGAAATGCAAATTAAACCACAATGAGTTATCATCTGATACCTGTCAGAATGGCTATCATCAATAAATCAACAAACAAAAAGTGTTAGCGAGGATGTGGAGAAAATGGAACCCTCGTGCACTGCTGCTGGGATTATAAATTGGTGCAGGCCCTATGGAAACAGTTTGGAGATCTCCCATAAAAATTAAAAATTAACTACCATATGATCCAGCAATTCTACTTCTGGGTATTTATCCAAAGAATCCAAAACACTAATTCAAAAAGATAAATGCATCTTTTTGTTCACTGCAGCATTATTTACGATAGCTAAGATATGAAAGCAACCTGGGAGTCCCATTGTTAGACAAACAAATATAAAGTTGTACATATATACAATGGAATATTACTCAGCCATAAAAGAGAATGAAATTTTGCCGTTTGCAACAATGTAGATGGACGTGGAGTATCTTACACTAAATGAAATAAGTCACACAAAAATAAATACCATGTGATTTTACTTATATATGGAATCTAAACAACAAAATAAACAAACAAAAAAGAAAGAAACTCATAGATACAGAGAACAAATTGATGGTTGCCAAATGAGAGAGGATTTAGAGGGATGGGTGAAAAAAGTGTAAGGATTAAGAAGAACAAATTGTAGTTATGAATTGTCATAAAGATATAAAGTACAGTGTAGGGAATACAGTCAATAATATTGTAATAACTGTATATGGTATCAGATGCATACTAGCCTTATCAAGGTGAACACTTCATAAGGCACATAAATGTCTAATAACTATGCTGTACACCTGAAACTAATATAATATTGTATGTCAACTATAATTTAAAAAATAGGTTTAAAAAAGGAAAAAATAATCAATATGCCAAAGTGGTATATTTTGGGGTGGCCTATCCTTTTCCCCTCACGGTCTTATCTGAGGCAAGCCAGTGCATGTCCAAAGAGTGGGATATTTGACACCCATAGTGAAGACCTCAACCAATGGGGACTGGGATCCTGAGGGAAAATGTTATTCTCTTTGTTGCTAATATAGAAAAGTTTGAGAAATATTTTATAAGTGCCTCAGAATAATCATTAGGGAGAGATTCGGAGTTGCCTTTGGCAGTGATCAGTTCCATAATGCATTTTTATATTTGCTACTTCTTCTTCCCTATCTTATTCTCTTTGACCCTCCTCCTTGCTTCCTATTATCACCTCCCAAATAAAGTACCTACACATAAGTTTTTGTTTATATTCTGTGTGAGGGGGAACTTAGGTCAAGACAAATGCAAGGGAGAGAACACTGGCCCTGGCACAAAATAAAAAAAAAAAAACATTGTTCAGCTTCTTCATCTACCAAATGAAAATAACTAACATCTCATACAATTGTTGTAAGGATTAAATGAAGTAATAAACAGCTGAGGCAAAACAGGGGCCTAATAGATATTAATTCCTTCTCTGCTCCCTCCCTTCACATTTGCATGCTCAATCATAAAGAAGTAGTAGGAGGAGAAATTTTTTATTTTTTTTTAAGATGGAGATTAAGAAAAAGAAAATAAACTCCTTATGTTTCTTTCTTCTTTTTTTCCTGGAAAGTCACATAAGGCCCTGACAGTCAACCTGCTAAGCAGCTGGAAAGTCAGACCAAAGAGAGAGAGAAGAAATGCAAGTGTACCCAAAGTGACAGAAGAAAATTGGAGAGAATAACTACTTGATCTTCAGAAACTTTTTGCGCCTCTTTATTCTAGTTGATGGGAGAATTTTAGCATGGGCCAAAGGGAGAGCATTTTTGTCAGGGGAACCTTTCAACACCCTATTGAGAGATATGGGGTCTGATATGAACAAAAAATTCTGTTGAGCTCCTCCATGCTCTCTAAGCAGGAAGTGCTCAGACTTTAAATAATCACAGCTGTTCTATTGTGATCTCCAGTGGGATTTCTGAGGACTAGGAGAGCAATATTTATACTTTCCACTTGAAGGGGAGCAAAATTTGCCACCCCAAAATATGGCTATTTGGAGTAAGGATTATCTAGGAGTAAGAAAGGAGGAGGATCAAGGAGATTATTTCTAAGGAACAATAGGCATAGGAAAAGCTCTGAAAAGGGAGTATAAGTTACCCTTTTGTAAGAGACATTTACAAGGGGAATCTCCATTGGTAAAAGGGCTCCCTGTCTGTGCCAGGAAGAGAAAGATGACCCTAAGTCTCTAGAAACTCTTCTGTCTGTAACCTTACATGGCCATGACTCAGTCTGTGTGTATCTCCTGTTTGGTGTCCTAATCTCCTCTTACAAGGATACCAGTCATAATGGAACATGACTCTATTTTCAACTTAATCTTACCTCTTTAAAGTCTCTGTCACCAACCACAGTCACATTCTGAGGTACTAGAAACTGGGTCTTCAATGTGTGAATTTGAAGGAGACACAATTCAGCCCATAACCATTCTCAAAGCCACACTTTTCCAAAGCAAAAATAAATAAATAAAAAGAGATAACAAGAGTTGCCTTGAAATTTTATGTGTAAGAGTACTGATTGCTGTCAATTTTATTGAAGTAAACATACAGAAAAAATATAGACCATAAATGTACACCTTGACGAGTTTTCATAAAGTGAACATATCTAGTTTCATCACCAACCAAAGCAAGAAACAAACCCAGAGCCACCTTTCGCCCCTCTGCAAGAGTAACCATTAGCTTAATTCTTTAACAGGTTATAGTAATTGTGCTTGTTTTTCCATGTATTCTTCTTGTCTGATTTTTCTCAATTAATATTATGCTTGTGACAGTCATGATGATGTTGAGTATAACTGTACTTAGTTAATTTTCATTGTTATGTTTTATTCCATTGCATTAATGTTAATTTATGTATTCTATCATTAATGGATATTTGGGCTCCAGTTAGGACCATAACTACTAGTTACACGTAGTTAGCAACTATGAAAACACTTGTACTTGTCTTTTGCTGAACATATGTACACATTTTTGTGGGTATATACGTAACTACAGAACCAGCGCAAAATGGTCCTATCCTATTTAATCAGATATTTAGTTGCTTTTCAGAGACAACAGACCAAAACTGCAAGTCATGTAGCCTAAGCACAGGCAGAGGAGAGAACCTTGACCTCTAGCTGCCCCCCACCCCTAAACATGGAACCAAAAGGCCAGGACATAACCAGAGACTGAATACTGGAACAATTTTGTAACTGTGCAAATCTTCACTTCTTTAAAATGACTATTTCTCTTCTCCTTCTCCTTGATTCAAACTGGCCTTGGGCTCACTTGTTTCATTTCTTTCTTATCCATCTGCATACTGCATGACCTCTCCCTTAATCAGTAAGCCCTTTGGTCAATATCAAACAGTCTTAGGAACAAAGTCTCAGGTCTTTTGACCACTAGAAACAGCTACATCTTGTAGCTCCACACCCATGAAGGCAGAATGACCCTACAGGCATCCCCTTGAAACCAGACAGAATGACACCATGACTGACATTAGGACCTGATGCAATGATCCACTGCCTCCTACTCTAGCTCCGACCAATCAGTAGAGCCCGTAACACCAACTCCCTTAGCTACCATGACTACTGAGTTTTCCCCTATATAACTTATTACCTATAGGCCAGTGGGGAGCCAAGTCTTTGAGTGCTAGCTCACCTGTGTCTCCAGGCTTGGTGTCATTTCCTTAAATAAAGCTCTACTTTCTTTGCTGCAATCTCCTGACCATGTCTCCTTTGGTTTTGATGCATAAAAGCAAAACAAACCCCTTGAGTTCAGTAACACTTTCAGAATCAAAGAGTTTTTTGTCCAGGAAGACCCTGTGTTGATGCCCCTTACCATAAATGGCCAAGTGTGGGTCCCAGGCCTGGCTGGTCCCAGGTCTGGCTGTGATCCAGGCTTGTGGCTAGGAATAGGATCCCAGATTTAGAATGTAACATTAGTGTAGTAAGGCGCCTGTGCCTAAGATATGTAAACATAATTCAGCTTATTATATCACGCATGTGTGGCTGAATGCCTCTATCTTATGTATGTATGTTCTAGATATGTGTGGAGCCCATGGAGTCCCCTGGGGAGCAAAAGGGGAGCACAAGAAGGGGAGCAGAAGAAGAGCAAATGCGTGCTCCCTGCAATAGAAATACACTCCCAGTAATAAAGTTGGTGCCTGCCATTTCATTCTCATGTCAGCCCCTCGTGCATTCTTCCAGCTGAGCATCTCACCACTGAAACCTTCCCTTCTCAATCAGCTTGGCGCTGATACCAAGCTCCAAAGTCCTCCAATTAAAACTTTCCCTGCCAACACCTCTACATACCTGTTCCTCCTATACTCTTAAAAACCCACCCCAAACCCTGGATTGGAGACTTCAGTCTTTTGAGAATTAATTTCCTATTCTCTCAGGTGGGGCTATTCATGATAAACAGCCAGTTTTTCTCCACTGTAGTTCTCGGTGTTTAGTGTTTGGCTTTCCTAGTACAGGGTGGATGAACTCTTTCTGTTCTGTAACAAAAATAGCAACCACGAAGGGATTTAGCCCTAAGCGGGCTATCCACCTGAGGGTCAGTGATCCCTGGCCAGTGGCAATCATTCCAGGTTCCATCCAAGTAGCTGTCCAGACTGATTGTTTCAGGGACAGACCTGCAGTGCTCACAGATGACCAGGCACGGCTGACCTACAGCACTTTCATTTTGCAATGAGAGAAATTGAGTACTTGGCTTGGAAGACATCTTTTGGTGAGTAACTTGGTGTGATGACACCAAAGAAACTTTCCCTTTAGGTGGCTCGGGAATTTCCCACTGGTTATATAAGAGAACAGGCTTTGAGAAGTTACCTTGGTAATCTGGATTAAAATCATTTCTTTGAACCTGGCTGTGGAATTTTGTTTTTAAGTTGAAACTGGTTTTGAATTTGGTCTAGAATTGACAAACTAATGAGACTACACAGGGACTTGGGCCCCAGGAGCAGAAGGAATGCCGGATGGCCAGGAGGAGCACTGAATAAGCTGACTCCAAGAATGCGGTCACCTCATCCTCTTTACACAAAAATGCAGAAATAGCTAATTATCTCCCTTCTAACCATATCCACACAGATGTAAAACCACTGCTCCGCATGGAGTTGATCAAGGTTTGACCGCTATGTGACCTTCCTGGGGTGGCGGTAATGAGCAGCCCACCATCTTGCCCCACAGCGCAGGCGCGAATATGGTGACAGAGCAATGTAACGCATAAAGAAAACCCTTTTTTCAAAAAAGCCCGCCACTTTCAAAAAGCCTGCCGTTTTCAAAAGGGCCACCTTTCTAGCAAGCCCACTTTTGTTCCCATCTTTAAAAAGCATCCAAGCAGAGCCAGCCCCTGAGTCAATGAGAGGACAGTCCTTTCTTTGATGCCTTATTTATGCTTGAGAATAAGCTTAATAAAATCTGTCTGGAAATTTTTCTGGGGTTTCCTCTTAATTTCTATCTTGGGGACCCCGAGACCCCCAACGCTGGAAACACTAAGTCTGAAAGTTGTGTATATGGGAGGGAGTATGTATGAATGTGAGTAAGATGGGTTTTTTTGTCGATGTCACTTAAGTAATTTGATTTTTAGGAACTAATTTCTAGGTGACCCTCATGAACTCCTTTTTCTAGGTGACCCTCGTGAACTGCTGTGAGAGCCTTTTAGACGACGTAGAAGAAAGGCACTGCTCTCTTCCTCTGACCCCTTGAGTCATTCCCAGGGGACCGAAGTCTTCACACCTTCTTCCTGGGCTTTCATTGTACATGTTAATGCAGCTGGCAGCGGTAGCCTGTCTGGAGCTTACTCGCCTTACTTAACTTCATTGGTGTGAGAGATTAATCATATATGGGGTAAGGTCTGAGTTTAACCCACACCTAAGGTCTAGAGGTAAGGATTTGGTGTTCTTACTGGTACAGCCCCAGTTCAATTCCCAGTCAGAATTTAAGCGGTGCCTTTTTCACTGTGCCACCCTGAAAGGGAAAAAGCCCTCTCCTTTTGTGGTTTGTCCCTACTGAGGGGATCAATGAACACAGGGATAAAATGGCACCTCCTCTCCCCCATCTTCTTTGCCTCAAGACATGTGGCAGGCAGCAGCCACATTTTGCTCAAGCTTCATCCAGGCGCCATCTTTCTCTAGGAAAATCTGCCAATTTAAATTCAGGCGTTCTGAAACCGCTCTTTTTACCTTCTGAGCTTTCCAAGTTTATTATGCACACTTGCTTTCCATTTTCTGTGGTTTGTGTTTGTCGTTAAGTCCACCTTGAGGGGCACCCTTGAAGGAGAGGATCTCAGGCCTCTTAAAGACAATAGAATGCATTCTATGATTGATTATAAATTAATTTAAAATAGCTTTAAAGGAATTCTTACAACATGCAAAGCTTTGGCCATCTGAACAAAATCTTAACTTAGTCCTTCTGCCAAAACATAATTTGGAGCAAGTTTTCCTCTGAGTTTTACATTGTACTTGAGACACAAACAAGCATTTTAAAAGGAAACTTATGCAATCTCTATGTTTATCTGTATGTTTATGTACATCTTATGTATGTATGTTCTAGATATAGAATATTTTTACCACTGGATGATATTGCTAATTTGTAATATTAAATTGATTTAAACAAACAAATGTTTATATGAGAATCCTCCAAAAAATTATATATATATATATTTCAAATATGTATTACAAATATATATTAAAACTTACCCAAATGCATTTCAAAATCATGTGTTCTGAGAAAATATTTGATATTAAAAGTTGGTTTTAGTTTTGCTCGGTCAAATAAGCACATCTTTAGAATCACCAGCATTAAATAATACTTTTATTCTACCTAGATTTGTCAAATAAATTCGTGTTATCTCTGTTTCAAAATTTGTCAGCAAGAAAAATAACAGTATAAAATTTCATAAGTAATCTAAACTTAATTGTTAGGAGCAAATAAATTAAGTAAGTGTAAACGGGATTAAAAGTTTCTTTTAGGTTAACTCTTCAGCAATAACTATTGTAAGCCTACTTAAATGGTTTTCTAAATCACTTTGGCAACTTGAAAACTTTAGAATTTTACTGTTAAGTTAAATAAGAAAAAATTATTGAATATCTAGATATTTCCAACTAACATGAAATAGTGAAACAATTGCTAGGTAAGTCTAAGTTTACCTACTTTTGGCTTCTATAACAGAGATACTAAAAGATAAATTTAGAGCTATTAATAAATATCTTGTACTTTATTAGAAAAACAGTTTTCTTTAAAAAATTGTAAATAATTGCCAACAAAAACCTGTTTTCTAGAGGTTATGAAACATATTCATCTATTTGCCAACCTAAAGAATGCTAATTGCTTATTTTTCAGCTGTCACTAGAAATTAAGGTTTCTAAGAGTTAAGAATTCTAATTAATATTGAAGAAAATAACATGTTTTCAGTAAAGAAGGCTTTTTTTAGGAAAGAAAAGTAATTTTGTTCTGAAGTTAGGCCAGTTGTTTCAGAGTGGGAAAGAGGGAGAAAAGGGACAAAATCTGAATGTAAAATTTATAGGTTTGTGGAAAAGGAAATTTTATGTGAAGTCAAGTTGAATAAGACTGAAATAAAGTTAATCAATTGAGTGAATTTAAATATAAAAAGTAAGCCAACGTAAATTAGAGTTTGGTGTTCTCTCTCCACTAAAAAGAGCTATTGGTCTGCTACCGATACTATGAAAAAGCTTTCTGCCTAGAAAGCAAAGATTCTGTATTGTATCAAAATAATTTTCTATTTTATGTTGTTTTAAGAAAACAGAATCTCCTTAACAATAAGAACTAAGTTTTGCTAACAATTATGTAAACTTCTGTATTTTTCTTTGAAAACATTTATTTGATTAAATAGATGATTAAGTATTGCTTCATAATGACTTATGATCCTATTTAGTCAAATATCCAAACTTTCTGATGTAATTTGACAAACTTCACAAAATTTAAATTCTAAATAGAGTCTTGACATGGGAATAACTTTGAGATATTTCAGAAAGGCCTCTGAAGCACCTCAAAAGATTGTTTTCTCTCCTTACTAAAAGAGAAATATTAAACTAATTAGACATGTTTGATAAACTAAAATTATCTGGGAAGCTTTGTCAAATAAGGAAATAATAATTATGTTGTATTTGTATAAGTGTATGTTATAAGTGTTCCAAAAATTATGTGAAATTCCTGAAAATCTGAGATGTCCTGGCATAAAATTTCTGTCATCAAAATTGAGGCACACACTATAAAGACTGAAATTTTGTATCAGACTGTGGTACATGTGGATGAACTCCTTTATTTTTTGCAAAAATGACCTCTCATTGCCAGACTTTTGCTATCCTGATGTCCTTAACGTGGCAACAGTCTGCTCCTGAATCAGAGAAATTAAGATAGTTAAACAATGGCTGTAAATTAAATGAGTAGTCGGGGTAGGGGAAACCCAAGATGGCTACTTGTTTCTCCTCAGCTCCTTGGCATTTTTTTCAGTTTTTGTATTCTTTCATTCATATAGTACATTTAAGCTGGACTTTATTCAACTGCCACTTAGTTTGGGTTATCAAACAAGAACGTATTGTTCTTGTTTTTCTGTGTATGTTTTCTGGATGCACTGAAGTTTTCCTTTGCCATGTGCCTGATGTCCTTACAATGGCAAAGAAATTAGAGTATTCCTTCTCAAATCTCTAGTGATTGAGTCACTCACTACACTGAGCAAACCATACAAGCTTTGATGGACAGCCTTGCAAACTTCTTGGAATTAGTGCTGACCTTATCGCCCTCAAATATCAGACAAGGTCGAGAGAACTAATGGAAAAACTGGATTCGAGAAGAACAAGCTTAATTACAAAAAACTGAACAAATTGATGAACATGGTTATAATTTTTATAGCCGTTTTGTTTGAAATTACTGATTTTTTAAATCTTTTATTTTCCAGATAAAAAGAAACTCATTTCTCTTAAACTACCTATGACTCAGCAATATGGTGAATTACACCTTTGTAAGGCAGTATTAAAACATTTATATTTTTCTCTCTATGTGATCATTACAGAATTTGGGAACTCTCAATGAGTATTTTTATTTTTGTGGCAATATGTTTATTTATATAAGTTCAATAAGAATCTGTTCTCTGTATAAGGCTTTGACTGGAATGTCATATTTGAGAGAGATTTGCATGGACTCAGATATGACAGAAAGCTTTAAAGAATTAAGATTGACTTACGGAAGCCAATAAAAAACCTTGGAAATGTTTGCCTTGTGCCTTCCTTACATGACTCCTAGCAGCCTTACCATGTGAGTAAAGAATATCACTTTTTGGCAGGTGCAGGAATGTCAGGATATCTGGGGGACCTCAAGAAGAGAAGAACTCACCCAAACCTGTAGGTACTATAGGCAACATCTGATGGCAAATCCTTGCTTTGGCTTTTCTGGCCTTGAGAGGCCTTTATAAGTTCAATCTGAAGATTCCTTATGAAAAGTTCCAGAAAAGCAGGTTTAAAAGTGCCTATATGATTAATTACTATTCTTGCTGGATTTATGCAAATCATCAGGCCAAGTTCACTGAAACTAGACTTATTTTGCAAGTAAATTGTTCTTAATTTGGTTATCTTTGGTAAAAATGGGGGTGATTTTTAGAGAGAAAAATTATGTTTCAATAGAAACTATAATATACCTTCGTGGATATTAGAGTCGAGTGCTGTTCATTGTCTTCTGAGTTTGTTTCATTTTCTACTTGTAAACTAGACTGAATCTTGAATTCTAGTTTTCTCCAATAACTGTTTCCAGTTTTTCTCCAATCCTTTGACTTGCAATCATTGAGAACTAAAACTGCCTTTTTCCTGAGTCTTGTAATTACAAACTGCAGCTAGATGACATGTTCCCTAATGATCATCACGATGATCACCATCCTGGTTTGGATCTTGGTGGACATAATAACAAAAGTTACTCTTTATTATTTGTCTCATTAGGGTACAAGTATCCTGGCCTGCTGCTACCACTACCATTGCTATAGTCTCTGCTTATAAATTAAACATCCAGAATGCCCCTCCAAGGCTCAGGGACCATTACAAAAGAGATGGGCTCTTGAGACTGTAAGAGCCAGATAAGAGAGGCACAATAGGTGGACAAATCTAACTCCATCTTGAAACTAATCCTCCATCTTAACTAAACCTGGACCCAGTTGCCCTATTTCCCTCAAGATTGAGGAATGAACAACAAAGGAGAGATTTGTAACTGCAGAACCAACTCAAAATGGTCCCATCCTAATAACAAGATACTAAGTTGCTTTTCAGAGACAGCAGATCAAAACTGCAAGCCATGGAGCCAAGGCATATGCAGAGGAGAGAACTTTGATGTGCAGCTGCACCAGAAACCGAAGTCTCACATACCCTCCACGCTCAGAAACAAAGGACATGGACATAACCAAAACTTGAACACTGAAACCTTTTCAGAAGCCAAGGGTTCAGTGTCTAGGAAGATCCTGTGTTGATGCTCATTACCATAAGTGGCCAAGCGCCAAAATCCTCCCACCAGCATTTCTGCATACCCTTTCCTCTGTATACCCTTAAAATCTCACCTCGAATCCTAGATCGGGGAGTTCAAGCTTTTGAACTCATTCTCCTGGGGTAGCATCATTTATAATAAAGTACCCAGTCTTTCTCTACTGCAATTCTTGGTGCTTAGTGTTTGGCTCTGCTAGCACCAGGTGGAAAAACTCTTTCTGTTCTGTAACTATCTGGGAGAGGAATTGCTGAGTTAGAACATGCTTATATTCAACATCAGTAGATACTGTCAAGCATTTTCCAAAGTAGTTGTATGAATTTATAACCCTACTAGTAGGATGTGACAGTTCCAGTTACTCCACATAAGGATATAGTTATTTTTAATACAGAAAACTTGGAAACAAAAGGCCAAACAACGGGGAATTAAATAAAGCATGATGTTTCAATGAAATGTATAGAAAATAGTCAAACTTTCCTCCTGTCCCTTCACAATCACTCCATGTCCACCCATCCTCATCTCTAAGCAGCCATTGATCGGCTTTCTGTTACTATTGATTAGTTTGCATTTTCCATAATTTTATATGAATGAACAGATACAGTATTTATCTGTCTCTTTTTATTCACCACAATTATTTTGAGGTTTACCATGTTGCTTATTAGAATTCCATTTTATGGATATACCACAATTTATTTATCCATATAGATAAATTCTCTATTGATGAACATTGAGTTGTTTCCAGTATGGGCCTATTACAAATGAAGTAGCTGTAAATATTCATGTGCAAGTCCTTGTATAGATATATGCTCTTGGTTCTTTTGGGTAAATACCTAGAAGTAGAATGGCTATATCATATGCTAAGTGTATGTTTAACTTTTTAAGAAACTATCAAACTGCCTACCAGAATGGTCGAATTATTCCACATTCCCACCAAGAGTGTTTCAGGTTCTAATGCCTCCAAATCCTCATCAATAGTTGCTATGACATGTCTTTTTAATTTTATCTACTCCTATAAGTAGTTAGTACATAGTGATATCTCGTTGTGGTTATTTCTTTAATGACTAATAATAAACTTCAACTCTGACCTTAAATGATATTTATTATATTATATATACTCAAAATGAATTATAGACTTAGATATACAAACAAAAATTATAAAACTTTTAAAAGAAAACACAGTAAAACTTATTTGCAACCTTAGGTAGGCAACAATTTCTCAGAACACAAAAGGAAAAACAGTATTTAAAAAAAATAATACACTAACCTTTTTCAAAACTAAGATCTTTTGCTCTGCTAAAGATACTATTAGGAGAGTGAAAAGGCGAGCACAGTCTGGGAAAGATTTTTGCAAAGCATATATCTGGTAAAAGAATTGTATCTAAAACACATAAAGAACTCTAAAGAGTTACAAAAATCTCCAATGATGTTCTAGTATTGTCAGAGTCCAGGCCACAACACCAAGAAGAATAATCATTTCACTAAATTTAAGACAGTCTTCCACAAGCATGTTCAGCAGAGAGCCTCAAGCTTGTGGACTTTGGGCCCAGAGCTGGTTGCAAGCATGGACAGACACAGCCCTGAGCCAGCACTTCCTCCCCATCAGTGCCCAAATACAACCTTATTTCTTTTGTCATCATTTCAGATTCACTAAAGGAGACATTTTCTTCGGGCAGTGCATTTCCATGAGGTCTATCTCTTTAGACTCTAGCAAGAGGTGTCACAAAATACTTCCCAGCTTCTCCCACCTTTCAAAAATATATAAATAACATTGCAGAACAAGAATGCATGGAAGAGAGATGTTTAATAAAAAGGCTCCATTATGTCAGTAAGTACGTCATAGTACAAAAATAGCATTGGCCATTATTATAGGCTTTGAGATTTCATGAGAACTTTGTTCTCATTCCCCAAACTCCAGTTAACCAAATATCCTAGAAGTAATCTACTGCTACATTTTCCACAAAGCCATAAAAGTTACAGCTGTTTAAAGCTAGACAGGACCTTAAAGATCATCTATGCCATCATTTATCTGATCATTTAGCACAGATGAAGAACAAATATTTATTGACCATATACTATGTCAAGCATTTATGTAGTACCTCCTCTAACCTCCCAATGGCTCTTCAGAGCTAATTCTTTTATTATGCACATTTGACACATGCAGGTAGGAGGTAGTAGTATCTGGATCTCCATCTTGGTCAATTGAGCTCTGAACTCCTGCAGTATATTGGCTACTTCTCCAGCTAACAAGGCTATAATGAAATTCCAGATTCCAAATTCCTAGTGAGATCCTCTTGACTGGAGCTTGTCATTCCTATATACAGCAAGTCATGTACAGTCACAAAAAAATGTTGCATCTACCTGCACTACAAGCCCAACATAACTGTTATTTCTTATTTTTTGTGTTAAATCAAACTAGAGCTGCATGGGGCTTCAGAGGCCATTTGGCCAAAATTTTCATTTTAGAAATGAGAATACAAGGCCTATAACACTCAAACTCACCTTGTCAAATAGAAGCCCATTCAGAACCAGAGAACCCCAAATGTAGCAAGACTAAACTCTAGGCAAAACAAGGAATGGTTAAAAAAAAAAAACTGGGAAAGTTTAGGCTGCAAAAGAGAAAATTCGTCCCAAGGGAAGCAATAGATAAATTCAAATATTTAAATTCCACATAAAAGAAAGTCTAGATGCATTCTGTGTCTAGTCAAACAGAACTGAGCCCAGCAGATGGAATTCCTAGGAGGTGTTTTTTAATCTCAATATAAGGAAAGCATTTGTATAACCTGCCTCTGCTGGCTCCATAAACTCATTCACTTTATATTCATTCAATAAGCACTTTCTGATTATGGTAACTATACATTATGATTGGAACAACACGATGCCAATTTATGCTGTGGTATCAGCTCCTATCTGGTCAGCACCCCTTTTACTCTTAGAGTCCTGGTTTGAATATTAATTATATGATCCCCTACTCATAGAGCACCTGCTACATGCCAGAAATTAAACTGAACATAGAAGACACAGTTAAAACATAATCCCTGAATTTGGTAAGCTCATAGTCTAATTTAAAAGGGAGATACAGGCATATCTTGTTTTATTACATTTACCTTTATTGAGCTTTGCAAATATTGTGTATTTTACAAATTGAAGATTTGTGGCAACTCTGCACTGAGTAAGTCTATCAGCACGATTTTTCCTACAGCATTTGCCTACCTCGTGTCTCTGTGTTACATTTTTGTAATTCTCACGATACTTCAGACTTTTAATTATTATTATATTTCCTATAGTGATCTGTGATCAGAGATCTTTGATGTTCCTATTGTAATTGTTTTGGGTTGCCATAAACCACATTCATATGAGATGGTGAAATTAATTCATAAATAATGTGTGTGTTTTTACTGCTCCACCAACTGGCTGTTCTCCAATCTCTCTCTCTCTCTCCTCAGGCCTCCCTACGCCCAGAGACACAACAATATCTAAATTAGGCCAATTAATAACCCTACAATAACCTCTAAGTTTTCAAGTGAAAGGAAAAGTCGCATGTGTCTCACTTTAAATCAACAACTAGAATTGATTAAACTTAGTGAGGAAGGAATGTCAAAAGCCAAGAGAAGGCCAATAGCTAGGCCTCTTGTGTCAAACAGTTAACCAAGTTGCAAATGCAAAGGAAAAGTTCTTGAAGGAAATTAAAAGTGCTACTCCAGTGAATACACAAATAATTAGAAAGTGAAACAGCTTTATGGTTGATATGGAGAATATTTTAGTGGTCTGGATAGAAGATTGAACCAACCACAACATCCCTTAAACCAAAGGCTAATCCAGAGCAAGGCCCTAATCTCTTCAATTCTATGAAGGCTGAGAGATATGAGGAAGATGCAGAAGAAAAGTTTAAACCCAGTAGAAGTTGGTTCATGAGATTTAAAAAAGAAGCAATCTCCATTACATAAAAGTGCAAGGTGAAGCAGCAAGTACTGATGTACAAGCTGCAGCAGGTTATCCAGAAGATCTAGCTAAAGTAATTAATGAAGGTGGCTACACTAAACAATATAGATGAAACAGCTTTCTATTGGAAGATACCAATTAGGACTTTCATTTCTAGAGAGAAGAGGTCAATGCCTGGCTTCAACGCTTCAAAGGACAGGCTGACACTCTTCTTATGGGCTAATGCAGCTGGTGAGTTTAAGTTGAAATCAATGCTCATTTACCATTTTAAAAATCCTAGTGCCTTTAAGAAATATGTTTAATATATTCTGCTTGTGCTCTATAAATTGAACAACAAAGCCTGATGGCAGCACATCTGTTTACGACATTGTTTATTAAATATTTTAAAGCCGGTGTTGAGACCTACTACTCAGAAAAAAAATATTTCTTTCAAAAAATTACTGCTCATTGACAATGCACCTGGTCACTCACAAACTCTGATGGGGATGTACAATGAGATTAATGTTGTTTTCATGCCTGCTAACACAATGTCCATTCTGCAGCCTATAGATCAAGTATAATATTGACCTTCAAGTTTTACTATTTAAAAAAATATATTTCTTAAGGCTATATGTTCCATAAATAGTGATTCCTCTAATGGATCTGGGCAACATAAATTGAAAATCTTCTGAAAAGGATTCACCATTCTAGATGCCATTTCCCTGATTCATGGGAATAGGTCAAAATGTTAACATTAACAGGAGTTTGGAAGTGGATTCTAATCATCATGGATGATTTTGAGGGGTTTAAGACGTCAGTGGAGGAAGTAATTGTAGACATGGTGGAAATAGCAAGAGAAATAGAATTAGAAGTGGAGCTTGAAGATGTGGCAGAATTGCTGCAATTTCATGATAAAACTTTAATGGATGAGTACTGCTTCTTATGGATAAAAAACAGAATGGTTTCTTGAAATAGAAACTACTCCTGGTGAAGATGCTATAAAGACTGTTAAAATAACAACACAGAATTTAGAATATTACATAAACTTAGTTGAGAAGATTGACTCTAATTTTGAAAGGAGTTCTACTTTGGGTAAAATACTATCAAACAGCATCACATGCAACAGAGAAATCCTTCATGAAAGGAAGAGTCAATCGATGCAGCAAACTTTATTGTTGTCTCATAGTAAGAAATTGTTCAAACTACCTCAGTCTTCAGTAACCATCACCGTGATCAGTCAGTAGCCATCAACATCAAGGCAAAACTCTCCACCAGCAAAAGAATTATGACCCACTGAAGACTGGTTAGCATTTTTTAGCAGTACAGTATTTTTTATTAAGGTATGTACATTGTTTATTTAGACGTAATGCTATTACATACTTAATAGACTACAGTATAAAGTAAACAACTTTTATATGCACTAGGAAACCAAAAAAAAGTGTGATTCCTTTTATTGCAATATTTGCTTTATTATAGTAGTCTGGAACCAAAGCTGCAATATCTCTGAGGTGTACCACCATAGAATGTAATGTGGCAAAGGCTGTATAAGCAAAAGCTCTGAGGATAGAGACATTAATTTTAATATTAGGGATAAAAAGGAATTCATAGCTAATTCAATACCATCTCCTTCATTTATTCATTTAATAAATATTTGCTGAACAAGTGTTGTGTGCCAGGGACTATACAAGTACCACTGATATAATACTGAATGAAACAGAACTCCTTCTTCATGAAAATAGCATGGCAAATGAGCCAAACTTATAAAAGTCTCTTTTATGTTTGAAAAACCTACGAGGTAGATAGATTTTTTTATATATATTCAGCCAAACCATACCTTCAGAAATTTCTAATCAAGGTCCTAAACTTGATCACTGAAGCCCAGTAAAATCAAATCTCTTTTCTACAGAAATGTCTTTCAGATATATGAAGGCAGCTAATACATTTTCCTTAAGTTTTCTATTTGCCAAGTTAAATATTCCCAGTTCTTGTATTCATTTTTCCTACAATCTAGATGTTAGAGTTTTCACCATCCTGGCCACTTTGTCATTTTCAATTGTCCACATTCCTCTGAAAAAGTGAAGCCCAGAACAATCTCCAAGTTAAGGCAGTGCAAAGAGAGACAGGGATCTCTCTGTTTCTCCACCCTATTTCTCTTGGCCAGGCCTCTCCCACGCCGACGGTCATGCTGGCTTGCAATCAAATAAAAGTCCCGGGTCTTTTCGCAAGAATTGCTGCCAAGACAGTACTCATGTTCATTTCTTTATCATTTAAGTGTTCCCACAACAATATTACTACTACATACTAACATAAAAATATACAAAAATAATATATGTAAATAACACTGTATAGTACTACTTTCTACATTATTTTATCTTATTAGTTTATGATTCCATAGAATTATAAAATGTTAGTGTTCAGAGTCATACAGATCTTCTAGTCCAGTTCCTACATTTTAAAGATGCAGTTATTGAGGTACAAAGACATCAAATGATAGTTTTAAGTCACAGCTCATTGCATTCCAGCCTGTCAAGACATAGATTTTATCCCTCTCTGTGAAAACATAATGTCATCTGTGACTATTCCCTCTTCCTTACCCCTTGAATGCTATAAGAAAGGAGGAACCACCCACCAAGAAATATCCCAACCTCTAGAATCTTCCCATTTTAAACCCATTTTCCATACATACTAATGCTATGTTTTTAAAAAATGTAACTGTCTTGTTATGATCCTATAAAAGTTCCCTATTATATAGCAGATCTGTGGCATACCTTGGAAAACTCCGCTTACCTTTATAGCCTGTTATTTCATTATTTATTCCCTGATACTCTAATTCTAGTCAATTTTAATAAGTGTCATTTCCAAATATGTTCAATTCAGTGCCCTCCCCCCCTTGAGCTTCTACCTGCATTTCCTTCTTTTTGGAATGTTTTTTCCCACTTGGAAAATTCCCACCTCCCACTTTCAGACTTCCTGATGAAGTCTTCCCCAAATTCTCATCAATGACCCCACTTCTCACCACACCTCCCCACAAGCCTGGAGCAGTGAGATCCTTACCCTTGTGCAACTTACAGCAGGATAGATGTTCACTAAAACATGTAAGAATGGTGGAAGATGAGTGTTTTAACAGCAAGAGTACTGTGAGCTATCGGCACATATAGGAAGGAGTCTAATCTAGACTAGGGGTCATGAAATCCCTCTCTAGAGAAGTCACATTTAAGTCAAGACCCAAGAAATGATCAAAATGAAGAGCTTATCTCGTCAACAAATGGCACTGCTTACCATTTCTTTAAGGTCATTGGCTAAGGACAGGGACAAGGATAGAGGTCTGTGGAATCCAGCTAGAAGTCCACCACCAATCAAAATTCTGGAGGCTATGACCAAGGTTGATATTCAAAATATTTAACAATAGATACAGTACATCAACCAGTCAGAATGGACATTGGTCACAGGCAACCAGGCCAGCTACCTGCATGCAGGCAGGCTAAATACTAGTCCTGGGCAGAAAAATCCAACCTGTTATGAATCTCCTTATCTGGAGAAAGGCACAAATGTTCTAGACACAGATGCAGCTTTGGTCCATCTCCTTTTATAAAAGACTATATTCCACATATGTTGAAACCAAGCATACATGCAGGACTTTACACCATTTGCCTAGAAAATCTCTCCTGAATACATCCACAGCAAACCTGGCTATGCACAACTATCTCTTGAGTCAGCTAAACTCTCTGGCTGCTGTTTTCACATAGCCTTTCCCATTTAATGCTCCTTTAATACCAAGAATAAGTTAAAAAATGCCCCAGTGTCTGCCTTTCTTGCTTGGGGCTTTCTTTGCCTGCCTCCCAGTTGACTGAGGAATTCTAAACATGTGTCTGTAGCTCACTGAGGCCACTGGGATGTCAGGTCATACATTTTATTGGGATCTATATCCCAAGAGAGATACCAGAAGAAAACTCTAGCTGTCTGCCAAGAAAAAAATTGAAGGGAAGAAGAGATCTGTGCCACCAATATCACTCCAGTCCCTTTCTTTGTAGATTATTGGCTTACCTTAGACACATAAAACATAAATAATAGTATTAAACAAGAAGAAAATCACAACTTTATAGAAGTAAAGAATATATTTTTGGTTCATAGTAAAGCTCCTTTCTGTGCATTTATCCAGGAAGAAAGAAACGCCTTACATAACTTTGCCTTTGTTTCTTTTCCATCTGTTCATTCAAGGAATACTTATGGAGTGCCTACTCCAATTAGTATGCTTTCTTCACCTCAGAGTAAAATTGCAATCCCTAAATTTTGAAGGATCATGAAACAACATATATTAAAGGAAAATAATGAATTATTTCTATCATTCCTTATAAATTTTGCGAATTCAACTATTTATTACTTCATATTATTGATGGTACAGTACTGCTCAGTTTTTATGACCCTTGTTTTCTTGCAGGAAGTTTGTGGCCAGTCTAATATTAAATAAAGTCCTTCCTAGACCTCCCTCCTCAGACTGATCCTAGAGTGCTTGTGAGCTTAAGCAAGTGAAGAATTGAGGATCGCAGCCCTCCTAAGACCAGCAGGCCAAGTCTCACTCCTTTCTCTTTCTCAGAGGCCCTTTTGGTACCCAGAGGACATTCTGGTTGTTTCTAGGCCTTGGTTATTTTGGAGTGTGCTTGGAGTCAGTCCTAGGAGATGACTTCTGAACACACATCTTGATATCTCCCCAGCACTTCCCTTTGGTTCTATGGTCTCAGGCAAGACCCTTGAACTTTGTGAGCCTCAGTTTCCTCCTCTAAAAGTTGTAGATAATAGCAGCCAACCCAGAGGGCTGTTGTGAAGATTAAATGAGTTTACCCTATGTGGACCCTACTGTCATTCCTCACTCCAAACCACCTCCAGAAGACAAGGAATGTGGGGAAAGGTGTGGAGTAGCAAATGTACCATATTCCCAGTTCTCTGTACCAATCACATGGAAATTTGGTCACATTATCCAGCAAACTCATTCCAAACTCTCAATCACTGCCCCAGCCAAACCATGAGTACTGAGCATTCAGACTCTGCCCAACTTCGTTTTGCCAAATGGGAAACTAATGCCACCACATGTAACTCATGAATTCTGCCAACTTGCTAACTGTCCCAACATCTATTAGAGCCTTAATATATACAGCAGGTAAGAGTGGAATTGTTCTGATGCAACAACTCCTCCCTTCTCCCTCGCACCTCCCTCTACCTTTAGCACTTCCATGACCTCTAAAAGCCATCTGAAAGCCCCCAGCCTGTACCACTGCCTCCTCCGCAGAAAGCCTTGCAGTGAGGGCCCCTTCGTGTGCTGAGGCTTTCACTGTTCAATAACACCCAGAATCTGAGCCCTGCCAGCCACTGAGAAGTAATATAATCAACACCTTCCCAACCCTTCAAAAACAAGAACATTCGATAGACACAGCTCACAACAGTTTCTTCCATATAATATCCTACTTCTTTTTTATTTTTTCCTGCTTCCTATCTGGATGAATCTAGGAGCCTCCAGCTGTTCCTGTCAGTCAGATCACCAGTATTTCCTTTCTGGGAATATGTTTTTCCTGAAACAGCATTTTAGCGCCAGATTAGCACCTGATGCATTAGTGGTTTTTATCACCTA
This sequence comes from Pteropus medius, assembly GCF_902729225.1. Classification (NCBI taxonomy): domain Eukaryota; kingdom Metazoa; phylum Chordata; class Mammalia; order Chiroptera; family Pteropodidae; genus Pteropus; species Pteropus medius. The sequence goes on along the minus strand of NW_024350325.1, from coordinate 11,198,431 downwards.
GCAATATTTGTCATCCAAAGGGCTGAGTAACACAGTTACCATCTATCATGTTATATTTGCTCACCGCTTTCAGTCAATTGTCTCACTGTAACCTGCACTTTAACCACACAAAACAGCTCTAAACAAGAAAGCAGAAGAGCTATCAAAATTCAGAAATTCTTAGTCACTGAGCTCCATCTATTTCTTTTCATTAGTATTTGTTACCCCCTTTTTTCAACCCAGATCCAGTTTTTCAAAGAATTTCAGTTCTTGGACACATAGTAAATGTTTTCATTAATGATTTGATAATCTGATTTAAATCACTAGACATAAAGAGATATTCCAGAGAGCAGAGAATTGAGGGCTGCGATCCTCAATTCTTCACTTGCTTAAGCTCACCACAAAATCTTAGACCCAGCAGGGAACTAAGAAATCATGCAGAGCCAGTCCTTCATTTTGTAGATGAAAAAACTGAAAAGTACAGAAAAGTGAAGTGATTCACCCATGTTCTCACCTGACTACTTCATATTATTACTGAACTCTCCTACTTTCAATCTATGTGATATCATGATTATGAAAATACCTCATTTGTTCTCTTTAAAGTCCAGGTGTTCCAAAGTTTCAGCTAGAATATGATGTTGTTTTGCTATCACTCCGACCCTAGGAGTGTAGTTAATATAAACTTTTCATTTTAAAGATGGAAAATTTTAAAAGCTGGCAAATATAAAACTAAAATTTCTTTGCCTGCTCAAGACAGTTCATTCAAGATCTCGCAAACCTGGCTATGTGCCAGAATTATTACCTGGGCAGCTTTCAAAATGTAATTTCACTACCAAAGCAATCTCTGGGTTTGGCAAGACTTAAGGATCTGTCTGTTCGTTGCTTCTTCCTGGTTTGTTTGTTTTTGTTTATTTGCTTGTTCTCCCAGTGATTCTGCTGCACATCAGATTTGGAGACTACAGATCTAATCAGTGTCTGCTTCTTAATCACACCACTTGTGAATACACACTTTAAGATATCTGAGGATAATGACACTACTGGTGTTCCTCTGAAATTGCAACTAAAGTCGCCATCAAAATGGAAGTCAAAAGTTGTAACCTATAATAATAAGAAGAATGTTGACTAAAAATCCCACTTGCTAGACCATCAAAGGTAAATTCGTTCTAGTGCCAGGTGCCTGGCCCCCCGAGAGCGTCGGCAGCACTGCCCTTCCCGTCATGCCAACAGCTGGTAAAGCCGTGCTGCTGGAACTGAAACCTCAGATGGCATCAGCCGCAAACGAAGAAATCACGAGGCAAGTGTAATTCAAAACTTACATATTTAAGTAGACAAACGCTTGTCAACATATAGTTCCAACACTCTATCTCTTTTGGCTCTAATTCCTCCTTACAGCCTTCTTTCCAAGTAATTCCATGGGTTCTGGGAATGTTCAGAACTGCACATGCCTGGGACTCAGACCAATTTATCCTGAGTAATCTGTCAAGCCATAGTTCATGCTTTTCGATTGGTTTAGGTTACTAAGCAACCTCCTAGTCACTCAGGATAATGACCCTGCTCTATTTCCAGGAGAGGCGTTGCACTGTGAGATCGTGGGTGCAGGAACATCACCACTGTGTGACTTGTGCTAACCTAGGAATGAACCCAGGCTGTGCAGTCACCCTGGGTCAATCATTTAGCCTTTGTATGTGAAACGAGGATGGGAGACAGCTCCCCAGCTGGTTATGATTGGCGATAATGCATATAAAAAGCACCAGGTTGCTTTTATTAAACGTCAGCCTGAGAGCAAGGAAGGATCGGCAGCAGGGAGGGCTATACACAGGGCCACGTCGCTTCGGGAGGATCCAGACGCTGTCAAAGTTAACAGAGAGAAGACAAACCACAGCTCTCTAGGCCCCCTGCTATCCCTCTGGAAAATCGCAGAAACAGCTGGGCCAATGCTCTTGTTGCCACAGTGGCGCTGGCAAACTCAACATGTCATTTCTGCAAAGCTTTGAGCTTCCAGGAAGCTTAAAGGCTGGCCATGGTAACTGGCCCCAGCAAGGGCCAGTGCCAATCTGAGGCTTAGCATCCATGGCTCGCTGAGGCTATGGCCCTTACGATTGCTTCAGCACTTAGTTTACAAGCTGTGTCCATGACTCAGGGACAATGCAATTGATCCTCTCTCAGCTCCATGATGCCCACTTAACCTGTGGTTTCAATTCCCCCTTAAAGGCACTTGAGGGGAAGGTGAAGAGGGAGCATCCAGCCAAGTCCACAAATTTGCTTTCAAATATCTCTGCCAGGAAAAGCCAAAAAGTCAAAAAAGAGAGGGCCCAGCTACTCGAGGACTCAAAGCTTTTGTGTTTAAGAGCCTGGCTGGTTTTGGGGATTTAAGAGTAAACTGGAAACCAGGGCTGGGACTCATAATGTAGGATTTACTGAGAGCTCTCTGTGACCAGGGGCCTACTAACCCAATCTCAACTAATGTCCTTGGGATCCTCTTCCAGAAGAAGAGGAGAAGAGGACGGGTTCTCTTTGTAAACCTGGTGATAAGGAGAGCTGGCTAAGTCAGTCAGAGGAATGACTCTGGCTACCAAAAGGCATGTAGGAGGTCGAGACAATTCTTGTAGCCCTAGGAACCTGGAGAGGGCAACACAGCCCTCACCAGAAGGAGGCCAAGCAGGGAGGAGAGTGCCCCCAACAGCCAGAGTGAAGCACCCTGTGATGCCCACTGCAGCATGCTTTGCACGCGTTTGCAAAAAGCCCACTCTAAAAGGGATGTGCAGTCTCCCTTTTGAAAATCTGTGCTCACTTGAGCTACAAGGCATTCGAGTCAAGGACCTAGAAACTTGTAAGTATTTTCACTTTGAATCTATAAAGTACTAGAGGGGCAGGGTGGCTGGGCAAGTGGTGCCTGGCATGGCAGTGCTGACCGCAGGGTCCTGATCACCGATGTTGACAGCACAGTCCCCTCACAGAACCTGAGCCTGCTGTTCAAACCAGACCTTTAACCTCAGCAGCCGAGGATTCAGTTCGGCTTTCACCAGCACTGTGTGAATGGTGATTGAATAAAGCAGAAAGAGCCTGGGCTCAGAGTCTGGAAGCCTGCCTGGGGTTTGGCTCCAGTTCTACCAACCAGTTTGCTGCCTGACCTTAAGAAAGTCCCAAACTTCTCTCTGCAGTCTCTGCTTATGTAAACTTTGAATTTATTTTGCTGAGATGTTATAAGAAGCTTTCTGATCTCTCAGTGTCCTAGTCCAAAGTGTGATCTGTACCACCCTCATCGGAACCATTAAAATGTAGATTCCTGGGCCCCACTCACACCAGGTGAAGCAGAACTAAGGGGAAAGAACATGATTCCAGGGCCTTTACAGACTGCCTTGAGTTCTGTTCCTAGCATCCTCTCTGTTTTAGTACCACCAGCTGACATTCAGGTCCACATACCACAAGCCAGGCACCGGGTTAATTACACGCATCTGTTTAACCCTCAGAGCATCTCTACAAACAAGTAATATTTACAGATGAGGAGACTGAAGCTTACGGAGGTTCCATAACTTGGCCAAAATCATGCAGAGAGTATGATGCAGAGGTCAGGTTCAAATTTCCATCTCAGAGATTGAAGAGTTCTCTTAACCACCAGTAATACAACAAATTCTTTGTTCCTTCAAGCGTGTCTGGATACACATGTCTGTGTGCCCCTGCTTGGGTTGGCTCCTGGGCCTTCTGAACATGCTTCATGCACCCTTGTCCTTTACAAATATATAGATTTAAAATGTCTTATTTGACCCCCAAACTTTGTAGGTCCCCTTAAGTAGTGTTAGCTACTCCCTCTTTTGTGCTCTGATAGTCTTTCATTCATATCTCTACTTTTATACTGTTCAGATTATATTGTGATGATTTATGTTCCAGCCTCTTTACTAAGCTTTAAAAATTCCTAAGACACAGGGGATTTTTAAAGCAGCGAAACTATTTTGTATGATACTACATTGGTGGACGCATGACATTATACATTTGTCAAAACTTATAGAATATACAACACCAAGGGTGAACCCTAATATAAACTATGGACTTTGAGTGATAATGATGTGTCTATCTAGGTTTATCAATCATAACAAATGTTCTGCTCTGGTAGGGGATTTCAACCGTGGGAGAGACTGTGCGTGTGTGGGGAAAGGGTGTGTGTGTAAAATCTCTATATTTTCCACTCAGTTTTACTGGGAACCTAAAATTGCTCTAACAAATAAAATCTAATAAAATTTTTAAAACTTCTAAGACTATCGTCTACCTCTAACCACACAAGATGGCATATAAAAGAGGCTAAATAAAGGCATGTTGAATAAAAGCACAAATGGCAGGACAGCTACTTTCCCATGGGATTAAGAAAAAAAAAAAAAACGATCTGATGAAGTCCATGACAAGGGGCAAGAAAGAAACTATGAGAAGGAATCAGGTAATGGAAGTCTTAGAGAAAGCCTCAGAAGAAAGAAAGAGAGACTGGCGGCTGTGTCACCAGACCCAAGGATAAGCTGAAGAATGGGGACTGTTTTGTATTGCTGGAGGTACAAGGGAGGACAAGAAGGCCAGAGCGAAGAATGGAGGAGCCAGGGTGAAGAAAAGGGAACCAGGAAAGAGCAATGTGATGGAGGCAAACTGGAATGTCCAAAGATGCTTTGCCTGCAAGTAAATGAGCCTCGACCATCCCCGAAGGCAAGCACAGCCACTGGAAAAGAAGAGGACCCATGAAGTCAGTCTCTGAGGGCAGAAAGGTGGATTTTAGGGCATCAGGAGGCCACTCATCATCCAAATGCGATACAAAGGAAAAAGTCAGCAAGTGGAATTACACTGTAAGAACAGAACTGTAATGTCACGGGGAATGATTCCAAGACACTTCAGATGCCAGGGATCAAAGAGTGTGACATAAGCTTTAGAAGCGGGGCCATTAATGATTTGTTTTGGAAGGAAAATTTGGAAGATGAAAAAAAAATGAGTACTACTAGCTGTGTGGTAATGCCATTGAGTAGATCGAGGGAGAAAAAACACAAATGTATAGGAACAAAATGGCTGCAAAAGAGACCTTGAGCTCGTACAGGAGAGTTAAAAGTTCACTCCATCATTCTGACAATGTGTGCCCACAACTGATATTAGATCTGGCACTAGGCATGTCTGAGTTGGAATCTCAGCTCTTTCATTTACTAGCCTTGTGAACTTGAGTGAGTTTCTCAGTCTCCCTGAGGCTCAGTTTTCTTATCTGTAAAAAGGAAATAATAGGACTTACCTCATTGGGTTGTTTGGATTAAATGAGATAAAGTATGTCAAGTGCTTCAGAATAGTGCCTGGGAGAGAAGGTCTATAAATGACAGTGGTGGTAGTGATATCACTGTTGCTACTATATTTTTTCTGATGTCCTTTTCATGTATCCAGGCACTATTACCCCAAGTAGATTTTTTTCTCCCAGAGGAGCCCTGCTAATTTGTCAGGTTAATTCAATTGAAGAAATTTTAGAATCTGTCTTATTCTGAGCTGTCCCTGTGCAAGACAGTGTGCTAAACCTGACAAAAATGCCAGACAGGGTTTCTATCCTACTGTAGCTTTCATTCTAGTGCCAGAAAGCAGATGTCAGGCCTCTCTATGCCCCAAGGCAGAGTTTCAGAAGTGCCACATGAGCTCCAGAACTGACAGGCTCAGGGTTCAGAGTTGAGCACAATCACTCACTGCTGGTATTGTGAAAAAGGAGGCACTTTACTAGACTTAGTCTTGACTAAATGACTGAGTGGATACCAGAGATGCCAAGCCTATGCACATCCCTTATAAATCAGATTTTAAGGACAACTGCAGATGGCCATGTTTTCTACAAATCACCCTGGCCTGGGACTATTGTTCCAGAGAAGACACTTAACCAAGGCAACAACCCATTGTCCAAAAAGGAGGCAGAGATGGACTGAGACAATCAGATGTAGTGTGGGAGATATGAGTCAGGATCCATGGCAAAGAGAGCCAGAAGCTTGGAGACAGACTCTGAAAGGAAGTCAGGATGGAGTGTTGGGGCCATGGCCAACTTTTGTCATGAGGAAGCTGAAACTAGAAATTAAGTTAGAATAGAATAGAGAAATAGAGAAATTGTGCTGTCCTTAAGAATGAGAAAGAAGGACTGAAAAAGAATAGAAAACAAATGGAAGGAGAGACTGACCAACAGATGGATTAACAGACAGACTGCTCAACAGAGATAGAACGAATATGACTGGCTGACTTCCCCTTCTTGGGTTGCATGCTGTAGTGGACACGTGGCTGTTGAGTTGCGACGGGGGCCGAGGGGGCGCAGATCTCTGAGAAGGTGGGGCATGAGCTGTCTACACAGTAGAGTGAGACCAAACGTGAGGGGTGGGGGACAAGGTAGTAGGATCTTTCCTTCAAATGTCTCAACATTTTCTGTTACATAATTATAAAAGCAACACATACTCCAGCTCATGGTTTTTGTTTCCTTTGCTCTGTGCTATTCTCAAGCCACCTAAGTCCTCATTAAGGAATTGTCACACATGCTTCACACTATAAGGAGACAAAAGTCTATGATGATATTCTGGTGAGAAAGATGGGATAGGGATATAAATTTCCCACGTGAGATGAAGAGTTTTTTTAGAGCAGTTGTTCAGCAGCAGCAGGATAGTGGACGATGTCACCACTCCAGTGTGAACTGCAAGTAAGCAGCATTGGCCACCTGCCCCTATCTTGGACACAAATTAAGTCTGTGATCTTGGGCAATTGACTTAACCTATATGGACATCTGTTTGTAAATTTGTAAAATGAGAGCTTGAACTAGACATCTTCCGATCTTACTCGCAGGGCTGCTAACATTCTAGATTCAGTGGTTCTACGAAACCATGGCTATTTATACATCAGACTTTTTTGCAACATCTAAATGGTATTAGCCATCTTGCCAGCCATGTCAATAATATTTTATTTATTTCAGTACTATGAAGTGAATGGGTTATTTATCCTCTCCTGGTACAACTTGTACTTGAATACAATCCCAACATGCACAGTAAATCTCTCCTCCTTTGAACTCCCAAAGCATTTGAATCTAGACACCTCTTAGTATACTTATCACATTCTGCTTTATGCTATGATTATTCAGGAAAAGGTCTATTGTCCATTACTAGATGTTAAGCTCCCTGAATGCTTCCTGGAAACCCACTGCAGAGAGAAAGAAGAACAGAGCTGCTAAGGCTGCTTTCACCTTCACAGCCACAATAGTTGGAGAGAATGCAAAACATAAAAGCAATTCATCAGATGACCCTAATGAAACCCCCATTCTTGCTCCTTCCCCAACGCTCAGGACAGCTAACAGAAAACCTTTGCCTAGATCTGATAAGCATTGATCCAACTTTATTGCAAATGGCCCCCAATCTCAATGATGCTCAAAGTTTGAGGAGACACATCGAAACAGGCAAGAGGAACAGTTGTTGAGACTGTCAGCAGGGAAAGAGGCAGCAGGACACCTATAATTCCTAGAAATAGAACGTGTTTAAAAGATGCCTACACTTACCAAAATGGAATATTATATAGAGCTGAAGGAACCAGTCACTAAGTACCATATTGGTGGTGAAACATTTTCTCAGCTGAGAAAATAAGAATGAAGAAACAAAGAGAGAGAAACCATCAAGGGCCTTCTCAAAGCAAAGGCCCTTTAAGTCATATTTTCTAATCATCCTGAGAGAAAGTTTAGATGTAGACTCCATGTTTTTATTTTAACAAGATCTCCACAGTCCTCCTAATGCCCTGACAGCTATCCTGAGCCCTCTGTCCTCTGCCTCTTTCCTAATTCCCAAGGGAAGTGCATCTCTTCTCAATTACCCAGCATATTCTCTGGATCTCTGTTAACAATCCATTTCCAAATAGCATTTCTGGCCAGCCTCTGCCCTACCTCCAGGCCTCACTCCACTGCCCATCCTGGCCACAGGACACTTTGTCACATGGTGGTCCCTGCACTTGCTCAGTTTAAGGTCCCTCCCTTCCTCACCTCCATCTACCCAGGTGCACTTCCTGTTTCTCTTCTTCCACCTCAGGATCCCTCCATTACGTTGTATCACATTTCAGATACCTTTTCCCTCCCTCATTCCCTTCTTCTTCCACTACTTATGTCTGTTCTAGAAACATGCCCAGTTAGGGCTATACTAGCAAGTGATTAGGGGCATCTCGTATCACCCAGGTGTCTGCTAGTCTTGAGTTTTGTTAATTAAACTTTTGTGTGAACTTGGTAGCTCTTCTTTACTCCTCTCCCATGTTTACTCACATTAAAACAGTTACTGAGTTCACACTGTGAGAAGGAGAAAGGAAGTTTACTTACCTGAGGTTGTATATAGCCATAGGGATGGCCACAGAAGGCCTTGAACCTACCATTTCTGGACAGCATGCACTTCATCTCCAGCTCGCTGTGGGCACAGGGTTCTAGGGTACAGCAACTGCCCTCAGAAATAGCCGGCCACACATTTCAAGGCTGCTGACTTCTGACAGAGAAACTCCTATAGTAGACTCCCTTGGAGTAAGTAGTAGGACACGAGAGGCTATTAATGAGTAGGACCTCTGTGCTAGGAATTCTGTGCCACATGCTTACAGAATGCTAAATCAGGCTAAAAAGGCCAATCTCACGAAAGAGTTAAACCAAGGCCACATCACCAGGCTGTTAATGCCTCCTGCTTTCAGAGCTGACAGGAACAGGACGTTCTAAAATGGCTACACCCTTGAGCCACAATTCATCAATCACAGCAAGGAACATCGAGCTTTGGGTTCTGACTGGTCCCTGCAAACTCCCTCTTTCACCTCTCTGCCAGGCTCCTGTTTTGTTACCAGGCTCTTAATTAGCTCTACGGAAACAAGAATCACTTTAGGTTTCATCACTTGCGTATCTCGTGTTCAACACATTGGCATGCACGCACAGAAAGCCCCAGTTCATAAATACGGATGTGATTGCCCTGGTTGGCTGTTGCTTATTCCTGTCTTGATAACTGGCATATGTTCAGGTTGCCACACGGGTTGTCTCTAAAACATCTGGCCAGATGTTTACCTCCCCCGGCTATGTAACACTTGGCAGTTCTCTGTCCTTATCTCCCTTCAGCCTCCTACGGAAAGAAGTCCAGCTTCTCAGCTGGCATTGCTTCCTTATGCCATGTGGAAATCGATTTGAAACAGCCTTGCTTTGGTTGCTCTAATCTGTTCCCTCCCTGCTGCCCACTCCACTCCTGTTTTGGTTCTCCCCGTATGTGCAGCCACATCCGATTCTGTCCTTATTTCTTCCATTAACCCAGCATGCCACCTCTTCTCTCTATCTCCCAATGGCTCTTCCTGGATCTCTTTCTTTGACCAAGTGTCTTGCCTTCCCCTGTACCTTTTAAACCCATTCTTTTGCTTACAGGTATGTTCATCTCCCCAACCCTTGCTTGCATGCAATCACCTGGCTTTTTGCTCACATGGTGGCTTTCTCTTCATCTGGCTTTCCTGTCAAACCTTTCTTCCCAAGAAGTACCTTAAGTATGGCAACACGTACATACCACCCAGGTTTCTCTAATGGGTGTAGGGCAAGTCTCCTAATCAGGTGGTTTATATTTCAGCAAGATGAACCCAAATTTCAAATTACCTTCCTGGCTGATAATGAGAGCTCATCAAGTGATTCTCACTGACTGATCTATTTTTCTATCATACACATACCTACTTCTTTCCTACCTCCCCCCACCCTAGTTCCTCCAACTTACTTTCTTCAATAAAGTCATCTTCACCTTCTAAATCAGAACCCAGAATTTTTAGGAAATTTCCATGACTAAAGCAATCTACTCTTTGCGACGTGTCTTTTCCTCTTTGATTCCACCCACTGCTGCTGATGCCCCTAATTCCCGCCCTCACTCTCCCTGACAGCAGATACGCAGTGATAATGATGGAAGTGAAGATGATGGTGATGGTGATGTGCCAGGCACTACTCTAAGCACTAGACATATCGGATTCACCAGGTCTGTCTTCTGCATCTTATTTTAGTTTTTTGAACCCTTACTCACCTGAGAAAAGCCACTAAAGTGGGCAGAGAAAGGGGAAAGCTTTATATTAATCAATTGGATGTATGTAAATATCTCGATGCCCTAATTTGGTGTGTTCTATGTTCTTTATCCTTTTATCTATAATTCCCATTTGTTCATGCCTGTACATTCTTGGTTTGAACATATAACCTTGTTTTTAAATTGAGAAGGATTTTTTCATTTTAAAAGCTGCACATTTTTATAAAGACCTCTGAATTTTCAATGGTAAATCAAGAAGACGCAGATTTAAAATAAGAATGACACATATTTTTAAGTGCTGCCTCTGCCCATTATGAGTTCTGTGATTCTGGGTGTGCTCTTCATGCTGTTTAACCTTAGCTCTCTCATTTATAAAGTGAAAATAATACAAGACCTGCCTTTTTTTTTTTTTTAATTCACAAAAAGCGATGTGTAAAGAACTTAACACAGTGCCTAGGACCTAATAGATGCTATACAAATATCTCTTGCTTTTCTAAAAATACTTATATTGTCTCAGTGCAGTGGGTGGGCATGAAGGGCACAGATTCCTTCTTTTCTTCATGCCAGGTCTCTCCCGGAAACCAGAGGAAATCTCTCCACATGACATATGACAAAGAAATCACCTTGTCACAGCATACCAGAGAGCAGCTTCCATAAAACGAACTAATAAATGTTATGTATTCTTCCCCCAGCAAATCAGAGGCCTGAAACCTTACTTGGTCCCCTACTTCCCTGGCATCCTCAGTAAGTTTACCTTGAGACCTTTAATAGGGTTTATCTTCCAGTTTACTGGCCAGGTTCAATGTCTTCTTGACCCCAGAACACCTCAGAATGTTGCCAGGGCACTCGAGAAAGCCAGGTCTAGAGCAGCGAGCCTCAAAATGTGGTTGATGAACCAGCTGCATCAACATCATCTGGAGGCTTATTAGAAATGCAAATACTCAAGCCTTAACCTAGACGCACTAAATCAGAAAATCTGGGGGGAGAGTGGGCAGCAATCTGTTTTAACATGACCTCTAAGTGATTTTGATGAAGGCCCAAGTCTGAGAACCACTGGTTGAGATATTAACATGGAAATTTCCTGCTAACAGAATCAATAGTGGTGGTTCCAGCAATATGGCAGGAGATCAAAGACTCCATCCTCTTGAGGCACACTGTCAGCTGCCTCCGCAAACAAGGCCACTCATCAAAGAAGGAAGTCAGTCACCTGTGCCTCCACGTAGAGAAGCATTCTTACCCCCAACACAGCCGCACTAGCATCTCTCCCAGCTGCTCTAGTCTCAAAGTGACGATCACAACTGCAGACAGGGACCTGATATCCCAACCCTGGTGCTCTCGCTATTGCTCTAACATAAGTTTGTTATCTGCTTCCGCAAATACTACCCTATTCATCTGGAGACTGGCAAAGCACTTCCCACTTGCTTCACTTGGCTTATTCCCATTCAGCCCTGAGTGGAACAGATAAATAAAATGTGCTATCAGTAACCACACTAGTCACCCACTCTCCCAGGTGAAGCCGTGTCTCCCAGAGCCCCATGATCCTGGTTAACCAGAAAGCTACACCACGACTCTCCCAAGTCAGAAGGATGCAGAGAGGCCAGAGCTCAGAACCCTGGCTACAAATAATAACCCAAAGGATGTATTCTCCAGCACTCTCCCCATAGAAAATGTTCCTTATCAAGACTGCAGATCTTTACCCCAAAATCCAATGGACTTAACCCACATTTCTAAACCCACAAATCTAAAATCCTAAAGGCCTCCTCTTTCTCTCACTTACCACTGCCCATCCCAACTATCGCCCCTTAATGTCACTCCCTACTGCTTTACCTTATACTCCAGTTGAAAGAAATTTACAGTCCGTGTTTAAAATTAGCCAGCAGGTAACTCAAGAGATCAAAAGTTTGACTGGTCTAAGACAACATGAGAGAATGTTGGAATGATTATGTTACCTGAGTTTTTTATCAGGAGATTTGAGAACAAAAAAACTATAGAATTGACAATATTGCTGGCAAGGAAGGTGGCCACAATCTATTCCCTAGCTCCTTCATTTCCCACTAAGACTCTCTGCCTTAGCCCTCTTTTTCCTCAGCTTTTTCTTTAGTTCCATAAGCCACCAGTATCCTTCCAAGTAATTAATTAAGGGAACCCAAGTAGGTTTCTCCTACCTGTAAATAGCTTGATGGATATCCCATTATCAGAACCATATGTGCATGAGCATGCAACATCCTGAAAAACCTGTGACTTCAGAAGGACCTACCTGCATTTGAACACTGCCTGCACCACTATTTAACTCTGTAACTGAGCGAAGTTATTTAATTTAATCTCTGAACTTCAGTTTCCTTGGAATAACATGGTTAATTGTGAAGAATAGACAAACAGTAAAAGTAAGGAACCCAGTACACTCTCCGCCAATTACTAGGTATATAACTAGTGTTCCCATCTTCCCTATCTACTTGATATCCCCTTCCCTGTTTGATTATGCTTCCTAGCTTATACATCTGTATCTAAGCACATAGTAGATGTACTTTGTCTTTGATTTCATCTGATGATGGTAAATCCTGACCTTAGCCATTCTCTGTGGAATCTGGTGTGAGCTGCAGGAGTACTTTTACAGACTAATTTTATTTGCCACAAGTTGTATTTGGAGCAAATGTCTCTAACTATATTTTTAAAAGCTTTGTTTGGATTGCTATTCTATTAATATGCAGCTCCAGGAATGCTAAGAACTAGAAGAGAAAACTATAAGAAATCAGAAGCATAATAAAATTCTATCCAAATGTTTAATCACTCTTAGTCATGTTATTCTTAATGATGATCTGAATCTTTCTTGTTACAATTTAGTCTTATTTTCTCACATGCTACACTTTACATAATATACTTGAAGTTAGTCTTTGAGACACTTTTAAGCTTTTATCTCCAGCTTTTTAATACTTTTTCATAGCAGCTTACGTTTATCAAAGGGTAGCTATGTACTAAACACTATGCTAAGCACCCTCACATATTTTTTCACTTAATTCTTAAAATCATTCTCAGAGTATCCCCTATACTATATAAACATTATTATTATCTCCATTTTAGAATGAGCAAACTTTAAAGAGGTTATGTAATTTGCCTAGGGTCACCCAGCAAGTAACTGATGCCAATATTTGAAACTAGGCAGTCTGACACCAGTGCCCATATTGTTTCAGAGATATCAGTTCCTTAACTTTTAAGATTTTACTGCTTTTATTGATCTTTCTCCTATTTCTCTTTATTCATCTTAATAACTGTTCACCAACATTAATGGGAACTATCCTAATACTAAGAATGAGAGAAAGACTTCAGTATCCAAGTTGATTATGTTCACAGCACAGAATATAGCTAATGAAGAGGCATTAAAGAGAGCTTGGCTTAATGTAACTGAACAATTGCAGGAACTATTGGACAAAGACTATGGCAGCTAGAAGCGCAATGCCAAGGATCCGCTGCTAGTAATAAATAACTAATTTGATGAGCATCTACAATGTACACAGCACTTTCTAGCATCAGATACCCTGCAGGGTGGCTCTTGAGGAAATGAGAATTCAGAATGATTAAGCGACTCATCCACAGATCTGGTATATGTTTTATTTATTTTTTTATTTTAATCCAGAGCTTGTGCTCCTTTTCCAGGCTCATTGTAATAGCCAAAGGGTTCTGGCCACGTGTTCTCCAGAATCCAATACAAAGAATAATCATGGGCAACACTCCTTATCTACTCCAGGAGCCTGGTGAGAGTGTAGGTGAATCCTCTCTTTCCGTGATGGGACCTGCAACTCAGCCTTATTCTCTTTCATCTGCACTTATTTGGTGAGTGGATGTCATAATTTTAACACTTTATATTCACAGAAGGCTTTGAGGGTCACAAGGTCGTTTTCATCATGAAGCCCAAGTGAGCCTGGTAAATTGGCAAAAGTTTCCTAATTCCTAATCTACTAGTCTTCCCATTTTGCCTTGCTGTCTCTAGTCAAAAATGTGCTGTCTGCAGAAAAAAATAAAAAACAAATAAAATAAAATAAAACAAAAAACAAAACTGTGCTGCAGGGGTATCAGTAGAGACAAATTAAGACCTACGTTCTCCTATACCAACCTGGAACACTTTCTACTCTTTTTACACTGTGATGAGGGGACAATTTGCAAAGTTCTCCTTAGAGTTAAGTCCCAAAACCCAATTTATGAAAATGCAATGGGCCAAGTGCACCCATATGGTTTCTCTCAAATACTGGGCATTGAAAAGGCATGTGTCCCTGTATTAAATGACCACAACAATCTTTCTAATTGCTTTTGGTCCCATAGGAGACCTCAGGTTACTTGTCAGTCTCTATGAGTAGGGGAAACAAATGGCTAAATAGCAGAGAAAAGATAGAAACATTTCCAGGGGTTTGTAAATGTGGGAATCAAATTTTTCTCTCCTGGTAGCCTTTGAAATCAAGGCAACTACTTAAGCAGAAAAGTTGTGGGCTTTCTTATTAGGGTCTATCCATCAGGCCACGTGTTGGGTGTTCTTTCTTCTGAAATTGAGGGGCCAGCATTGCATCAATGGCATAAAAGAGACTTTATTCATGGGAAGCATCCAAAATAGAAATGTTGCTATAAAAGTAATTAGACTTGCATTTACAGGGATCAGTTGCTCATTAAGGGTTTCCCTCAAAGGCTTTTTACAATCTTAAAGCTTGAGTCTAATCTCCAGTGTCAGCTGTGGAAGGGAGGAAGGCACAGGTGCACGTTCACATACTAAGAAGCATGCTTTGGCTCCACTGGTAAAGCATAGTAAGGGTATCACTGTACAATATAAATATATGCTCACCACCACCACCTCTCCACATTCCCTAGAAATGTAGACCCTGGAGATCAAAGTCAATACTTTGCACTTATAAAAGCTGAAAGAAAACTTTTTAGCCATGTTTAGAATTATAATTGTTTATTTTCCAGCTGCCTGAAATGTCAGTGGAAACCCTTCCCTTTCAGTATTCCTTGTTATTCCCTCTCAGCATATATTGGATATGTATCTGACTCTGTTCCAGGGTTAAGGATACAACGATAGGTAAGACACATTCCCGCCCTCCAGGAACTTACAGGCTCAAGCAGAGTTTCTCAAAGTGTGTGCCCTCTGGCACTCACATGAAACTAAAAGTGTGTGCCCTCTGGCACTCACATGAAAGGTCACCACAAACGGTAGGCAGCAAGTCTAGTTTTCAGCAAGTCTAGTTTTCCACTGAGTTACAACTTAATCAGAATCTCTAAGAATGGGCTCAGGAATCTTTATACAAGTCCCCCTGCTGATTCTTAGGTACACAAAAGTAATAAACGCCCTAATTTCAAAGTATTTGTAAATAATTTGTGATTTTCATTCTGATAAGCCTTCAAATTCTGGGCTTTAGATTGCAAACTCATCTCTTAAGAGACAGACAACCATCTTCATTCTATATTAGACCGTCATAGGGTGCTACAAAACCAAACTTTGTCAGCTCATTATGATAAGCCTTCCTGGATTCTCTCATTTCTCAGTAAGTTTCTACACTTCCCATATTTCATAAGGCCCACAACAAGCTCTGCCACCTTGTCTACCAGTGGGAAACATTCCGGTGTGGGTTAAGAGTTAAAAGCATGTTGAAATCATCTGAGTTTGAATCCTAGCACTTTCACTTATTGCTTGTGAAATCACAGGCAAGTTACAGGCCTTCGGTTTCTTCATCTGTGAAATGGAGATAATAACAGTCCCTTGCTCATAGGATTATCAGGATTGGGTGAAATAATGCATACAGAGAGCATATACATGGCTAGGCATATAGCAATCATTCAATTCATGTTGTTACCATGGTTACAAAATTCCTTGGTGGAACGCTTTTGGGTTAATGGCTCAGAGCTAAAAAATCTCACAAAATTCACAGCAGGCTAGACTTTTCCCTAAAAGAAATCTCAAAAACCATGAAATGCAGGCACCTATGTGACAATGATATACTTCTAAACTGTATTACAGAATCTGCAAATTATGAGAGTATAATTTGTAGCTCGGAGACGGAAAGCAAGTAATAATTGATATACAAAATAATTTTTTTAAATCTGAATTTATAAAATACACACAAGTATACTTTACCTAAAGCAAGCCAGATATATAAAAATTTAGATTTATTATGTATGTCTTTATCAAAAGATAGACGCTAAACTTCCTAAAACATTTAATGTATGATTTTATTTTAAAGATCTTTACCCAAATACGAAATTTTAGACTACATATTACATAGTTCAAATAGGGTTACCAGATTAAGCAAATTAAAATACTGGCCACCCAGTTAAATTTGAATTTCAGATAAACGAGAAATAATTTTTTTAGTATAAATATGTCCCATAAAATATTCAGCAACCCTAACTACAAAGCATGACTGTTTTTCACATAAGTTCATGACTTTAATTCATTATTCTTGCTAAGCTTTATGTTAGGGGAAAAAAACTGATTAGAAATAAATTCATCACTACTCAGGTGAATTAATAAAGTTATAGTGCTATGAGAAGTTCATGAACCCAGTCAGAGCACAGGGATCAAATTAAACCTGAACTTTTCTTCAAATGTTAAGAAGTTACAATACCCCTGAATGCCCCGAGAAGTTCCTGCTATAATCTGTACATTGTAAAGTGCTATGTTAGTACTGGAGGAATAAACAGAGGAAAAGTTAACTTAGGAGAAATTAGTTATTAAGATCAGGAGCCAAGGTTCATCCTGTAATCTGGGCCCAAGGTTCAAACTTGCTCTTTCACAATCAAGTACCTCTGACCCTAAGCTTCCTGCCGCCAAGTGTAACATGACCCACCTCCACACGCCAGCATATGTTCTCTTTCATTCTCTCCAACTTGAGAACAGGTAAAATACTTTTTCTTTCATTTATAATACTTTTTGATGTTGGAGAAAAAAAAAGAAAAAAAAACCTCATTTTAGAACTGCCAGATAGTTTCCATGGTAAAAGTTTAACTAATTCCTTAGAAATTTTTTAGTCTTTAATAAGCTTTGCATAGCAGTGAGATGGAAGGGGAAAATCGGGAAAATTTCAAGACTCTTCATTATGGTTTATATTTTAAAGATGCTTCTGCTGTTGATGTTAATGATGGCATGTCTTTAATTCCTCCAAAATTGGTAGGTCACAACAGTTAAGAAGTTATTTCACTAGAAAGGAAAGTACCCCAGAGATCAAAGGGAAATTAGATAAGAAGACAGCAGGAAGAACGTTAAACTGAGACTCGGAAGACCTGGCTTACGTTCCCACCCCAGCTGCTCACAGGCTGAGGCAAGTCATTTTCCCTCTTTGACCCGTCTCTTCATCTGTAAAATAAAAGTTTTCTAAAAGCTTTTTGTGGTCTAAAATTCTGCGATTCTCAGTTTAGTAATTTGAATTCTGATCTCTCATCTTTTACTGACTATAATACTTTGAGGAAAATCTTCCCCTTCCCCATTTCTGGCGCATGCGCACGCGCACACACACACACACACACACACACACACACACACACCTCTCCCTCACCCCATTCTGAGGATGAACTCATGATCTTTAGAAACCACTTTGAAAATAACTGTTGTGCAGCACCAGAGACTATTAGCAAGATGTACAAAGACAGAAAATAGCTTTAAATGACCATCGCTGTCAAGTAAGAAGCACTAATACTGAGGAAGAAGCACATCAGAAGAGCTACTGTTAAAACTCAGGTTTGAGCCACTGAAAACTGCTGAAGGTTGAAAATCCTGAGTTGGCAAACAACTGGAGGGAGGGTCAGAAAACCATGGCCTATGAGGAATTGTAGGGGAAAGGAATTTACAGGGAAGACATGGAGAGACAAGATGGCTGCCTTCTCAATTCATGGGGCCTGTTGCAAGTCCGTCACCACCTTACCCCTCACTCCCAGCTCAGAAGTGAAGGCCAGTCACCTCTGAGACCACCTCTAGGTGCCCCAACTCCAGATGAATGAAAGGCGAGGGCCCACTCTTAGCTCTGAGAGCCCTTCTCTCCTCCACTCCTGACACCTCCTCTATAGTAACTTGATGGACCAAAAACACTTCGAGACATAGAGCAAAAGGAGGACTTTTTTTCCTCAAACTCCTCAACAAAATTATTTTTAGATGTGCTAGCCCTCATAAACAATGTGTCTTTTAAGTTATTTCTTCAAGAATGCTTATGAATTGCACAAGCTACATTGTGATAGGTGACAAATAGTCAAACGAATTTGCCAATAGTCTGTAACTCTGAAATTACCATCTCACCTCCACTTCCATGAATCCACCTAAATCCTTCTCACAGAAACTGTGAGATAGTCCTCTTTTTAGGGAAATTTGACAGTAGTAGAATAGGCACCAAAAAGAAAAGAGAAGAAGAGAAAAGAAAGAAAGATCGACGGCCAGGGCTTTCCAGGGCAAGGCGGTAACCCTGGAAGGTATCTCTGTACAGTAGCCCCCCACCCACCACGGTTTCACTTTCTGCAGTTTCAGTTATCTGCAGTTAACTGCTGTCTAAAAATATGAAACAGAAAATTCCAGGAATAAGCAATCCATAAGTTTTAAATTGCATGCCACCCTGAGTAATGTCATGAAATCTCACACCGTCCAGTTCTGTCCTGCCCAGGTCATGAATCAGCCCTTTTTTCAGAGTCTCCACCTCATATACACTCCCCACCCATTGGTTACCTAGTAGCCATCTTGATTTTTAGATCCACTGTCTTGGAGTAGCAGTGCTTGTGACCAAGTAACCTTTATCTTACTTAATGGACCCAAAGCACAAGAGTAATGATGCTGGCAATTCAGATATGCCAAAAAGAAACTGTAAAGTGAAAAGGTGAGAACAGTACAATAAAATATTTTGAGAGAAAGAGGGAGAGAGGGAGAGAAAGAGAAAAAGTTATTCACATAATTTTTATGACGGTATATTGTTATAACTGTTCTATTTTATTATTATTTATTATTATTAATCTCTCATTGTGCCTAATTTATAAATTAAACTTTATCATAGGTATGTATGTATAGGGAAAAACACAGTATATATAGGGTCAGTACTACCTGCAGTTTCACACATCCACTGGGGACCTGGGAATATATCTCAGTCAGATAAAGAGGGACTGCTATACTATAAATAATTTCTGTTCATAAGGAACAGAGACATAAGGCAGAGTAGTAATGTGGTCTCTTAGAAATATTTCCATCCAATATGACTTAGAGAGAATTAAAGTTTCTATGCTGCAACCATTTAACAATGCTGATCTAGGAGAGCTCTGGTGGTGCATGCTGTGTACTGCTGGTTGGCTAAGTCGATGGCAACAGAACTCTTGGTCCCCTCCGTGTGCCTCATGAAAGAGATGTGCTGAAGCTACACACGCATAGTTTTGTCCTCTGTCTATTATTCACTATTGGCTTTATGAAAAGCAACAGACATTAAAATCCATGTTTCTGAATTGTCAGGGCTCACCCAGAGAGGGCGGGAAAAAAGCAAGTGATGGGAGACCTAGGAAAGGTGGTAGCTGCCAGCAAAGGAGAAGCGTTTCTATTGGAACCCAGAATAGTGGCACATTTCTTCTCCTCCCATTGAAAAAAATACATGTCTAAATTCTCCTCTCACTCAGCTCAGTAGAGCTCTCAAACCTATTCAGAAGAGATTTTCCCAGGAATTCTTCAAGCTTTTATGTGATCTACAATCTTTAAAAGATTTGAGTATGTTTCATGATTATTTTTCATTTTTAATGTCTGACCAAGATGCTAGTTATGTTCCTTTGTCTAGTTTACTTTGCTTTTCTTGTTTATTATCATTTGTATTTTCATTATCATCTTGTGGAATAAATCTTGGTGAGGGAAATCGAGAAATATCTTTAAAAATCTGTTGATTGACAGATGATAGATAGATGATATAGATGATAGATGATAGATAGATGAGAGAGAGATGATAGATAGTTTAGATAGTTTTTATCTCAAGGTAAGGCGACCTTTTGCCTTCAGGAATATTTTCATCTTCTTGTGTAAATAAAGGTGTTGAAAGGATCACTGAGGAGTGAGTTTCCCCATTCCCTGTCCTAACGATTGATGACACATCACAGCAGCACAATGCTGATGTAACAACCCTTGCCTAGAAAACAGAAGACAATGCAGCTGAAGGGGCATGTGCCTGTGGGTTCCAAGGTGACTTGAAAAGATAAATATTCACCCACAGGTTTTCCTCAGTGTGATGATGTCTGTATTGTGTAGAAACCATTTACAAGGCCAAATGTTGCATGCCATTCTCTCTACTTATAAAGTTAAAAAATATATATATCCACTCTCCTCATCTCTCACTGCTGGCCCATTCTGGGGCCATAGATTCCCAGCTGTCTGGCAGCTATGATTCTGCTTGTTTACAAATTCAGCAGCTTTTAAGCAAGGTTCCATGCGCCATAGCTTCCTATAAGGCCTTCCTAAGGCCCTCCAGCGCAAAGACTGTGCATTTATTCCCTGTCGTGCTGACAGATAGATGGCAGCTGGAGCACAAAAGCAATGCAGAAGGCTGCATGGCCCCCAGACTGTTTCAAAACTATGTCCCTGATTGTTCCGCACATGGCTTATGCCGTGGCCTTGGAACCTTCCCAGCAGGCAGAAATCAGACTCTCAAACTCTGGCTCCACCATGCATTTGATTTGCAGTCTTGGACTGTTACTTGCTTGCCATACCACCAAATCTCACGAGCTTGTCACTGTCATAGAAATAAAAGTAGCAGTAGGCTACAGGAGAAACAGATCCTCTAAGTGTTTGGGATTGTGCTTTGTGGTTTGTTGATTTGTCTTAGAGCAAAGTTTCCAGGGTGGGTAAGTATGATGGAAAGAGAATGGCTACAGGAAAAAGAACAGGCTCTGGAATGAGCTGGGTGTGTGCTGCAATCCTGGCTCTGCAGGTTACTGGCAATGTAACCTTGAATTACATGCTTTACCTTCATGAGTTTTAATTCCTGTGAGGATATAATAAGAATGCACACATACGCAGTGATTCTCAACGTGTGGCTCCCAGACCAGCAGCCTAGGCTTCACCTGGGAATGTGTAGGAATGCACATTCTCGGGCCCCACCCCAGACTATTGAATCAGAAACTCTATGGGTAGAGCTCAGCAGTGTTAACAAGCTCTCCAGGTAATTCTGATACAGTTTGAGAACCACTAATTTAAGGCCTCTAGCACAGTACTTGGCACACTATAAATGTTAACTTATCATTGTAGAAATTCTGAATTTCTGAAGGGTTATTGACTTGGAGCCTAATAACTAAGCATATTGCTGGAGCCCAACTAGAATTTCCTCTCTCAGGAGTAGAATTTCTCTGTGGCTATGCATGCCCCATTGTCAGTCTGTACTTGATATAAGCCAAGGCACAGGCCTGAAATATACAGTGAATATATAGCGGTATGGATGAAGGTGACCTAAAGGAGCAGCATTCCAGGCCCTGCCCACTCTCACTCTCCCAGCTCCACCCAGCCACTCTATGCAGAAAGTAGGAAGCTCTCCTGATCTTAGAGAGGCACGGGGTCCATGGCCTGTACCTCTGATGCAGCAAATGTAAAAATTCCAAGGTTCTGTGAGAAGCTTAAAAGACCCTCAGGTGAGGCCTCCAACGCTCTCTATTTTTTGTTGGTTAGTTGGCTGGTTTTCTTTTTGGCTGCAAGCTATTGAAGAATTTCTTTAGCCCTTGATGAAAACAATATTCATTTTGTTGTCATAGCTGCCTGAAGTCCAAAGAATGCTACATGACAAATTTGTGATAGCTGACTCCAGTAAATTGTTCTGTGGGCTGTGGACTCATCCTGTCATTCCTAGGAGATGACAGGGACTGGACCCTGGGTCATTGGCTGTGAACGAGTGAGTAAAATTAAAAAAGAGATTATTGAGTTCTCCAAACAAGGGGTATCCAAGATTTTTTTTAATGGAAAAAATTAGTCTGCTTTGGAAGTGACAAAGGTGAAACATGTCATGTGGAAAATATGAAATAGTCAAGTACTAGGCAGGAAGATGTGGCCTCATCACAGACTCTAGGCCACTGACTATGGATATCAAATCCAGAGGCGGCCTGGAACCATGAGCCAGGAATCCTCACCAAATAGTAAGAGTACCCAAACAATCCATTTCATATGAATTGAATAAATAAATTTCAATCTTCCATTAATTAAAGAAACTGTTATTGAGCACTCACCACATCTTAGGCCTGTGCTTTGCCCTCAGGACACAAGTGAAACTGGAGAGATGCAAGTAAGGACCAGGAAGGCCTCCTAGAGGGAGTGAGGCCAAAGCTGAGGTCAAGGATTAACCAGGCAAACGGACAGGCTCATTGACAGAAAATATCCTCATTCAAGGCTGGCATCTGAAGGAAAGAGAGCAAGATACCTTGGCAGGGAGCTGAGAGAAGTGAACCCGAGTGAAATTCAAAGGCCGAGCAAGAGGGGATGAAGTTGGCGAAGGAAGCAGGTGGCGGAGGACCATGCGCAGAGCTGGAAACGTTAAGAGGTTTGTAAGCAGTGAGCCAGTTGCATGGGGGTGGGATGGCACAGGGCTACACACACAGCCCGTGGGTTCAGAACTGCTTCTGAACCTTGGTTCAATCACGTTTAAATTATGTTTTTGGACAAGTTTCTCAAATACTCTGTACTTTAATTCTCTTGTCTATAAAATGAGGGTTTTGTTACCTTACAGGGTTGTAATAATAAATGAGATAAATGTGTATAAAACACTTAGCACGGTTTGGGGGAGGTAGTCAACTCTCGATAAATATTAGCTGCTATTATATTGTTATTATTATTAATGTAACAGGTTAAATATTATTAA
This sequence comes from Pteropus medius, assembly GCF_902729225.1. NCBI lineage: Eukaryota > Metazoa > Chordata > Mammalia > Chiroptera > Pteropodidae > Pteropus > Pteropus medius. Next base: position 11,175,615 of record NW_024350325.1, on the reverse strand, counting down.
CCTGGGGTTCTCACAGACTTTGCCTCTCCCCCTGCCCATCAAAGAGAATCCTGCCAATTTTCCCCTTCTGTCTCTTTTCTGGGAGTGGAGGATTCTCACTCTCTGGGACTAGAGCTAAACAAATCATCCAGTCTCTCCCGGATGACAGGGCTGGCCCCTGGGTCAATGGTATTGAAGAAAGGTTTCTTGATAAATCATCTCCAGGGTGTGTGAAAAGTGTCTATCCTGAAAAAGAGAAGGCAGCAAGTTCCCCAGACAAGGGATTTCCAAGATCTTTTCAGTGGGTGGTGTGTGGGTGTGGGTGTGGGTGTGTGGTGGTAGACAAGACGCTGGGGGGAGGGGTGTGGGGGGAGGGGATCAGTCTGCTTTGGTGGGGAGGAAGGGAAGGAGACTGGAGGAGAGAAAAGCAGTAAGGCGCTGAAGGTGGGAGAGAAGTCTGGGGGAATCTGAGACATGCTAGGGAGCAGCTGTGGGTGAAAGAAAAGTGGGTGGAAGAGGAAAAGGAATTCAATTAAGAATTTCATTTGGACCTCCTTTTAAGTTTTTTCTAAAGATGCAAGAATAAAATTCCCTTTTAATTAAGTTGGCTCTTATCCTGTGTTTCTTTAAAGTTGGCTCTACGTGGAAAAGGAGCTGTACAGCCTCCTTCAACAGGATTTAGTGGGGTTATAGTATTAATGTTGAAAAGGGGTATATAAATACTTATCTCTAGGGCTGTTCTTAGGATTAAATGTAGTAATACATGTTATATCCACCAGCTTTTGCTAGATTATGCTGCAAACTACCCCCAAATCTCAGTGGCTTACAAAAACAAAGGTTTGTTTCTCACTCCTGTTACATGTTCTTTGTGGTTTGGCCGCACATCTTTATTCTGGGAACCAGACAGCCGGGTCCACCCTAACTGGGCCTGGCAGGGCTGGCACAGAAGCAAGGCAGACGGACCCTGCAAGAGCTATCAGAGCTTCTATGCAGAAGTCTGTTACTTTCAATGCCATTCCATTGGCCAAACCAGTCACGCATGTCATTATCAGGATGGGTAAGTGTGACTGTCCCACAGGAGAGATAGCAAGCCCTTAGGAACAAGGGCAGAATCTGCCACAAATACGAAGTTCTCAGGACATTGCACACAGAAACCCCTCAATAAATTACAAAAATCATTGATATCAATCTGTAAAATGAGTGAATAATAGTACCAGCCTCAGAAGGGAGTTTGGGGATTAGGAGAGGAATAATACCACAGGGCCTGGCTAAGTAGCTCAACAAATGGCAGCTATTTGTGATTTTCTAAGGGAACAAGACACCCTGAGGCCAGAAAGGAGAGATAATTGGGGTAGCTAAAGAAGGCCGAGATAAGAGTACCAGTGACAACTTGAAGCTATAAAGGATCTCTAGGGTCCCAAAGGAAAAGGATATTCCTGTCTTAGGTCAGAAACTAAAGCAGGACCCCGGAGAGGCAAAGGCTCTGTGGGAGCAGGAAATGCTAATTACTCTTCTGCTAGAAGGGACAACCTGCAGCCCACATGCGATGCAACAGAGAGCTCACCATTTGTCCAGCTTTTCTGGGCCTTGGGCTTCAGGCCATGAGCTCCAATAGGAAGCCAGGGGCTGCCTGTGTCAGAGCAAGCCCGGGGCACTCTGCCAGCCTCCTGCTCTGGGGCACCTCAGCTCATATCAGTCACCAGAAAAGGAACCCTTGGCCTCCCAAACACTCAGCCACTCTCCACCCAGGCCAGCAAGGCTGCTTGCCCAGTCAGCAAGGCAGGGCCAGGTCTGGAGGAAGGTTGTGGGCTACAGGCTTTCAGTAAAAATATATTTAGAGCAAGTTTGTGTGTAGAGGTGCCTCCCAATCTCTTTAACTTCTGTCTCTACCATCCCTACCACACAGCTCTCTGCAGGATGTCCTTACCCTTCCCCAAGGCTCCCTTCCCCAAGGCACCCTTCCCAGCTTCCTTCTCACTCAAACAACTGGCTTTTATTGGGAGCCTTCCTTATGGCAGGCTGCTGTGGTGCCAGGGACAGGGAAGTGAACACATGCTGCCTCTGCTTCAGTGCATGCTCCAGAGCATGCTCTAGTACTCACACTCCAGTGCATACTCGACTTCTCATACTCCAGCTCACACTCCAGTGCTCATGCTCCAGTGCTCACATTCCAGTGAAGGAGAAAGACAAAAGCCAAGAGGAAGAGTAAAAGCATTTCCTACGTTGGCGGATGCTGAGTGCTAAAGAGCATCTGGACAGGGTACAATTTTAGAGTGTGGCACAGAAGGCTCCTCTTGAATAGGGGAGTAAAAACCTTAAAAAGCTGAGAGAAAGATGTTTAATCAGAAGAACAAGCAAGACCATGGGTAAGCTTTATGTTTTAGAAAAAGAACCAGGGCCAGTGCAACTGCAGTGAAGAGAGGGAGCAAAGGCGGGGGAAGCTGGAGTTTATTCAAGTCTTCCTTGCTCCCCCAGTTGACTCTCCCTTTCTTTCAGAGCTACAGGTCAGAGAAGCAACCAATGAACTCTCTGTGATTCCATTTCAGTCATACCGAAGTTCTATTTCCTGGAGCTATGCAACCGAACTCTTCTGTTACGTCTGTGGGTGGCCTAACAAGTGGTATAAGAGGAGCCCGCGTTTCTGTCTGTGGGCCCAGGAGTTTGGGCCCTTGGATTCAGGCTTGAGTTTGAATCCCAGTTCTGCTCCACTCGCCAACTTTTGCGGAGCTGTGGATGGCCTGCCACAGTGGCCCTGCCCACCCAGAGGTCACATGCAGGTGGCCCCAGGACAAGCTAACAAATTCTTGTCCCTCTGCCTGGAGGTACATTTGGCCCCTGGTCCTCTCCAGGGCTTTGGGGGAACCCAAATTAAGCCACCAGCCTTGTAAATCTGGGAAAATGATGCGAGCCTGTTTCTCTGAATCTGTTTTTCCATCTGCATAGTGGAGATTATAAAGAGTAAGGAAGAGTAAATGAGCAATGAGGAATAAAGAGTAATGAAGAGTAGACAAGTGAAATTGTAAGGCAGCTAGCCTTGTGCCCGGCACAGAGCAGGCAGGTAATAACACAGGACTCTGAAGAACCAATGAGATCATGTATGTGAAATTGCCCTGCAAACTACAGACAGTGCCACAAAGGCACACAAGCAGTGTTACATGAGGTTAAGAGCATGTCCTCCATGGTCAGAACTACTGAATTCGATTCCTCATTCTGCCTTTTACCATCTGTGTGACCTGGAGCAACTTCATGTCTCTGTGCCTTGGTTTCCTAATCTGTTAAATAACAATCATAATAACATGAATCCCATAGGGTTGTTGTGAATTTTAAATAAGTTAATATACATAATGCACCTAGAACTGTCCTGCCTCATAGTAAGAACTACGTATTTGCTATGTTGTTGTTGTTGTTGTTGTTGTTGTTAATTATTATTATTATTGTAGGTTTATTATATTATCACGTTATTTTTATGCTGTACTAAAAATGCAACAGTCTTTTACCTACCAGTCCTGATGTGTTTCCCTAGCTGCCCACTCCGAAGACTCTATGGGTTGTTTGTCAACCTGAGTGTTTTTTTAATTCCATAAATAATTCATGAATATGCTCCAATTAAAAAAGTTAAACAGTATACAGAACAAAACATAAAAAAAGTCTCTTCAACACTTACCCCCCACTGTCAACAGTGTGGGGCCCTCACCCAGTTCCCTGTTATACAGACATGTATGTATTATACACACTTTTTTTTCCTACAGACATAGTATATACTAAACTTCTATTTAAATTGTTATACAATATGCTTATTTATCTTCAAATGTATTTTGGAGATTTTTCAAGATATACAATAAGTCTACTTCATTTTTTTAATTCTTCAGAATAGATCGATGCTAATTTGGTTTAACAATTCCCATATTGATAGATGTTCATGTGGTTTTCAATCTCCCCATTTGAAGGCCACACTACAATCAACATCTTTGTGCATACATCTTCATACAAGCAGATGAATATTTCTTGGGATAGATTCCAGGAAGTGGATTTGTTTGGTCAAAAAGTGTGTGAATTTTTTATTTTGCTAAATTCTGTCAGATTGTCTTCTAATTTACACTCCTACCAGCTTTGAGGAGAGGGTTGTTTTGGTTTATTCTTTTTTTTTTTTTCAAAAAATATAGGAGGGGTTTTCTTAGCCAGCTGGTCTCCACAGAGGGCAAAATCATGTTCTCTGACAATAGAAACAGCTACAGATGCTGTGCCTCTTCTTTTTGGAAATTCAACATCTCAGCTGCATAACTCCTCCTCCTCCAACCTTCCACCCTCTCCTCCCCACATCTTAGCATACAGCGTGCTGCATCCACACATACACATACACACACACACACACACACACACACACACACACACACAGCAAGCAACTCTAATGGAGAATTATCTTCCCTTAAAATGTTGCTGACTTAATTTAGGACATTATTCACACTAAGGGATGAAAATTTGAGTTTCCTCCACTGGTTTTGAGCTTGCTCTTCTGAGTAGGGTTGCCTACCCAACATCCCTGCTTCCTTAGAAAGAGAACTTTATATTGTTGTAAGGACAATATCTTGTTGGCTACAGAACTACATTTCTCAGACTACATTGTAGATGGGGTGGCTAATGAGCCGTAATCAGAATGGGTGGAGCCTGTGAAAAACATTTACCTGGAAAGTCATCCTTTTACTTGTCCCTCACTTTTTCCTACCTAGAATTGGAGATAATTTTAAACATGTTTAACCGCTCCAATGGACATCAGCCTTAGGACTAAATGAAGTCCTGGAAGATTCTGCTGGGGCTTGCTAGATCTTGGGGATGATCCAGGGATGCCAAGAGACAGTGGCTCTTTGCTCACTCATTCAGAAATATGGCGATATTTTAACAGCTAATTGGCCATATCTACACCTTCTGAGCAAATATCAGAACTGCCTGAAATGAAGATGTAATGGTTGGAGCTCTGTCATATGAGACCATGAGGTAATCTTCAGTATAGAAGCCAGGCACTAAAGATGATGGACAGGACAGAGTCTTGGCCTCTAATGAATGCAGATCCACCATATCTGCCATCTAGACTTCTTTTACAGAAGGTCCCTGGGCTTCAACCCAATCAGTTGCTGGCATTCCCTCTCCCATGTTTTGGTCCATGATGACTGAAAAAACTCAAATCCACACTTTCTGTGGCCAAAGGAGCAATCTTCATGCTTTCCCAGAGGAATCCCTCACCCAGACCTTCTCTAAACTGCTATTGCTCCAGTTATACTTAATATGAGACCGTTGCACAGTTCTTCAGACATGGCCTGACACTTCTCATTCTGGACACCATTTCTATTCATCCAGATTAAAAATAGATTAATTTGGAACATAGCTGCACCAATCTGTGGACTCCACAATCCCACCCCTGATTCCTAGTGGGTGGCTAAGCTACCAAATGTACCTTGTAATTTCTTCCCAGATATGGTTCAGAAATTCAAAGGCATCCAGTCTGAAGTTCACACCTGTTATAAAACAGGACATGGAAAGGTTTCTATGAGGATATTGAATTAAGTCTTATTTATAATAGTGGAAAAAGAATGTCTCACGGTAGAGAATTAAAGAAACTGTGGGTAAATCCTAACTACTAAACAGTTATTTAAACTCATAATATAGAAACTTGTCAGCAATGTTCAAATTACATTAAATGAAAAGTGTGTATTGAATGGTCCCTTTCATAAAACTAATTTTGTACAAATATATGTCTATACATTTATACGTATCTGTATAAATACAAAAGATTAATCCTAGAGGGCTAAATGCCAAAACCTTTTATAGTATTTATCTCACAATTCATAGGTGGTTTTACATTTTATCTTCTGTGGCTTTACATATATATATTTCAAATTTTCTACAGTAATGTATTTTTTACAATCAGAGAAAACAATCCAAATATCTATCTGTTGCTGTCATTATCTATACATATCCATCTGTAGATATGTTCTTAATAACTTGAAAATCGGTGAATGATCTAATAAGAAAACTTCAGTCTGGAGCTTCAAGTTTATGGGTGATTCTTAAACCCATTGTTCAAGCCAAAGCTGTCTCGGTTTTTGAAACCAAACTTTGTTGAACTTCTCTGACATTTCTTAAGTTGTGTCATATACCTCAGTAGCGTGCCCCACATGACCAGCTGTTCAGTTCTTTACAGATCAAAGGCTAGAAAAGACCACTTGGTGGCCTCCCCAATCTCTGACAGTTGGTAGCCAGAGCTGGAATTGCTCCTCTACCTCCCACTCTCTCCCTCATTCATTCAGCTCAAGCTTCCCTCCCACTGACTTGGCACCTTTCTCCACCTCTGCTCCAGATCCCTCCACGGCCCTCCCCAGGGAAAATGTGTCCTGCCAACTCTTGCCCCATCAAATGAAGGAAGAGAACTTTCTCTGTAGCTGCCCCATCCTGGGATGTTTGCTCATGAAACCAACAATCCCCTTCGACCTTAGACAAAGGCTGCTTTGTCCAGCTCTGAACGAGCCTCAGCTCAGAGACATGAGTGATTCAGCCTCCACTGTCTCAGCAGCTGCCTCTGAGTCCAGTATCTAGTTCTGAGGACCAGCCCTCTCTTCTCCTGACCCAATTGGCTCTGCTGAAGGATGAAGCCAGGAAGTATTTTGTGATACACATCGAAGGAGCCAAGAATGATTAGGATCTACCTGTCAGTTCTGAAGCTTTAACTGATCATCTCATCTCCAAGCAGCCTGTTGCCCAAGAAAGGAAGGAGGTTAACCCAGATCTCCCCCACTTGCATGTCAGTCAGCCTTGTTGACTGCCTGTCACTCTCTCCCACTTCACCTTTATTAAGACTCAGAGAAACCAAAACAGACCCTCACCACAGATTGCTCCTGCTCTAGTATTGTTATGAGGTGAATTGTGTCCCCCTAAAACTCATATGTTGAAGTCCTAATCCCTAGTACTTTACAGTGTGACTGCATTTGGAGATAGGGCCTTTGAACAGGTAATTAAGGATTTTTTTTTTAAAGATATAACTGCATTACAGAAAATTTAGAAGACAGAGGGAAAATTGTACCCAAAATACTAACACCATAACACAATAAAATGTCATTTTATTTTTAAAAAAAAGAATAAAAAAAGCAGAAATTAAGGTAAACTGAGATTCTTATGGCAGGCCCTAATCCAAAAGTGCTTATAAGAAGAGGAAATATAAACACACACACACATAGAGGAAAGATCATGTAAAGATACTGGAAGAAGATGGTCATCTTCACATCAAGTAGAGAGACCTCAGAAGGAATCAATCCTGCCAACTCCTTGATCTTGGACTCCTAGATCAAGATCAGAATTATAAGAAAATACATTTATGCTGTTTAAGCCTCCCTGTCTGTGGTTCTCTGTTATGGCAGCCCAAGCAAACCCATATCAATGTAGGGCTGGCCATCACTCAGGGTGGCACATGAACCCTACAGCCTGAGGTCTTATAAATTTAAAACATTAAGCCTGCTCTTTTAGCTTAAGATAAATAAGCCCTCTGCATCTCCCCTTGTCTTTTGTCCAAAACCTGAATTATATCAATCTTTGAGTAGATAAAAACAGAAAATGGTATAATTGTGGGGTCATAAGAAACCCAAGTCACTCACTTGGAGACAGTCAATCCCTCTTTCACACACTCACCTACCCTCTGCCGTCTCTCCTACAGCCAGCACAGGTGCTTCCCTCACAGCAACGCTCAAGAGATACAGAGAAGAAGCCTTCTCCAAACCTGTAAACAGCCTCTGTGCAGGGTCATAAGGAACAGGCAGGGGCTCTAGGCAGAGCAGGCAGCCATGTGGGAGAACCACTGAGACTGTTTATGGGAGATCCACAACATGCAGAATGATGCTTCTATTGGACCAGGAAGTTTAGGTGTACCAGCTTGCCCAGGGATGTGAGAAAAGTACTCTAGCTTTGCAATTTATTAGCTGAATGATTGAATGACCATGGCTTGGGCTCTGTCAGCCCCAGTTTCCTCTTCCATAAAATAGATGTAATATCAGTAGTCACCTAATAAGGTTGTTGTGAGGATTAAATGAGTTAATGCTTGCCAATTGCTTAGCATCATATCTGGCACAGAGTGAGTGCTATAATTAAGTAAGTAAGCAAGTAAGCAAGTAAGTAAGTAAGTAAATAAGTAAGTAAGTAAGTAAGTAAGTAAGTAAATAAATAAATAAATAAATAAATAAATAAATAAGTTAGCTGTGTGGTGATGGTAGCAATGGTTACTGTAATAACCACCAGGACCTTCTGGGAGCCCCACAAAAGCAACAGGACCAACAGCACTGAATGGTCCACACTCCCTCTACCTCTCACCCAGGCCACAGCGAGAAAGGTCCACTTCAGTAAACAGGCACAAAGTATGTCGGAACAGGGGGGTTCTCAGTAAATGCTTGGATGGAGAGATTGTGAATGGATCAAGGCTGATATGTTCCTCCCCAAAGGAAATTCAAACATATGCCCCACTCATCAAAAGGCAGTGAGATCCCCTCTGTAGCGGGCAGCACAGTGGGCTATGAACAAGGGCTTTGTCAGGCTGCGTGTGATGCTGGCTCCATCTCTTATTTCCTCTGCATAAGTTTCTTAACCTTCTATGCCTCTGTTTGCTCATGTGAATTAGGTACTGTAGAGAGCAAATTGTAAGCTGACAAGGTCCTTGCAGTCTGCAAAGGCAACCAAGGGTTACCTCACCTCTGCAAATTCCTTCTGAGAACAAGAAAGTACAAATGTGGCCACAGGCAGGCAAACAAGTTGAAGGTCATGATAAGATGTGGCCTTGGAGAAGTAGAAGCAACAGTGTTGTTATGCCTAAGGGAAACTGCTTATGCCAACTATTGTATGTTCCTATATAAAAGCAGCTTTCAAAAATAAAAATGCGCCACTGCTCCACCATCAGTGGACAGTGGACCTCCTGATGCCAGCTTTCTGTCTTCTTTCTTTACTGCATCTCCCACTGTTCCCACTCAGGTATATTTTCCAGAGCGGCACTGGATGTGGCAGAATTTACCACTTGCTGGAGGTGGCAAGGTACCATAAAAATAACACCTACCTCATAGGATCACTTTAACAATTAGATACAATCCTGTACATGTAAGGAAACTAAGTCAGACCCTCTACACATAATAAATGTCTAGTAACATTGTTATCATAATGATTAGTTTTCCAAAAACATGAATTTAATTCCCGTCTATGGCTAAGCATGAGATTTTAAGCAAATTTTGATCATTTCTCTGAGCTTTGGTCACCTCACATATAAAACGGGAGTAATACATACTCATCCTTATCAGATTGCAGCAAGGATTAAGTCAGAGAAAAGTCTGTGAAAATGCTCTGTGCTGCCTTCATCCTTATATTATTTGCACTCTCTTACAGTGTCTTGTACATAAATGTTTGTTGAATGAATGAATATAAAACAGCATGATATGATTATGATTTAACTGCTTGCTGAAACTTTTAATTAAAATTGAAGTACTTTTGAGTGGCTTCAGGAACTGTGGGCTATTGGATGCATTGGGTTTAATTGAGATTACAGATCAGCAACCATCTACTTACGTTTGTTGCTTCCAGTTTTTAGGACGATGGGCTGATGCAGTCAAGCCAAATACATCTCGGCAACACTGAGCTTTGATCCTGTCTCCCCAGCATCCTCCTGAATGAAGATCACCTCTGTGCATCTAACAGATTGAGTATAAGATACACTGCAGCTGCTTGATGATGATTGTCTGCAATTAGGGACAATGTTAAAACAAATAGCAAGCTATCTTTTTTTTTCATCTAAGAGCACTTAAAATCTACCTCACTTGCAGTTCAGCTTTATCCAAGATTGTGCTTTACCTTTGTACCTCTTCTTAACCAAACTTGTTCCAAAGAGTTGTCTACTTTAATGGCCCTTGGTCAACAGCCTGCAAAAAAAAAAAAAAAAAGACGAAGATGAAGACCGAGGAGGAGGAGGAGGAGGAGAAGAAGGAGAAGGAGAAGAAGAAGAAAAACAACAATAACGGTTCAGGATACTTTTGATTCCATGGATTAGGCAGAATCCATTAAGACGGATTAGCCATGTCCCAACTTGCCCCTTCAGAACTCTGGAATGAAGCAAATTCCCTTGTGGGCTCTACGAGAGCACATTCACTTTCCTGGAAAATTCTACTTCCCCAATGAGAAAGTGTTGCTTGAGATGACAGAGATCTTCAATGTGCAAGCACTGTGACAGTGTTATTGACCTTCTAGCCTGCCCTTGCTTGCAGGTGGGCTCACAGGACAGGGCTGAGAAGAGAGCAGAGAGAATGCAAAAGACCAGACAGGTCTTTGGTCCTTCCCAGGTCTTCTTCCCCTCTTGAAAATGGAGAGGATTGTACCTTCCCAGAAATTCTGCCCGGGTTGATCAGATGATGTGTAAAAATGCTTTAAATCCCTTAGAGCACCATTTTATTATCATGTACCACATTTTAAATGTGTGGTTGTATAATCACTGGCAATATTTGAGGGTCATCTATAGCCCTATGGGTTAGTGTTCACTAGAAGACCATCCACTCCCAGATTTTGCCCTCATTCCTTTTCCTACTTCCACACTGACCAGCTTACAAAGAAGAACTAGAAAACAAAGACCAAAAGAGTAAAAGACACAAACATCTGTGCCATGTCTCCTACATGTCAGGTATCATGTTGTGTGCTCTCTATAAATCATCCTATTTCATCCTTACAGCACCCTGAGAGAAAGCAATTATCATCATGTCACTGAAGAAACAGACTCAGAAAGGAGAAATAACATGCAGAACCAAGCAGCCAAACCAGGTTTCCTGGGTTCCTAATAGTTGCTATTTCTACTTGACAGTGCCATTGCCCCTCGAAGAGCTCTAAAAGATTCACCAGGCTGCCCCATCAGGTCTGAGAGCTGCTGGCAAGGACCTGATTAATAAGCCAGAGTCATAAGTGCACACTTGTCTGTTATTACAAAAGATGACATTGCTAATCAGATTAAAATCTCATTTAAAAACAAGTCCTGAACACATTTTTTTTTACACAGAGTTCAGTCTAGTTGAGTTAATGATTATCTGCTAGCCACTCCTAACCTAGTTCTGACCTCCTTTCCACTCATTTGGATAGGCAGATGGAGTGACACAGTAGAACAATGACATTGAGAGAAGAAAAATTATTCGGAAACATCATTCCTCTCCTCCCTCATCTCACACTTCTTTGATTTTCTGCCAACTTCCCATCTCTTCTTTCCTTAGTCAACACATCCTACAAACATCAAAAATTGTCACTGAACCTCAGACAGATCTACATAGAAATCCAAGAAGCTTGCACATGGACATGTTTCTTAACTTCTCTAGGTCTCATTTTCTTCTTCTGTAAAACATGGTGGGGAAGGTGGTCAAGAGAATTCAATGAGATAATATGCATATAAAAGTGCTTAGCATAGTGCCTGCACATATAAATAGTAGCTATAAGTAGTTATTTTCTTTTTCAGAAGCCTACAATGGTTACTGTCCCGTAGATTAAAATTCCTAATTATGGCTTTTAGAAACAGTTAGACCTGTTCTTTATATTCTTTTATTCTTTCATGCATCAAATATTTATGGAGCATCCACCACATGCCTGGCCATACAGATGAAAACACCTGGTTTCGTGGGATTTACACTATAATGGAGAATAATTGAGCAAAGAATAATAAATAAATGAAGAAATAGTTAAAGGAGATTGGAATCAAAGACATCCAGATATGTGGGGAAAGGGAATACCAGGAAAAAGAGAATGGCCTGAGTAAAGGCCCTGAGGCCAGAAGATACCTGCCAAGTTCAGAGGACAGTACGAAGCAGTGGGCGGTCCTGTTGGATCCATAAGAGTAGAGAGTGGGAAGACTCAAGTCAGGGCAGGACAGGGACTAGGGTAATGGAAGTGAGGCACTTGCATTGAGTGCAAAAGTAAAGGCTGCCACAAGGCTTAGTAATCAAGATGAATTATGTGTTAAATTTTTTAAAAAAATCAAAATTGATGCAAAAAAATTTATGATAAACAAAATACCAATATTTTAAATAAAGACAGGATCAGTATGAGTGATTGTCCCTTTTGCCTCAGGCTTTAACATGGTTCAGCCCAGGCACCAGTACGACTGATCCTGTTTTTGTTTATAGTGCTGATAATTTGTTCATCAGGAATTATTTTGATTATATAATTTATTGATTAAGTAATTAATTAATCAAATTAAGTTTTGATTATTTAATTTAATCTATTAAACCCAATTGATCTGGATTTTTAATTAATTAATGAAAACTTTATCTTGATAACTGAGCTGTTTGGCACCCCCTGGCACACATGCCTCACTTGCCCCACCCCAGTCCCAGCCCTGTGTCAGGGAGGAGCAGAGGCCAGGCACTGCAGCCTTTTAGGCCACTGTATTTGTGAAATATGACCTCACTTGTATATTATGTCTGAGCTCCAGTCATTATGCATACCATGCCCCCCACCAAATCTAGAAGCTCCTTCATCTGCGAGGCAGCTGAGCAGTAGAATTTATAATAAAATGTGATTATTGACACTGCACAGATATATGAAGGAAAACACAGACTTATAGTTTTACTAGACAGGAGTTGCTAAGCATTTCCTATATGCCAGGTACCAAACAAGACAAGAGGATATGACAATAAGCAAGAAATCCATGGAGTCTGGGCTACCAGCCCCCTTGGATCCCAGCAGTTCTCACATAAGAAAATGGACCCCAAAGATCAATAGCAGACTCAAGCTCACAGAGACAGGGTAGACAATGGCCATGAAGATGCTGTGTAGCAGGGGCAGATGTGGGCAGGAACCTGGTTGTACCGCTTAGAAGCTGAGGCATCTTGAATGGTTTCTATACCCCTTCCAAACCACAGTTTCCTCATCTGTAAAGTGGAAATACCCACACCTACCTCATAGGGCTCTTGTGAGGACCCCAGCATTACTGTAATATGTGTGATGTGTCCAGTAAAGGATATCTGTTAGAATCCTATGGCAGCACTGAAGAGCTTTCTCTTTCTACCCTGATCTATATTGATGCCTCTATCACCAAGTGTAAATAAGAGTTGGTAAAGAATGCCAGCCTTTCCCAGCAGCTCCCAGTTCCTGTGGGGAGGCAGACGGCAGCAGATGTAAGGAAGCCCTGTTGGCCAGGACAGTCAGAGAAGGATTGAGATGCTGCCAGCACCACTCTCGGGTTCGAGAATTAACTGTCACATCTCAGCTCTCATCAGCTCGCGGCTGTGACAGACAGGTTCATGTGTATGTGCAACACCTTCTTCTCTGCCACCCCCAACTTTAACACTTTCAGTTGAAAAATCTCATGCTGCACAGGAGAGCAGTTTTCAAGTCTATGGAGGAATCTGTGAGTAGCAGGTCTTCTCAACAGAGTAGTGAGGAAAGCTTGCACCCATGTCTTTAACCTGGTTGTCGGTGAAGCACAGAAATCTGCAGCAAGATTCCTTTTTGTAGTCAGGGAGGACCAAAGGATCTCCACAACCTATGGTTCAGATTAGCAACATCTAGTCCCTGTGCACAGAGCCCAAGCCACCTGCCAATTACACGATATTCAGCTTTCTATGGTTCCAGCTTAGAATTTTAGACCAGCAAGAGGAAGCCAGAGCCCTTCTCTGTGGTACTTTGGAGAAAGTCAGAAACAAGGATGCAGAGAGAAGTGAGACTTTAGAGCTGAAGGTATCTCCAAGGACAGTTAGCCCAGTCATTTTCAGAGGTTCATTTTAGCAGGGGAAACCTTTTGATCTCAAATATAATCATATGTATAAACTCAACATATAGTCCTTAAAAAGATGTTTAGTGTTTCTTGACAGCTGTACTATTGAAAATTTGGGCAGAAGCCTTCATTTTGTGGGACAGTCTTGTCAGTAGTAGGAAATTTAACATCCCTGGCCCTTATGTCTATATAGTAATGGTTCTCTCCACCCCAAGTGATTAAAATTAAAAAGCTATCACACATTTCCAAATGCCCTCTGCAGGTGCCACTCTCATTTGAGAATTCATCTAATTGTGGTCACAGAATGGGTTTTTGGGGCAGACACAGCTGTTTAGACTAAGATGACACCTCTGAACCTAGGCTATGCAGATCAGCCCTTGAAAACCACAGCCACCCTTTGACAACACCTACATTCTGACTGTGTTGCCAGGAATTAGCTACTTTTGGCCTCAATTTCCTCTTCTACAAAATGGGAATAATAATCCCTACCTATTTCACAGGGCTTTTATGAGGACCAAATGAGGCATTGCACACAAGCTTGCTTTGCAAACTCTCAAGCCCTCCACTAACGTACGGCATCGCTCATCGTACGTACTACTCTCCTGACTATGTAAAAACACTGTTATCCTAGTCTTTTGAAAAGACTTACCATGGAAACCAAATAATAAAAGCAAAAGGCTCAATCATAACGCTTCCACTGCAACCCGCTTCTATTCACATCCGTTGCACACACAGCCCTTGGAGATGATGGTTGTACTTTGCTCCCACTGAGACACCTACTTTCTCTTTTGTAAGCTGCCAAGACAATTGATCAGCCGTGGCCTGAAGCAAAGGCTCAGCCTGCATGCCTCAAAAGCCCACCACCTAGAGAGAGCCGCTTAACTGACCTCAAGTGCTTTCTTTATTACCCCAACTTGTGTGCATGACTTGAAAATATATCAGGAAAAAAATTATGAACAGATACCTCCCCCGACTTCACACCTGTAACCGGGTCGAGAAACCACCATTTTGTTTTCAGAGTTTTGTTAGATTAGAACCTATCTTAAAAAAGTTGAGATTTTCCTTGAAAAGAGAATCAAGATGGCATCATATCATTGAGGCCTTTCCTCTCTCCCACCTTTATTTGAAAGGCACTCTTTGAAAGAAAAGGCTGTGCAGGTATGTTTTTCAGGATGAATGGAGCAAAACTATCTATTCTGACTTCATCCCAAACTGGAGTCAAACATTTTTCAGAGTTCTGAGTCTATAAATAGTTGGGTCTATTTATTTCTCTTTTTCCCTATTCCTCATTCCTGTGTTCTGGGCATGTCCTGAAAAGAGTGTCCTTCAAACTTTCCCAGGTAAGCACCAGCGCCAGAAGCTGTTGCTTTCAGGGGTTCAGGACCAGCTTCACAGAATAAAATCTCACAATATCCATGCTCACTTGGTTAGCCTCACTCTGCCCTCCCTTCTCCCTCCCTCCATCCCTTCCTGCAACTGTTCCATCTAGTCTGGGCTAAATACACAACTTCTTAGTTCAAAGAAAATGCACAGAATGGTTTCACTGGCTTCCTAAAGATATCCAGGGGTGTCCACGTGGGTCAGTCTAATATAAATAAGAAGCACATGCTTCCATTTCTCTAAAAACATACCTGGGGTTAAGAGGAATGGAAAAGATTCCTGATTTTAAACATTCTATTGCCTCTGCTTCAGAAAGAAGTGGCATGTAGCAGTAAAGCAGACCCAAAACACAAGCCCAGGATCATCAGACCTGAATGAGGAAAATATCAAATACCAAATACCAAAAGAGCAAAAGAAAAGCTAAATGAAACTTGCATCATAAATTCAGCTAAACATGCAGCTGAATTTTGAAGGTCATGTGCGGCTTCATCCCCCACCCCCGCAGTACAGGTCTGGCCATTTTGCCCATTGACCTGAGATGAGGCAGCTGCACACTGGCGGTGTCGGTCCTCGCCAATGTATGTCACCTCCTTGCCAAGGGAAAATGGAAGAGGCCCAGGAGCAAAGTGCCAATCATGGCAGTAGAAGAAAGGAAACTTGTTCAATGTCTCTGCTTCTCCACTACTTTTGCTGCTTTTTTAACACTAAATCCTCAAGAACCAGGAGCTTATGCGAATAAAGGTCTATTAAATAAGGAGTTCAGGAGTCCATGGGGCAGCATCAGGGAAACCCTGTAGTGACCTCATGGACCTACTTTGAGCTGCTTTATAGTGAGTAAAACACCTTCCTTTCCCAGGCCCTAGTTGCAGATCAAGGAGCTTTGCCACGGCCTCGCCCTGGAGGTCTTCTTAGGTGGCAAGCACAGAACCTCGCATTTTCTGCTCTTTCCCCTGAGTTTTGTGCTTTGCCTTTAAGAAATTTTAGCAAAGCCATTTTTATAAAGAATCCGTTTAACGAAAGATTTGAGGCTTGGGATCAGAGCGTATTGTAGTAGTTTTTACAGATTCTGGATAGTTTCTGTGCAACATGCAAACAGATTCAGAGAGACCGTGGAAACTGTGGGACGTGGCTGGACAATGTTGGCGACACCATTGGAATTGGGGTGTGGCCATCACGGAGGCCAGAGGCCAAGGAAGATGTGGCGCCCACAGACGTGTTTTTGTGACTTCTATGATGCTTTTTCAATGTTACAACTTTCAAGTGGTAGAGAAAGTATTGAAAAACTAAAAACTGGTAATATAAAAACAGTTTATTAAACTTTTTAATATTAAAATATTTTAATAGTGAATATCAGTACCAAATGTAAAATTATTTTCAACATTAAAACTATTAAAATAGAGCATTTTATTTAACTCTACTTCACTATATTTAAACTATATTTTATTTATACTAAAACAAGAATTTGATATAATTTTACTTTCTTAGCTTTAATGGAAGCAAACTTGTTATTATTTGCCAGATTACCTCTTGACTTGTTTTCAATTGAAAGAATTGCCATGTTTGACAATTTCTCGACTCCATGGCAATGTTAAGTAATTTTAAACTTCATGTTAATCAAATGTCTTTCACAAGACCCCACCTTGACTATGTTGTTAAAAAGAAAAATTAATGTTGTGTACAAGCAGTTGAGGACATTTAGCCGTTCAGAGCTTCTCATTTTCTTTGCTAAGAATTCTATTGACTGAACAGAATTTGCCAAAATATCATTTGCACTCTGACCCCCTCCTTTATAAGACTCTCAGGGACTTCCAAGTGCAGGATTATTTCTTGTCTTTAAAATTTTGATATTTTGTTCATCATAAATGTTTTGGCATTAACTTTCACTTTTTAATATTGCATTAAAATATTATATATCTTGAAAAATATAAGCAATTCAAAAAAGGTATAAGAAGATGTCTTTTTGTGGGAAATGCATAAAGTCTACCCTTCAAACAATAGGACCCAGGTTCTGAGCAGCAGTATGGCTAGTAGATAAGTATGAGACTC
Source organism: Pteropus medius (assembly GCF_902729225.1). Lineage (NCBI taxonomy): Eukaryota > Metazoa > Chordata > Mammalia > Chiroptera > Pteropodidae > Pteropus > Pteropus medius. Next base: position 11,158,451 of record NW_024350325.1, on the reverse strand, counting down.
CCAACTCAATCAGACTACCTTGGCCACATGTTCTCTGTGTGACAGAGGTCAAGTCAGTCTAATTCTCAGATGTGGCATCTAATGGAATTAATAACTATGACAATCTCATGATTTTTGTATGCCTTAACGAGATAATCTAGGTAAACTTAACTCACCACCTGGTACAAACGAAGTTCCTATAAATGTTCCTATAAATGTTAGTTGTTAGAGACTTGAAAATATGCCACATGAGAGACAGTGAAATGTTTTCTCTAAACCATTTCACTTCCAATTCTGTGCATAACTTGTAATTCTGCTCATAACTTGTAATTCTGCTCATCAGCTACAGCACTTAATTTGAATTTTTAAATGTCTGCTCCCATTTCTCATGCACTGTTAAATCTTACAGAGTTGGGTTCTTTGGGCAGCTCACCAGGCCCCTGCCTGTATCTGGACCAAGACATTGTACAGATGTGAAAAGCATGGCCCAAAATTCTCATCTGTACAAGAATAGCCTCGCTCAGGGCCAGCACTGTCTATGCCAAGAGCTTGCCAGTCTCTGTTAGAAATCTTTGTCTCAGGGAGCAGATCTAGGGATTTTCCACAGGGTCCTTTTCTAAGGAGAGCCTCCTGATGATTAACTTTGCAGTGTGCTCCCATTTACACATTAGGTATGCGTGATGCCCAAATACAAAGGCCGCTTTTGACATCAGGGTGATACCAATTAAGTAGGTGGTAGCAGCATCCCAGAGTGTTGAAAATACCTTCCATGGAGTAAAGGAGGTGGTCAAGTCTGGAGAGAAGACTTCTCCCCGCTGCCCACTGTTGTAGGACACCAGGTCACAGCCCAAGGGGTATCAGAGGTGGTCACAAAACAAGATGCCCTGCCTCCCTTTTCTTCCTCCATCTCAATCACAGATGATCTATTAGCTCTAACAAGACTGTTGCCGGTCAGCCACATTATCCAGCTTTTTATTTATTTTTATTTGTGAGACTAAGTTAGTAATTTTTTTCCACTCAGAATAAAGAAATATGAAATTCACACTCACAACCAATATTTATTGTCCTGCTAGAAAGCAGGAAATCTGTACATCCATAAACCATTCAATCAATCAGTCATTCAAATCAGGAGAGTGGTTGAAAGAGTACCAGTAAGATGATAAACTAACACAGGTTGCTGCTTCCTCCTCTAAACCAAATTCTGAGATCACAGGAGCAGGAAGGAATTTGGTGAGCCTCAAGACCTAACACTACAACTGTGGGACTCACTTGAGAACACAAAACATGATTGGATTGCTATGTGGAGGAGAAATGGCATCCTAGATTGGAGGAAAGTCAAGACCACAGATGAGCATAGGTATCAAAGAAAACTTTCTGTTTCTGCCCTTTCTTTTCCCAACATTGCCTTGGGAAAGTCAGTATCGGGCCCACCATGGAACAGAAAAATAGCAATGCCAGTGAAGGCCAATGCCCACTAGAATTGAAGTGTAATATTAGAGCAGTCCCAGTTGGAGATAAGAGAGTTCCCTGAGGAGCAAGGACAACTGGTTAGGGAGGGGATACAAATAGAATAGAGACATATATTTCCAAGGGAGTGTGATTGACAGAGGGAAATAATAAGCCATTAAATAAGAATAACAGCTCATTGAGCAAACTATACTTGAGGAAGCAGATTTAACGAACACAGAAAATAATCTAGAAGAAATATAGCAAATATTCTCAAAGAGATAAGGGAAGATATTGAAATTATAAAGGAGAAAGTAGTTATAATTTTTAAAAATTGAAGAAGTAAAGTTAATGGGTATGTTAGTCAGCATTCTCTGGATAAACAGAACCAATAGGAAATAGAGATTAGATAGATAGATGATAGATGATAGATAGAATCTATTTTTAAAAATTGGATCATGTGATTTGGGGGGCAGGCAGGTCCAAAACCTGTAGGGTAGGCCAGCAGGCTAGAAATTCAGGCAAGAGTTAAAGCCATAGCCTTGAGTTCAAAATCTGTAAGGCATACTGGCAGGCTAGAAACTCAGGCAGGATTTCTGTATTACAATCCTGAGGCAGAATTACTTCTGTTTTTGTTCTGTGGCCTTCACTTGATGAAATATCAACATCATTGAGGGTAATCTACTTTACTTATCCAAAGTCAACTGATTGTAAATGTTAAGCAGATATACAAAATACCTTCACAGCAACATCTAAACTAGTGTTTGACCAAACAACTGGGCACCATAGCCTAGCCAAATTAACACACAGTTAATCATCACACTGAGAATGAAAATATTTTAGTTAAAATAAAGAGCTCAATAAGCTGATTAAATAGCAGCCACAGAACAAATTATTGAGCCAGAAGATTAAGTCCAGTGGTATTCCAAGTAGACTTAAGAAAGGATAAAGATGAAAAATGATAAAGAAAATTTAAGAGATATGGAGAGCAGAATTAGAATAGCCAACACTCACACAGTATGAGTTTCTAAAAGAAAGAGGAAAAAGAATGGAGGGGAGAAAATATTTGAAGAAATTGTTGCTAAAAATTTCCCAAAAATGAAATAAAGCTATAACACCTCAGTTAGAAAGCTCTCGTTCAGGGCCAAATGGGTTAAATAAGAAAAAAACTCATACATAGACATGAAATTTAAGGACATCTTAGGTTAAAAGAAAATTCTAACAGCTTCTGAGAGTAAAAGTAGATTATAACCAAAGTAAGAAGAATCAGATTCACAAAAATATTTCTCATCAATAACGCTAGAAGTCATTGAAGAAATATTTTCAAAGTGTTAAAGTAAATGAACTTTAAATCTAGAATTGAATATCCACAAACTATCATTTTAGGATGAAATAAAGATATTCGCAATAATACAAGGACTTAAAAATTTAACTACGCAAAGATCCTATTTGAAAATATTCCTGGAGGGAGTACTCGAGCAAGAAAAAGGTACATCCAGGAAGATGCTATGAGATATTGAAAGTAAGAGTGAGTAAGTAATTCAGTTAATTTGTCTAAATGAATTAATATCAAATTTTTGAAAAAAAGAAAATTGGAAGTATATTTATAACAATCCAAAATTAAAATTTTATATGAATCGACAACCATGTCACCCTGAACAAGCCCAATCCTGTCTGATAGTGGAAGCTAAGCAGGGTTGGGCCTGGTTAGTACTTGGATGGGAGACCACCCAGGAAGACCAGATGCTGTAGGCGTAAAAAATAAGGGGACTGTAAGCTGACAAAGTCCTTGCAATCTGTGAAAAGTCAGTTACCTTAAAAAACTGTATATGATTTCAAGATGGCATTGTGGATTAATAAAAGTAGTTGCCAAAAGGAGTCAGCAGTATATGAAGATGATTTTTTTGTTTAAGGCAAAAAATATAGATGTGATTAGCTTACAAAGTTATAGAAAAGTGAACATAAGTATGAATCTGAATAAGAGAGGTAACCATAAGAACATAAATAATATTAATAACTTTAAGCCAGCACAAGAAAATTCAGTGAAAGGAAGGAAAAGAGAATATTAAATAGCATAAATAGAAAACACAAAATAAAGGAGCAGAAATAAGTCCTAATATAATAGGAACTGTATAAATGTAAATGGATTGAATTCACCAATCAAATTGGGTTTTTTAACCTAATATTATGCTCTTTTCGTAGCACACTTTTTGAAAAATCAAAGAGAAATGAACAAAGTTAACCAGGAAAATCTAAACCAAAACTAAGCTAGCATAATTAATTATCACACAAAATAGAATTTAATGTGGAAAACAGAATAGACAAATAGGGACACTATACATCGGTAAACTGCTCAAGAAGAACAAGAAGATAAAATGAATCTGAATATATGCGCACTTAACAATGTAGTCTCACAATATAAAAAAACAAATCTGAAGAGAATGCAATTAAATAACATCTGTGGTTTGAAGATTTTAATAAATCTCAGAAACTGATAGATCAAATAAACAAAAAATAAGTAGAAAATCTCAAAGGTTTCATAGTATATAATTGATAAGCTCAAAGTTTAGATCTATAGAATTCCACTTCAAAGACAGAAAAGTTTTTTCCATCATGACTTATTCTCCAAAATCTGCTATCTACAATTTTACAAAGGAAGTCTCAATAAATTTCCAAAAATCACACACACTGTTTTCTCTGAATACTATGAACGATTGTATGCTAACAAATTAGATAACCTAGAAGAAATGGACAAATTCCTTGAAACATACAAATCACCTAAACTGACTCAAGAGGAGATAGAAAATCTCAGCAGACCCATAACAAGTAAAGAGATTGAGTTACTAATCAAAAACCTTCCAACAAAAAAATGTCCTGAACCAAGTGGCTTACTGGTAAATTCAAGCAAACACTTAAAGGAGAATTAACACCAATTCTCAAACTTTTCCAAAAATTAAAGAAGGACACTTCAAAACTCATTTTATGAGGCCAGCAATACGCAGATACCAAAACCAGAAAAAGACACTACAAGAAGAGAAAATTACAGACCAATAATCTCTATGAATATAGATGCAAAATTCCTTAATAAAATACTAGCAAATTGAATTTGGCAGCATATTAAAAGAATTATATAAATGACCAACTAAGCTTTATCCCAGGAATAGAAGAGCGGCTCCACATATGAAAATCAATCAATATAATATATCTCATTGATAGAATGAAGGGGAAAATTTGCATGATTATCTCAATTGAGGCATGAAAAGTATCTGACAGAATCCAACATTTTTTCATGATAAAAACACTCAAAAAACTAAGAATAAAAATAATTTCACCAATATGTGAAAGGCTATACATGATAATCCCACAGCCAACATTGTACACAATGGTGAAAGACTGAAATCTTTCCCCCTAAGATTAGGAACAAGATACAGATGCCCTTTTTGCTGCTCCTATTCAACATAGTATTCAAACTTTTAGCCAAGGCAATAAAGCAAGAAAGGTAAATAAAAGGCATCCAAATTGGAAAGGAAGAAGTGAAATCACCTTATTTGTAGATGATATAATCTTAATATATAGAAAATTCTAAAAAATCTACCTAAAAAATGATTAGCACTAATAAATTCAGCAAAGAAGCAGGATAGAAAATCAAGAGAAAAAATGTTGTATTTCTATACCCTAACAATGAGCAATCTAAAGGGAAATTAAGGAAACAATTCCATTTACGATAGCATCAAAAAGAATAAAATATGTAGGAATAAATTTAGCCAAGGAGACGCAAGACATATACACTAAAAACTGCAAAATATTGCTGAAGAAATTAAAGAAGGCCTAAATAAACAGAAAGAAACCCCATAGTCATGGATTGGAAAGTTTAATATTGTTAAAATGGCAATACTCAAAGCAATCTACAGATTTGCTAACAAAATCTCAGTGACAATTTTTGCAGAAATTGAAAAATTATCCCAAAATTCACATGGAACTCAAGAGATTCTGAACAGCAAAAAGTATCTTGGAAAAAAAAAGAACAAAGTCAAAGACTCACACTTCCCAATTTCGAATTTACTACAAAACAACAGTTTGGTACTCATATAAGGAGAGACATATAGGCCAATGGAATAAAATTGAGAGCCCAGAAATAAACCCTCACATCTATGGTCAATTGATTTTTAACAACAATGTCAAGACCATTGAAGGGGGGAAGACTAGGCTCTTCAACAAATAATGCTGGGAAAATTGGATATTCACATGCAAAAAAAAAAAGAAATTGGACACTTACCTTATACCATATACAAAATTGATCAAAATGATAAACACAAGAGCTAAAACTGTAAACCTCTTAGAAAACAACATAGGCATAAATCTACACGACATTGAATTTGGCAATGGTTTCTTAAATATGACACCAAAAGCACAGGTAACAAAAGAAAAAATAGATAAATTGGACTTTACCAAAATTTAAAACTTTGTGATTCAAAGGACACTATCAACAGAGTGAGAAACCTCACAGAATTTCGAGTCATATGTCTAATAAAGTTTTAATATCCAAAATGTATAAAGAACTCTTACAACTCAACAACTAATAGTAAACAAACAATTCAATGTAAAATATGGGCAAAGGACTTGAATAGACATTTCTCCAAAGAGCATATACAAATGATCAATGAGCACATGAAAAATAAATAACAAATATTGTCAAGGATGTAGAAAAATTGGAACCCTCTTACATTTCTGGTGGGAATGTAAAATTGTGCAGACACTAGGGAAAGTGGTTTGGAAATTCCTTTTAAAAGTTAAATATAAAACTACCATATGACCAAGCAATTTCACCTGTAGGTACATACCCAAAAAATTGAAAACAGGGACTCAAACAGATACTTGTACACCAGTGTTCATAGCAGCATTATTCACAATAGCCAAAAGTTGGAAACAACCCAGGTATCCATCAACAGATGAATGGATAAACAAAATGTAGTAAATATATACAATAAAATATTATTCAGTCATAAAAAGATACAAAGTTCTGAAACATGCTATAAGATAGATAAACCTTGAAAACTTTATGATAAGTGAAATAAACCAGACACAAAAGGACAAATATTGTACAATCCCATTTACATGAAATATCTAGAGCAGGCAAATACACAGAGACAGAAAGTAGGTAAGTGGTTACTGGAGGCTGAAGGAAAGGAGGAATGCAAGAGTTATTTCTTAATGGGCACCTAGTTTCTGTTTGGAGTGATAAAATGGTTTTGCAAATAGAATAGTGATGACAGCTGCACAACATTGTGAATATAATTAATGCCACTGAATCGCATACTTAAAATGGTTATAATAGCAAATTTTATGCATATTTTAATACACAGACACACAAACACACTGAGCAAATGAAAAAAGACTTATCAGGAAACCAAGAGGAAAAAAATAGGAACTGGCCTGGAGGAATTATGAAGCACTGACTTTAAAATAATTATGGTTAATACGATTTCAGATATTTTTTTAAAAAGATGGAAGATGTTGGACAAAAGCTGAAAACTTGGGAACTGTATTTTTAAAATATCAAATTAGAATTCTAGAAGTGAAAAATGCAATAAGTGAAATTACCTCAAAAGAGAATTTGTGAACTATATTAGAAGAAAATATCCAGATTGAAGCAAGGAAATGCGAAATGAAGAAAAATACGGAAGAATGGAAAGAAGTATAGATGTGTTGGAAAGGGTACAAGAAAGTGGCCTAATGTATGGGGGCAACTCCAGGAATAGCTGAGAATTCTCCGAAGGTGACAAAAGACATCAAGCCACAAACTCAAGAAATACCATAAACATCAGAAACAAATATCAAATAAAATTTATCTTTGCACATAATAAAACTACTTAAAAGCCAAAGTCATAATCTTAAAAGCAGTCAGAGGAAAAGAACAGATTACTAACACCTTACTTCTCAGTAGAAACAATGCAATCCAGCAGACAATGGAACCCAGAAGATATTGAAAAGATATTTTTAAATTATGGAAAGAAAATAACTACCAATCTAGAACTCTATATTCAAAGGAAAAAAATCTCTCAGAAATAAAACTTATATAAAGATATTTTCAAAGAAAAACTGACAAAAAGAAAATGACCCTAGACAAAAGTTCGGAAATGCAGAAAAGAATGAATAATAGTACAAATGATTTATATTTACATAAATCATAAACATAATTGTCTAACTAAATAGTAACAATACCAAATAACAGTGTTCTTCGGGGGTTTAAAATACGTAAAAAATTAAGATGCATGACAATAGTAAATAAATTGAAACTGAGGTTAACAGGAGTTAAAATGTTCTAAGATTTATTGTGTCTAGGAAATGGTAACAGTACAAATTTATGTTAGATTTTAAATTGCCAAGGATGCATGTTATCTCTAGGGTAAGCATTAAACAATAGTAAAAGAATGTATAATTTAATAAGGAATGTAAAAGCTAATAATGTTTTTTAAAGTCAAAAAGAAAGCAAACAGGAGAGAATACAAACATAGAAAATGTAAAATATGTTGAAAGCAAACAGATTATTCCTTATCCCAAATATATTGTAATTACATTAAATGCAAGATAACTAAACATTTCAACTGAAAGACTGAAAAATCAAAACAAAACCCAATTATATGCTGCTTACTAAAGACTCACTTTAAGTATATGTAAATAGAAGTGTTGAAAGTAAAAGGATGAAAAAGATATACCAAACAATGACTCCAAGAAAGCTAATGTAATTATACTAATATTAGACAATACAGACTGTAAAGGAAAGAAGCACCTCTAGAAATAAAGGCATTTCATAAATATGAAAGCTTCCATTCACTAGGAAGATATAGCTATACTAAATTTCTAAGCATTTAACATTATAGTCTCAAAATATATAAAGCAAAAGGAACGTAACTAAAAAAAAAAACCATAATCATTGTAGATTTTAACACATTTTTCCAACAGACATAAACTCAATGAAGATATAAAAAAATATGAATTGCACAATTAAAAAAACTTGATCTAACTGAAATATATTAAACACAGCACCCCACAACGGCAAAATACATACTCTTTTGAAATATGTATGGGAAATTTACCATAATAGAGTATATCCTAGTCTACAAAGTAGGTCTCAGTAAATTTCAAAGGATTGAAATTTTGCAGAAATTTTACAAAAATAACAGAAAGGTAACCAGAAAATCTCTAAATGCTTGGAAATAAAGCACCACACTTATGTAATTCAAACACAACTTAATCTTAAAAAAAATACATGAATATCCAGGGAGGAAAAAAAGTGGCATAGATGATATAGGCTCTGTTCATCCCTCTGGTGATCAAATCAAAGTTGTGACAGAAACAAGAGGCAGCAGCAAGGAAAAATCATCTGTGATCTTGATGAACAAGCCATATGACTAGAGATAAGTCCAGGAGATCACCATGTAACAGCAGAAGGTAGGACGGGGCGAGGACGTGGGGCTGCCAGGTCTCCTGTGGCTGAGTAAGATGAAGGCAGCAGCGGTAGATGCCTCTTAAAGGGGCTGCATCTGCGAGTCGATTTTCGTGGTGATGGACCTGCTCACTCTGAGCACCAGTGCTGATTTGACTGCAAGCAGGGGCACCAGGCACTTACAGGGAGACATTTTTGGAGTGAGGGCCAAGGTGAGACACTCTGTACAGAAGGGCCAGCGGTATCCATTGTTCCCTGTTCAGCCCTCCCCCATCCCAGTGTGTGGACACGGCACAGCCACAGCCAAGAGGTCATCAAACTGTCACTCCACCCAGAGGATTCCCTGAAACTCTACTTCCCCCAACTCGCAGCCCCACCCAAGCCACATTCAGTATCTCCTCAGCAAGTCAGGTGCTCCTTGTGAGCAGCGCCTAGACTCACACTGAAGGCAGCTGGCCTCAGTTTCTGGTGTGGCCCTTTGAGGCAACTCTATATACAGCATCTGTGGATTGCTTGCTGTATCTTAACAGGTGGCCCCTGAGGGGCACAGGCTGGGACAAAATTTGGCCTGCAGCTGAACCCCTCTCAGGACTGTGCCGCTGGACACCTACTTCACAAATCCACACTAATAAGACCAGGAGACTTGGGAACTTTGCTTAGTACATAGAAACAGACATGGGAAGGCAGCCAAAATGGGAAGACAAAGCAGCAGAAGCCATATGAGAGAACAGAACAGAGATCCAGATATAATGGAGTCAAGTAATCTAACAGATGCTGAGTTCAAAACGCTGATTATAAAGATGCTCCATGAACTTATGGGAAGTGTAGATAAATTCAGTGAGAACTTCACCAAAGAGATAAAAAAAAAAACATAAAAATGGAAATGGAAATTATAAAAGGGAACCAGTCCAAAATGAAGAACACATTATCTGAGATGAGAAGTATATTAAATGGAATAAACAATGGAATAAACAAAGTGAATAAGAAAAGGATCAAATGCCCTATATAGATGATGGGAAAGCCAAGGACGCTCAAATACAATGGCAAGAAAAAAGATGCCAAGACTATAAAAATAACTTAAGGAGTATATGGGACACTATTAAGGCTCCAAATATTCGTCTCATGGAGTAACTGAAGAAAATTAAGATGTTGAACAGTTGTTTGAAGAAATAATGATGGAAAACTTCCCTAACCTGGTGAAGGAAATGGACATAAAACCCCAGAAAGCTCAGAGAATCCCAAAAACCAGGGATCCAAAGAGTCCCACACCAAGACACATCATAAATAAAATGCCAAAATTTAAATACAAAAAAAGAATATTAAAAGCAACAAGAAAAACCGATAGCTACCTATAAGGGAAAACTCATAAGACTGGCAGCTGATTTCTCAAAAGAAACTATGCAAGACAGAAGGGCTTGGTAAAAATATCTGATGTGATGAACGCCCAGGATCTACAACCAAGAATGCTTTATCCAGCAAAGCTATCATTTAGAGTTGAAGGACAGATAAAGAGTTTCCCAGACAAAAATAAGGTAAAGGAATTGATCACCACCAAGCCAGTATTATAGGAAATGTTGGAGGAACTTCTTTGAGAAGAAAAAACATGTATCAAGAACAGGAATAAAGAGTGGTAATGACTCATTCCTACCAATAGGTACCTCAAATGAAAAAGAATTAAGTGCTCCAACCAAAAGATAGAGCAGCTGAAAAGATGAGAGAGCAAGACCCCTTCATATGCTGCCTACAGGAAACTCACTTCAGATTGAAAGATATACACAGACTAAAAGGAAGGAGATGGAAAAAGATATTGCTTTGATGGACCTAGAAGGTATTTGAGTCAGACAGAGAAAGATAAACACTATATAATTTCACTTATATGTGGAATCTAAGGAATAAAAAGAACAAATTAATCAAAAACAGACTCATAAATATAGTGGACAATTTAGTGACAAACAAAGGGGAGAGGGAGTTGGGGGGGCCAGGAGAATGGGGTGAAGGGTTAAAGAAGTACAAATTAGTAGCTGATGGATGGTCACGGGGATGGAGAGCATGGCATAGGGAATGCAGTTGTCATTAATATGTTGGCTGGGTGGAGGGTCAGTGGAGGGAGGAAGCAATTGGGGGATCGTTTTATGATATACTTGAAACAAATTAAAATAAATTTTAAAAAATACATGCATATCCAAAAATGCATACATACAATAAATTAGAGTGGGTTTTAGGGAGCAGAGAGCAGAAAATGAGAAATGCAAGAGATAAAAATAAAACAACAAAGAGAGGGGTCTTGCACAGAATGATGATGTTGGTGAATCATGACCCAAGAAGTATATTACATTCAACTCTGCATCTGAGGTCAAACTTTAAATAATTTTATAAAGCACTAACATTTAGAAATCTGAATACTAGCATGTGACAAATTTACTGACGAATCAACGTCTTTGGGCTTCGTGTTTGATATAAAAGATGAATATTAATTAACAAATAGTCTTTGTACCTCATTCATTAATTCAATAAGCATCTATTGAACACCTTATATGTCAGACATTGTGTCAGTTGGTGGAGATACAAAGTCACATGAGACACAGTCCTAGCTCTAAAAGCACTTATTCCTCAAGGGAGCTGATGTTATATGAAACAAGTAGAGGAAACATTGTAAAGATAACTACAGAGCAAAATTGCCCAGACACCACAGGTTTCCCAATAAAGTACTAGGTATTTAATCATTGATTTTGACTTGACTGAGAATGACCTACTTTCTGATCTTGAGCTTGCAATGCAACATGCAATCTCCTTGAAGGCAAGCACAAAGGATTATTTAATTCTACAATCCCAGTGTTTAGCATGTTAACAGTCTATTATGGTTTTGTTAAATAGATGAATAAATGAATGAATGAGTGTAGAATGGATGCCAGTTTGAGTCACTGTTCCAAGTTCTATATTTCTGTATCAAGAACCCAGGTATAGAAAATACTGGAGCTTGTGATTGGAAACAGAATGCACAAGTGAAAATGATTAGGTGTTTGTTGGATATCCAACCCCATACGAGGTCACAACTCCAGGACTTGCTGAGGATCTTATATCCAGAGTATTGGAAAATTTCATCATCTGTAGGTCAGCTGTGAATCAAACATATAACATGCTAAGAAAGAAACACCATCATAAAGTCCTAGATAACAGCCTGCTCTCCAATACATGCACAGGAACGAAAGAGCACAGGAGTGCTCATCTGTAAAATGGTCAGGATGATAACCCCTCATAAAAGTTCTTGGAAGTCTTATGAGATGTAAAAAGCCTGGCAATAAGATGTGCTCAACAAATAGTTGTTAAATGAAATAGTGGGCATTTTGTAAGTAGGATTCCTCCTTCTCTTTTCTCCCATCTCTCCACCTTCCTAACAGAGGCAGATAACCAGGAAATAGAAAATTATTTTGAGGCACTTTCATGCACGACTCTGGGTATACTGAACTGCAGAAAATATCACCACAGTCATAACATATAGAGACCAACATTGAACTGCTAAAGATAAAGAAATTGCTGCAGCCAAAAGGTAGGACTGAGCCATGGAGCATCAGCCAGGAGCAGCATTAGCTATAAATCAAAGGGCAGGCTTGATGCACACACAGCGTGGTCAGCTCCACACCCTCTACATACAGATAGGCTTATCTCCTCAGTCAATGGATGACAACACAACTGTGCAGGCCAAGATGAACACCCCACATACAATTTCCACTGCAGCCAATATCATTTTTCCTTTTGTGGTGAATTAGATATCCCAGCCTCCATGCAGTTTTAAAGATTAGTAAATGACCTGGTTTCTTCAGACACAATCAAGTAATCTCCAAAATACTTTGCATTTATAAAATGCATCAGAATATATTTATTTATAGACTGTAATACAGCAGAAATTTAGTTGGATGCTATACAAATTAACTACATATTCTTAGGCCCAGGCTTTGAGAAATCTGGCTTCTACCACCATCCTCTATAAACATTGCCCTCTGATAGCTTCCAAATCCCCAAATCCAGCAGCCTTTTCTTGGACCTCAATCAGCTTTTCTGCAATTCCTGGCCTCCCTGTCACTCTTCCTTCCTCATTTCTGTGGTACAAAACTTTCTTGTTCCCACTTTCTTTCTTTCTTTCTGTTTCCAGTAGTTTCCTTTTCCTCTTTCTGAGTCCTAAAAGGAGATATTCCTGAGGGTTTTATTCTTTGCCCTTTTCTTTTTGGTGTACTAGTAGAGGAAACATTGTAAAGATAACTAAGATGATGAAGATAAATCATCATCTTCCTTGATGATTTATTACACTTGCAGCTTCAGCATTTCTGTCATGGTGTGCTTGCCTCCAAACTAGCTTCTGTCCACTCTGTGGCTAGCCAACGCCTCAAATTTTTATGGTTATTATCAACAAGATGAGTAATAACAAGTGCTGGAGAGGTTGTTGGGGGGAAAGGAACCCTCACATACACTGCTAGTAGGAATGTAAATTGGTACAGATGCTGCCAGAGAGCTCGAAGCTCCAGTGACCAAGTTTTTGTCTTATGCCATCAGAAGAAATTCAAGGGCAAGGTGAACAGCAAGCAGGAAAGCGTGAGGCGTATTCAAGTGAATGTACACACTCAAGAGGGGAGTGTGGGTGAACAAGAGAGTGAGAGAGAATGATAGAGAGATGGGGAGACAGACAGAGACAGAGAGAAGGAGCACAAGAGAAGGAGAGAAGAGAGAGAGTTGTGAGAGGATGTTGCCATTTTGGGCTTTGGTTCTGTTTGGGGGCAGAGCCTGGAAACATGGTACAGACATAGCCTCATTGTCTCCTCCCAGTAGGCAGTGAGCTCAGTTTACCGCTTTTTCTTTCTTATATGGTATTTCCAGAACAGTCATGGCATCAGGTGCATGATGGGAGCTGCAGTATTTGCAAATGTGGATGAGATTATAATGATATTATAATTAACCAAAGGTCATGCTTTAGCCAAAGATGGTGTTTAAGTTGGACTTGTTTGGGTTTATCACCACTTGCCAGGGCTAAAACAAAGGGAGGTCTGAAGAAGGAAAAAAATTTCTGGAGCCATATCCTGGAAGGGGAGAGTGTGTCCTTGGGCCACCCTGCCTCACAGCCACTATGGAAAACAGTATGGAGGTTTCTCAAACAATTAAGAATAGAATTACCATATGACTCAGCAATTCCTCTTCTGGGTATCTACCCCCCAAAATCGAAAACATTTATCCATAAGGATATATGCACCCTGATGTTCATTGCAGCATTACTCATGGTGGCCAAGACATGGAAACAACTGAAGGGTCCTTCAACAGATGATTAGGTAAAGAAGATGTGGTATATATATAATGCAATATTACTCAGCCATAAGAAAATATAAAATACTGCCATTTGTGACAATCTGGATGGATCTTGAGGTTATCATGCTAAGCAAAATAAGTCAGAGAGAAAAAGTTGAGAACCACATGATTTCACTCATATCTGGTATATAAAATTGAAAACAATAAACAAACAAGACAAACAAAAACTCATAGACACAGACAACAGTTTAGTGGTTAACAAAGGAAAAGGGGATTGAAAAGGAGGTAGAAAAGGGTAAAGGGAGTCAAATGTATGGCGACGAAAGATTTGACTTTGGGTGATAAACACACAGTGCAATATACAGGTTATGTATTATTGAATCGTACATTTGAAACCTATATAACTTTATTAACCAATGTCACCCCAAAAAATTTAATTAAAAAAAAATTTTTCATGGTTAAAGTGAAGCTCATTAAGTCTCCCAAACCAGCTCTTTCTCCTAACTTCAATGTTTTGGGAAGTTGAATGTGCTGGTAAACCAATTCTTTGGGGAAAAGGTAGGAGACCTGAATTTTGCATGTGTTGATTTTCATAATGTTTCCATATTCCCATTGTGGCCAATTTCAAGCTACCAACATGAAGTCACTGCCTGCAGAGTTGGGAAGAGATCCATACAAGACAATTTCAGGAAACCACTGAACCATCCTCCAAATTTCTTAGATTCAAAATTAGCTAGGTGGAAAACCAGAGGAGAAAAGGAGCAATTAGGGGGATCATTTTATAAACTATATAAATGTCTAACCAATGTACTGTATACTTGAAATTAATTAAAATAAATAAGTTTTTTTTTTAATTAATATGAGACAGATTTTAAAAAAACTTTAAGGTCACTTTTTCTCTCTTTCATGCCTTCACCAAGACACCTGATCAGCTGCAAAGTGCAACGGGGTCTCTTTTAACTCAGATTCTGCCTTCCAGCCTCTTCTTTCCATTTTTACCACCATTATCTACCTGAGAATCACTGCTCCGTGTCCTGCCCACTCTCTATCAGTCTCCTAATTACTCTCACCCCACCCTACTCCAGGCTCTTTCACTACCATTATATGGCTGGAAAATTAATCTTCCTGAAGTGCATTTCATATTGTCACCCAAACTTTTAATAGTTCTCCTACTGTTTATTAAATAAAACATAATTTGACCTTCAATGCCTAATTTATATGCACTACTTATATCAGCATTCTAGATCATTTACAATTAGGTTGGTGGCAATTCAACTTTAAAATAGTAGTAACTTTAAAAAGACAGAAGTTTGTTTCCCTCTTATGTAGAAGTCCAGAGGTAAGTGTAGAAGTGTAAGGAGACTGAGCTCCACAAAGCGTATGAGCTCTCATACGCTTCCAGCTCAACATTCTCTCATGTTTCAAGATGGTAGCTATAACCTCAAGTTCCAGGCAGCAGAATGGCAGAATTAAAAAGGACAAAAGGCACACGCTAGCTGTCTTGTAGGGAAGCTTCCAGAGACTGCCACAGAAGAATTCTTCTTAACCCACATTTGCCAGAACCTAGTTACATGGCCACATCTACTTGCCAGGAATGCTGAGTAGCTACGTGAGGACTCTGGAAGAAGGCAAAGCTAGATTTGGGGAACAACTATCTATCTCTACAAAAGGCCTCAATGTTCCTTTCCTTTGAAAACTTATTTCCTATTAGACCTCTTCCTAAACCTAACAACCAGACATTTATATAAATCAGACTTTGTGCCAGGCACTCCTCTAAGTGTTTTACATATATGAATCCACTTAATTCTAACAACAGTCCAATGAAACAAGTACCAATTATTATCCCCAATTTACAGATGAAGAATCTGAGACAAAGAGAGACTAAGAAGTTCAGAGATTCTCAAAACTGCTTGGGAATCAGCACACCTGAAAGCTTGTTAAAAAGTAGAATCACATGCTCTGGAATCAGATGAAATTGCTGAGAAAAAATAACTGAGGAGTGAGAAAACCAAAAGTGGAACTCTGAGAAACAGCAGCTACATTCATGAGACAGATGTAGGAAGCTATTGACCTCAAGGCATAGTGTGAGAGGTGGCAAGGTTAGCCAAGGCACAATGCTGTCTTGGAGGTTCAAGGGAGGATGTTCAAATATGAGGTCATGTCAACCCTCTTAGGGAAGATACTGAGAAGTGTTTATTGGGACTGGCAATTAGGAGATCACTTATGACCAAAGTGAGAAGAGTTTTGGTGGCATGCTGGGAGAAGAATCCATGTCTTTACCCTCAAATACTTTAAAGACCCTCCAAAGAAGATTTTCTCTCTCTCTCTCTCTCTGTCTCAGAAATGTGGGAGCAGGAGGCTCACCCTTCAGTTTCCATTACATAGGAAAGGTTTCACAGAGAAAGTGGCAGGCAGACAAGAGCCTTTCCCATTGGTAGAGTGAGGTCACCATGGGATGCCCCATGGACAGTGAACCAGCCTATTCAGACACAGGAGACCACGGTTCTCAGGTAATAAATTCAGTCATTCCTCGCTTTTGGAAAGTCAGAGGCTAAAAACTGAAGCGATGGTTCAAGGTCACTAAGAACCCAGAGGCCACCCCGAAATGCTGCCTATTTGTCTGCCTCCAGTCCTTCTTGTTCAGCTCCTATAGTCAACTGTTCTTGGTAGTTAAAATTATTCCTCTACATTTTGGAGTGAAAATTCACAGTTCCTCATGGTTTGTCAGTAGTTGAGGGAGGACTGTGAAAGCCGCCTGTTGCTCCCACAGCTACAGGAGCGTTAAGACTTTAAAAGAGGCACTACTTATGCTATCATCACCACAGCTGTCACTTCTACAGGATTTCTTTTTCTGACACAGCACTGGCTGGATGGGATTGGCTCGCACCTAAGAGGAGAGAGGAAGGCCCTGCAAAGACACTGACTCATTCTGCCCTCCCTCACATGGCAGCTGCCCCTCTCTTCACTTCCTCCTCCTTTGATGCTAAAGGTCAGCTTCTCATGTTCATGCCAAACTTTTTAAGCACATACACATGCAAAAGAAAAAAATTGGCTTCCAAAAGAGCAAATGTTTTAACGTGAAAAAAAAATAAGGAAAGGAGTGCTTAAAAGTAAATTTTAAGATAAATGATCCTTCCCCCAAACTACTTAATAATTCCAAAATAATAGAATTTTCCAATTGTAAATGTGTAAGGAATAAAATAAAAGGAACAAGTGCCCTACTGTGTTAAAGAGGTCCCCTTAAAAATGATTCTAATTTCTTCCAGAAGTCTTTATAGGATAAATTACAAGGTTCTCCTTAACATAGAAATATTCTAGTAGCAATATATTCGCTTCTCTTCATGCATCTGCAAGGCTATTGTGAACACAGCAACAATTTACACTTGGCATCCTGTACACTGCTGCTCAAAAATGCTATATTCCAAACTGGCTACAATCTCGCATTGTGCATTTGCAACGCTTGCTGCAACATCAACCCCAGGACAACGTCACTCAGCAGACCCAGCCCACTCTGACTGGGGGCCACCACACACAACTTTCTAATTACCACAAGATAGCCTTGCTTCTGGTTAGAGATGAGTACCCATTGAACCTCAGACCCAGGCAAGTGCCTAAGGGCTCCTGGGTGGGGGTATCTGAGTAAATTTGAATCATGATGTCTCCACCTTCAAGATAACTTCCTTCTCTCATCTTTCATTTGTTCCAACTTAGAAATTCATGCAGCCCTTTTATATGACAGGAGGCCTTCATTGCCAAGAGGCCTGTGAAGTGAGTTGAGCAGAGGTTATCATAGTATGATTCCTATTTTCCTGATAAAGAAACCCGGTCCCGTTGGACAAGAGGCCAACCCAGTGTTATGAATGGGGACTAACCTGGTCACAACAGGAGTCCGGTGTCCTTCTCTTCCAGCAAAAGTAGACTCACGCTAAGCTCTGAGGTCCCTGACTTGTTTTTATTGATTGCTTGCTTTTTTAAAAAATTATTATTTATGCCTATAGCACCTAGTCTTCCTAAGTGGTCTTCCATCCAAGTACTAACCAGGCCTGATCCTGCTTAGCTTCCAAGATCAAACATCAGGCTTATTCAGGGTGGCATGGCCGTAGACCATGGACCATGGCTCCACTGGGGCGAGAACCCAGGACCTTCTGGGTGTAAAGCAGATGTGCTAACTGCTGTACTATAGAACCACGTCCGATTGCTCACTTTTAACGTTCAGAAATCTCCATCTAACTACATGGCTACCTACGTCTACACCTCCTGCTTTTCCACACACCGATGATAACCTGTTTCAGATTTTCCAAAATCTCAGCCAAACAACCAGGGAAAGTGTTGGTGCTGGTGGCTGTCCAGCACCCTGGACAGAGAAGACCAAGGAATTGCCATTCCTGCCCTGGAGACAGCTCCTGGGGCACCAGCAACTTTACCTCAGGAAATTTCCTAGTTGATAGGGGGAAGGTTGGAGGGAAGAGTATTAGGATGTTAAAGTAAAAATGCCAAGAAAAAGACTGAGGTTCAACCTCTAACATCCATAATAGGATTATCATATCCATGGAAAGGTTTTGTCAAGAGAGAAGAGGATTTTCTAAATCCCTTTATCTACCCTTTTTTAACATTTCAACCCAGCTCATGTAGTTTCACCTGCAGGGGTGTCTCATCCGCAAAGGGGAGTAGGCCGGGTGCTTCTGACCTGTTGGAAGGAGGAAAGCATGATGAAGGAGAGGTAAAAATTAGGGGTCAGATTCTGTGATTCTCACATCTGCAAAGGCCTATACCTCTTAAAGGGAGCAGGGCTTTATATGCATCAAGTTAGGTATGGGGGTCCAGAAACATCAGGCTGAGCAAGACAGTTCTGGGGACCTTCCAGAGCAGTCTGCCATTTCCGATCTGGAGCAGAAGCAGTGGTGCAGAGTTTGGGGTAGGGGAGAGGGGGCATGGGGGAGAAGCTGGAGGCAGCAGCCTGGGTTTCCATAGCCAGTGTATTGTATGTCAGGGACCCGAAAGTTCCCTGTGCTTCAATGAAGAGAAGCAGAGGTGGTGAGAAGCAACTGGGTTGGCATAGACCTTGAATGGGAGTGAGAGGTCGCAATGGAGAGGCTGTGAGATCAGAGCAGATGGCTATTGCCATGCTTCATAAAAGTTGTATTATCAACTGCAATCCCATTTAGGTGCTACCTTCAATATGGCAAGCAGAATTGTTATCAGAGAGAGAGGTCCTCTCCGGGCACATTGTCCAGGTTCTTAATGTCTCAAACAAAGAATTGAGCAAGACACTGAAATACAGTAGAAAAGAAAGTTTTATTAGAAAGGAAAGTACACTTCCAGAAGTGGAAGCAGGCCTGAGCGAGAGAAGCATGGCTCAAAAGACTTAGTAACAAAGCCTTCGGGGTTTTTATCCCTTTCTGCTATGGGTGGTTACTTTTCTTAGAGGAGCGGGCTTCCTTAATTGACAACTAAGGTTGACAGGACTCAGTGATTCATCATTTTGCTTTCTGCGCATGTTTGTTCCCAGAATTCAGTCTGTTATAATGATATTAATGAACTTCCAGGCATATGCATCATATTATCATGTTGGTAGACTCAGGTGAGTTGAAGGTCATTGGGGGACTTCATTGCACAGGTGAGAGTGACTGGCTTAAACTGGTACCTAATTCTCTGCCTACTGTTTCTTTGTGTTAGTTTTAAAAATGCCTTCTGGCTTGCTTAATTGTGGGTGAATTAGGGCAGACCCCTTCCAGGACAGGATGACCTCAGCATCTTTGCAGGCAAACCCGAAACCTTCTAACTAACTTTCCTGCCTAACTCTTTTCTAAGAGCCATGAACCCCCTTGAGGGAGGGAGGTCTTCTTCTTCCATATCTGCTTCCTGCTGAGAATGGCTGTAGTCGCTGCCTACGGGAGTTTCATGGAGCTCTTTCCCTTTCTGCCTCAGTCAGAGTGGGGTCTTGGGTTTCCTGCTGAAGTGCCACCTTAGTCCCTAGCCAAGGAAAAGAAGATACAAACTCATACATACATAAATCATACATCTATTCATTTCTATTATTTATTTGCCTATTAAGTGAGTAAAGAGAAATAGGCTTGGTTAATATATTTCTTAAAGAGTAAAGAAAAAGACCTTTGGCCTAAAGTCCCCTCCCCCATCAGACTATAAGGACCCTGCCTGGCTTAACACCATTTCTGCTTAACAATGGGCTGATGACCCTTATCAACAGCCAGACTATCTGAGTCGCCAGGGCAATTACCAGGATTTGAGAGAGAAGGCCTTTTTCCATAGGAAGAAGGAAAGAAAACTTAACTAGGTTTACTAAAAAGATTAACTCTGCAAGAGATGTCCCATTTCATTTCCTGCTAAAGATTAAGAATTTTACAGGTGATGTCCCATCTCAGAATCAAACCACTTCTTGCTGCCTCCATCAATACCACACTAGTCCAGACTGCTTTGCTTCTGGCTGCATGGGCTTTCTTTCTGGCCATCCTGCCTCCACTCTTGGCCCCCTGCAGTCTATTCTTTGAGACCCAGGAGTCAAGGTGATTCCTTTAAAAATAGAACTAAGCCAATGTCACTCCTCTAGTCAAATCTTCCAATGACTTCACAATTGATTTGGAGTACAGTGGTCCCCCCTTATCTGCAATTTTGCTTTCCACAGTTTCAGTTACCCACCACTACTTGCAGTCTGAAAATATTAAATGGAAAATGCATAAGTTTTAAATTGCATGCCATTCTGAGTAATGTGATGAAATCTCACACGGACCAGCTCTGTCTTACTCAGAGTCATGAATCATCCCTTTGTCCAGTATCTCCGCACTGTATACTTAGTGGCTGTTTTGGTTTTCAGGTCAATTGTCTCGGTATGGCAGTGCTTATGTTCAAGTTGTGGACAAAAATAGGGGTTCTATGGAAAGTAACCTCACAGGGTGGTCTGATAATAAATTCCTAACTGGGCAGGTTATGGTGGATAGTCATGCCTGAGGCATGTAACTTTTTAGTAAGAGACTTACCTTTGTCTTAAATCCATTGTTTCTGTGCATCTAGGTTAACACATCTTTCAAATGTCCCCTTTCAGACCCTTCCTTCTAAATCTTGACATAATCTAACTCTCTATAATTCGATTCCCTCCTTGCTTTTTCCCACCTTCATGTAATCTTCCTTATTTTACCTCCTTAATCTCAAGTGCATAAAAGAAACTACAAACTGTTATTCTCTGAAGTATTTTAGACCATGCTTATAGGCAATTGTCAGTTTTGGCTCAAATAAACTCGTAAGAATTCTCTGCAGGTTTACACTGATACATAATTCTCAAGTAACTTTCTAATTATGATTTTTCCTTCACAAGAAGATGAGACCCAGGTCAAATTAATGCAAATATAATACTCACTGAGCATTAATAATGTGGCACTTCTGTTTATACAGCCATAAAAGAAACTATTTCTCTCTTCTAACTCTCAATACTCTGACAAAAGATATATGAGAGATTTTTCTACTCCAAGCAGTTCTCCAGTTCTCAGTGGGCACTAACTGGGTATCTATAAATTTAACTCAGTTCTGACACTATCTGCCTGGAGATAATATCGGATACCACAAGACTGTCCTCCACTTCAGAAACCAATTGCAAGTTCAAGTTGTCACCCACCTTTCTGACCAACCAGCTATAAATCAGGGTTCCCATGACCCCCATCTTGGATTCAAGGACTCAGGGAAACATTAACTTATGTTTACTGATTTATTATGAAAAGATACATCTCAGGAACAGCCAGATAGAAAAGAGGTGTAGGGCAAGGAATGGGAGAAGGGGCAAGGAGCTTCCATGTCCTCTCTAGGCATACCACCCTCTCAGCACCTTGATGAGTTCTCTAACCCGGAAATTCTCAAATCCCATTGTTCAAAGGTTTCTATAGAACTTTAATCTCCAGCTTCCCTCACATCCCTCTCCCTGATGGCTTGTGAGTTGGGCTATAAGTTTCAACCCTTTAATCACTTGGTCTTTCTAGTTAGCTGTTCTAGGTGATCAAGAAGCCCCACCTTAAATCACCTAATTAATGTAAACTCAGGTGTGCTCCAAAGGGGTTCTTTATGAATAACAAAAGACATTCCTACTATTAAGAAACAAAGTTTTAGGAGCTCTGTGCCAAGAACCAAGTGCAAAGACCAAATATATTTCTTATTTTACCACAACATCAGTTTGCTGAAGCTTGTTTAGTGTGAGTCTGTCTTTGAAAAATTAACCTTAATCTCAATATGCAAAAAAAAATAAAAATCCCATCTGTGATTTGGAATGAAGTCACTAATATCAACTTTACTTTAAGAGGCTTCATGACCACCACAATAAATTAGAATAAAAGGAGAGTGAACACTGATTGATATCAGTCTCTGGTTGTATTGTGATTTCCAATGTATTCCGACTAAAAAGACAAAGTGACATCTCACACAGGGAGAGGTGGTCTTCACAATTTCGTATATCTCAACATAGAAAAATTGCAATTTTAGCAGAAATAAGTATCATGATTAATTGTTGATGTCTGTCATGGCTTGGGAAGGAAGAGGGTGGAATTTATGCCATGTGTTTGCCATCCTTCATCTGGAAGCCTTTAGTCTTCCAGTTTTCTTTGAATGTTCAGAATCCTTCTTCAGGATCCCTAATTCCAGAGCACCATGAAAATTCAATCAAGGGAGTCATCCTCAGGGAGTTCTCCATTTCCATTTCCTAGTTGCTTCCTGGATGGTTAATGTAGGAAAAGTTGCTTTTCATCCTTAAATTTCTTCCAAGTCTTTTTCCTTGTTCACAGAGAGCCCGTTAGACTATCTCAGACCCTCTAGTAGAAAAGTATACCCTATCAGCAATTACGTGTTTGCAAAACCCTGTGCACTTTTGTTCCACAGCCCATTATTTAGAGCCAGAACAAGAACATTCCATCTCATCTTCTTATTGGAGTTGCTCATGTGTGCTTCAACAAATCTCACATTCTGCTTCTAAAATTAGGCACTGGAACAAATGCCATTCCTGCCTCAGATGTATTTGTTTTTTATCTCACAGGTCAAGGGGACATCTTCCACTCTTGCTTCCTGACCTCTATGTACTACCTGCAAAAAAAAAAAAAATCTCAAGCTACTTCCTTATCAGAAGCCAAGTTCCTTCATTGGGGGCTATAACCATCATGTGACCAAGACAAGGACCAAAGTGTGCTGCAGCTTGGGGATCATAAGGCTTTTCAGAAACTAATCAGTAAATGTAACATAAGATCCAAAACTCATCTCTCAGGGTATGATTTAATTTCACTTCTCATTCTTCTACTACTGGACCTTGTGAGCTTATTTGAAATTTCTGGTCAGGGAGCAGGCCATGAGTGTACCTCTAAAAAAGAATGATTTTGGTTTATCTAGAAAGGTTGTCTTCTTAAACCAAACATGTATCTTGAAGAGTCTGGGCTGTGAGAAAGAAAGGACAGATTATCCAGGGAGCCTGATAGTCAACCAACGTAGGAACAAAAGTAGCAGTTGCATTGCCTTGTATGATGTAGCCAATTCTCAGAAAAAAAAAGAAAAATTTTTACAATATTTTCTGTCATTTTGGTCTCTAAGTCTAGATAGTCAATTCTATGAAGGCCATATCTTATAGTCTTTTTTCTCTTACTAAAACAAGCTCCCAGTAAATATTCATGCTTTGATAGTCATTACACACCTATATGGTAGGCATGATCATCATTTTATGGATGGACACTGGAGACAAATAAGGTTGTCTGGCTACTACTTAGAAGTTTTAAATGAATTAACAAATTACTAAGTGAATAAATAGCAAAGGGAAGGCAAAGAGATAATTAGACTCCCAATCTCAAAGCAAACAGATTTAAAACATGCCTTGTAAACAGGTAGACAGTAATATCTCCCTTTCTTACAGTACTAGGAACGTTCGTTTCAATCCCATCCTCTCAACTTCACATAATTTCTACTCCCCTGAGGATACATCATTCTTAGGTTACATTTTGATATGGTCTTAATATCCAATGGACTACAAGAAAGGAAACATAAGAATCCCTTGCAAAGTGAAGAAAACACAATTTCTGAACATAGTATGAGTTAGGATTATCAAATTAAGGCACTAGTAAATATTCAAAAGGAACTAATATGATTGACTGTTAACTATGAGTCAAGCATTGTGCCAGCACTTTATATAAAACATCCCACTTAAATGTGTTCATTTCAACTTCCAATAGCACAGATTTTTGCATATATCAATCTTCATAGTTTCAGATCTAGATACTTTGTGAGATGGTTTATAAATAGAAATGAGAGCTCTAAAAACTATTAATTATTTCCTTCTTCCCTTTAGAAAATATACAATTTAAACTCTCAACTCTGTTGTA
This sequence comes from Pteropus medius, assembly GCF_902729225.1. Classification (NCBI taxonomy): domain Eukaryota; kingdom Metazoa; phylum Chordata; class Mammalia; order Chiroptera; family Pteropodidae; genus Pteropus; species Pteropus medius. The sequence continues at coordinate 11,133,932 of NW_024350325.1, read as the reverse complement.
TATTATTTTTAAATGAACACAAACATTTATGAAAATGTGAGGGACAAGATAAATGTTCTGTAACACCTCTAAATCTAATGGAACCTGAGCTATTCAGAATACTGTTTATGAGCATTTAACATTCCGCAAATGTACAATCAGAAATCATTTTAATATGACTCATTAGGTTGATGGGCTTATTTCCTCCTAAGAGGAAATAATTTTTGTCTATGGATGATTTCAAGTGTGCATCCAGAGCTTGATCAGGCTGTGAGCAGATATCTCAGATCAGAGTCACCGAGGTCAAACATCAACTGTTTGTTATTGTTTTGTTTTGTTTTTAACACCAGACAGTAAGTGGTTCAGAGTACACCATGCCCTTGCCAAGTCAAAAAACACTTCATTTGCTAAGAATCGAGCTATTTTACATGAGTTTGGAAGGGAGTTTTGAAATGGAAAACCTATTCTGGTTAATTAAAAAAAATACACTTTGATATTCACCTGTTTTATTATCAGCTTCTCTAAATGAGGTGATGCATTGACCCCATTGAGAGTTGAGAGTATGTATAGTTAATACAATAAATATCATGTATTTAGTATCTACCATGTTTTAGATAATTAACTCAATTATCCAAAATATAACCTTGCAAAGCAGTATTATTCCCCACCCCAATTCAGAGATGAGAAAACAGAGGCTCAGAGAGATTAAGAAATTTGAGCAAAATTACACAAAGTTGCAGAACTAAATCTCAAACCATGTATTTTGCTTCCCAGGCCGGGGTGGACCACCACCTATGGAGTCACCTATTGGCCCTTTGTAGCCAGCACAGTTACAGAACGGAACTCAGGAAGTCTGAGTTTATAGCCGGAGGGTGAATTACTCACAGGGAAAAGACAAGTATCAAGGCCCCAACCAAGCCTTGCAGGCTTGCTGAGCTGTCCAGTTTGCTGGGCTCAAATGAAGCATCCTACTTCACAATAGAGTGAGGTTCATTGTAGAATGAAAGGAGTAAGTAGAAATGACCAGCTAAGGAGAAGCAGTGCTACAATCCTTTGAGCAGCTTTTAATCTGCTCAACAATGTAATTTAATGTCCAATATATTATACACAAATCAAGAGGAATAGGGGATCCCAACAACTAATACTTACCTTAGAAAGTAGTTTAAAACTGGAGTCTTTTGTCACAGTGAAGTTTGGTCCTTGAACAGAAACTCCATTTTCAGAGAAAGGATGCTCAGCCGATAGAGAAAACAAGCAAAAGCTTCATGTCAGGCATTGTGCTAGGGACTTGTATATACTTTCTCAGTTAATTCGCACAGGATGCCATTTGCCAGATTAGGAAATCAGCTCAGGAAGAACTAGCAATGTACCCAGGGGTGCGTAGTCAGCCTGTGTGGGAGTTAAGGACAATTCCAATTCAACCCACTGACTTGTCAGTAAAAGGCAGATTTGTAGCAAAGCACTTCTTACTCTAGCCAGCCTGACAAACCTCCTCATACATGTATGGTTCTCATAGTGGAGGTAAAAGGATGAGAGGTAGGAACTCTACAGAGAATATCAGAATGGGCTATGCTTCTCCTTTGATGTATGAGTTATTGCTTACCGTTTTGTGCTTATAAAACCACAATCAAAATAGCACTCTATGGGGTAATTTTATTATTTTGGAAAGGCAAAAATAGTACCTTGACCTTGAACAATGGACTCTAATCCTGAGATTTCTATTACCTAAGACTATCAAAATGCAAATCTGACCAAAATACTAGCATGGTGGTGGTAAGTGTGTAAACTGGTACAAACTGTTTGGCAAAAGCTATTAAAATTTAAAATACAGAATTCTTTTGACCAAATATTTTCTTATCTGCAAATTTAACTATAGCAATATCATATAGTATTCACAAATATTTATACAAGGACATTCATTTCAGAATTGTTTATAAATATGAAGTTTTGAGAAAAATCCAGATATCCACCAATGGGAATTGGCTAAATAAATTATTATACACACATAAAATAAAATATTCTGCAGCAACTAAAAAATAAAAATGTGCATTGACATGAAAAAGATGCCTAATATGTCACTAAAGAGGGGTAAGCATATTGTAAGACAGAATGCATAAGATTATCCCGTTTTCATAAATAATGAAACATATGGTTGTGTATGTACTGAAGGAAGATCTGGAATGATATTCACCAAACAGTGACTTTTCTTGGTGGATGGAAATAGAAAGGTTCCTATTTACTACTTTTTATATTTCTACACTTTTAGAAATTCTTATTTACATGAATATTTATTGCTTTTACCACAAAAAAAATTTAATAAATATTTATTATTCCAATAATAAATATTCCAAACACCAAGAACACAAAAACAAAGATTTTGGTGTTCTATTCTTAGTTTGCAGCTTGATATTTGGGATATGATAACTTAACCAATATTTCAAACCTGGAACTAAAAAGGAGAACAAAGAGAACTGAAATTCTCCAAAACATGATTATCATGTGAGCCATACTTGGAGACAACTATTTACATGCATATGGATTTACTGATAGCTTTCCAACACACCGATGCAGATATACACATTGTTGATATTTTAATTTCTTCTTTGAGGTTTCTGGAGGAAATGACAGAGTTATAATAGGTTTGCATGACTCCTCTCTCCAAAATTTGCTTAAATAAACAAAAATGTATTCGGTTTGTCAGTTTATAGTTGGGTCTATGAGTATTTCAATTAAATAGTCAACTTATTTCATGGAAAAAATTCTCAAATGGTGTGGTTTGGGGCCTTCAACCTTAATGTGAGGACTCATTAGATCATATATACAATGCTAACTATGTTTCCCAACCCGTCTGTTCCTGGAAGCATCTGAAGGTTGCACATTAAGAACACTCACTCACTGTACCATGCACAACATCCCACAGCAGTGCTGAGTGACTGAGCCTGAGAAAAAAATGTGATGACTAGCAGGCTGCCCAACCAGCTGCCCAAAGACTTCATAAGGTGGCCTGCCAATGGACTCAGGATTGAATCTGATTTCAACAGCACACCGAGACTGGATCCCTCATCTCTCACAGGTCAATTTATTGTCTTACAGAGGTTGGTACAAGTAACTAGATTGCCAGAGAATTAATTTGCAATGAGAATGATCTGCCAGTCAAGTCAGCTAATATGTGTAGTAGCGCACGAGGACCTTCTCTCCTTTTGAACCTACTAATGGCAAATTAAGTATTATGAAAAAGTTATACTTCCAGGCTTCTGGTCAAGATGGCAGAGTAGGTAAATGCTGTGCTTGTGGTCACATCACGTGCAGTGTTTGAGAATTGAGAAGGATATCTCGGCTGCAGAGGTCCCTTCTGAGAAGTGAGGGGTCCCAGCCCTACACCAGGCTCCCTAGCCCAGGATTCCAATGCAGGGAAAAGAAGTCTCCACAACTTTTGGCTGTAAAAACCAGTGGAGATTGTGTCTGAGTGAGAAGGAGGGTGGTGGGAATTGCAAACATTCCTCTTAAGGGGCCCACACATGTACTTATTCACTGATGGACTCACTAGCTCTGAGCTCCAACACTGGCGCAATGGCTTGAAATGCACTGGGGACATATAGGGAGGATTTCAGGTGTCCAGATGCAGGGAGAGGGCTGGAAGGACAGCTTTCTCCCAAATAAAAATTTTGGCAGAGGGCATTGTTCTTTTGTTGAGCTCTCTTTCTGTCCAGGTATAAGACCCAGGTGACTGCCATACTGAGTCTCCATCAACCTGGCTACCCCACCCTGATGATTCCCTGAGATCCCCGCCCCACTCAATTTATGGATCCACCCAAGCCACTTCAAATCGCTTTTCCATATAAATGCTTTGTCTTGGCTAATGCTATGGACTTTACTAAAATCTCTCAAAGGTTTACAAAACCTAAACAAGTAGCACCTGGCCTCAGTGTGTCCCATACCCCTTGCTGAGCAGTCACAAGCCCAACACTAGTGGCAGCCAGCCTCGGTTAGTGGCTTGGTCTCTCAAGGTAGATCCAAGACCAGTGTGGGCCATCTGCAGATTGCTTGGTGGCTTATGCCAGGTGGCCCCCAGTAGGACACGGGCTGAAGCTGAACTTGGCCTGCGGTGGAGCCCCTGCCAAGAGGCTACGGCCTGTGCACCCAGTGCCCAGCTTTGGTCTGAGCCAGAAGACCACCGAAGGCCACATCTGAGGACAACACACACAAAAGGCAGACTGGGCAGGCACCAGAGACCTACTAAAGTGAATCCTGCTCCATAGGGTCAGCCTCTGTACAACAGTTCCTCCACTGTAGTCACTGAGCAGTCCTCACAACCAAACTGCCCAAGGGTCAATCTTTCTCAATGATGTTCAAAGAGCAACCAAGGCTCAACTACAACAGGAGAGCACACACACAACCTATACAAGAAACCACCTGGAGCACCTGGCTCAGGTGACCAGGGAGACTGCACCATTGGGCTCCACAGTACACCTACTACATAAGGTCACCCTACTAAGACAAGGAGACATAGCAATCCTATCTCATACATAGAAACAAACAGAGGAAAGTAGCCAATATGAGGAGACAAAGAAGCATGTTTCAAGTGAAAGATCAGAACAAAGCTCCAGAAAAAGAACTAAACTAAATGGAGACAAGAAATCTACCAGACGCAGAATTTAAAACACTGGTTATAAGGATGCTCAATGAATTTAGGGGAAGAGTAAATGAACTCACTGAGAACTTTAACAAAGAGACAGAAAACATAAAAATGGAGATAGAAATCATAAAAAAGAACCAGTCAGAAATGAAGAATACAATCACTGAAATGAAGACTACCTTAGGAGGAATCAATCGTAGATTGGATGAAGTGGAGGACTGACTCAGCTATATAGACGATAAGAAGCAGAAAACACCCAATCAGAACAGCAACAAGAAAAAAGAATCCAAAAAAAAAAAAAATGAGAATAGTTTAAGGGGCCTCTGGGACAACATCAAGCATCTTCATCATAGGAATACCAGAAAGAGAGAGAGAACAAGAAAATGACAACATATTTTAAGAAATAATGATGGAAATCTTCCCTAACCTGGTAAGGAAATAGACATACAAGCCCAGGAAGCAGAGAAAGTCTCAAACCAGATTCACTCAAAGAGGCTCACACCGAGACAAATCATAATCAAAATGCCAAAGGTTAAAGACAAAGAGTCCTAAAAGCTGTAAGAGAAAAGCAGTTAGTTACCTACACGGGAGCTCCCATAAGACTGTCAGCTGATTTCTCAACAGAAACTTTGCAGGCCAGAAAAGATTGCCACAAAATATTCAAAATGATGAACAGCAAGGACCTACAAACAAGATGACTCTACCCTGCAAAGCTATTTAGAATCAAAAGAGAGATGAAGAGCCCCCCTGACAAGAAAAAGCTAAAGGAGTTTATCACTGCCAATCCAATATTACAAGAAATGTTAAAGGGACGTTTTGTTCTCTAAGAACAAGAAGAAAAAAGATTAAAAAAGATGAATAATAAAATGTCAATGACTACATATCTATCGACAATTACTTTAAATGTAAGTGGATTAAATGCTCCAATCAAAGTACATAGGATGGCTGAATGGATAAGAAAACAAGACCCTTACATATGCTGCCTACAAGAGACTCAATTCAGATCAAAAGACATACACAGAATGAAAGTAAAGGGATAGAAAAAGATGTTTTATGAAAATGGAAACAAAAAAAAGAAAAACAAAAAGATGGGATAACAATACTTACATCAGACAAAATAAACTTTAAAACAAAAGACAAAGAAGGACCCAGTAATCCCACTTCTGGGTATTTATCCAAATAAACCCAAAACACTACTTCAAAAGGACATGAGAATTCATATGTTCATGTCAGCATTATTTACATTAGTCAAGATATGAAGGCTACCTGAGTGTTCATCAATGCTTGAGCAGATAAAGAAGAGGTGGGACATATATACAATGGAATATTACTCAGCCATAAAGAAAAAGAATGACATCTTGCCACCTTCAACAGCATCAGTGGACCTAGACAGTATTATGCTGAGTGGAGTAAGTCAGACAGAGAAAGACAAATGCCATATGATTTCACTTACATGTTTCCACATATCTAAAGAACAAAATAAAAACAAAATGAAAAACAAAATAAACTCATTGATACAGAGAACATTTTGATAGTTGCCAGATGGGAAGAGGGTTGCAGGGTGGGTGAAAAAGGGGAAGGATTAAAAAGTACAAATTGGTAGTTATAAAATAGTTATGAGGATGTAAAGTATAGCATAAGGAATATAGTCAATAATATTGTAATAACTATATATGGTGTCAGATGGATACTAGATTTATCAGGGTGATCACTTTGTAAGTTATATAAATGTCTAATCACTATGTTGTACACCTGAAACTAATATATATTGTATACCGAGTATAATTAATTTTTTTTAATTATTTAAAAAATTAAAAATAAACTCCCCAAATCCCCTTCCGCTCCTCTCGCCCCTCCCCCCCAAAAAAACAAAGAAAGTTATATTGCAAGCATAGTTTCACAGCAGGAGCAGGAAGTTATGTAATCTGAATGTATAATGGCATCTAGCCCAAACAACCTGGCGTGTCCATCTCCACAGTATAGTTAAATCTTCTGAAAGGCCCAGATGCTACTGTTCCTTCATCAGCCAAGCCACACTCTCTCAAGGATATGACTGACTTCTGACTCCTTGTCTCCCCTTTTTTATACCCGCCTTCTGAAACACAGTACATCACAACAAATGAGATGTCTGCTGTTTGTTTGCTTGGTTTTTTGTTTGTTTATAATCATATTCTATTATTGCCTCCATGAGCTCATTCTCTGAATCACCTTGAATGTGATGTCTGATGCCTTCAAATTCTACAGATAGATCATTTCTGACTTTACTCTCTCAGCTGACTAGTCATATCCTTTATATATGGATTTCACCAGCTTTACTTTCAAAAGATGTAGTAGTCAGGATAGACTATGTTATGCTGTGGTAACAGGCCAATCAAAATCTCATTTGTTTAACACAATAACAATTCATTTTGTATTCCTGCAAAGTTAATGTGAGATGGCAGGGCCTTCCTCCATCTAGGGAGTCTGGATCCAGTTTCCATCCAGTCTGTGATCTACATATTGACATATGGCTTCGGGACCACTGAGGCAGTGGTCCTCACAAAGATGGAGGAGAGCACTATCTCATAAGAGCCTCAGCCAAAGCGACATATGATTTCTCATTTACATTTCATTGACCAATCGAACTGCAAAGGATGTTGGAGGAATATGGTGAACCACTGGATTATTTGGAGAAAGCTAGCTGCATCTAAAACAGAAAGCTATCCTATTTCCAGGTTTTTAAAAGCACTTTACTGTCACTCCCTCATACCAGCAACAGCTTTAATCAGAGGATATTTGATACTTCAGAACTGTTCTCAGCCTTTTTTTAACTTTTCTCATTAATACGATTCAGATCATTTACTGAGGGTATAAAAATCTGTGTTAGATTAAGATACAGAGTAAGATCCAGTTTCATCTTTGACAAGTACATAATCTAGTAATGAAGACATTATACTAATAAAAGTAATATTATACTGCTATATGACTATAATCCCAAACATACTATGTGAAAATATAAATATATAATATACATTTATAGATATGTAACTGTAAAACAGAGGAAAATTAAATGGGAACAAAACTCAATGTCCAAATCAAGTTTTAGTAGAGAAATAATTCCATTGTGAAAAATATGGGATGTGAACTTGGAGAAGGCAAAACTTTAATGGCTTCCAAAGGCTCCTGAAAGGTAGAGAAGTGTGAGAAGCATAAACTCAGGCAGGGATGTGGAATTATAATGTCACAGAGCAGTGGGGTAAAAAGGAGCGATCTGATGTGTCTAGAACATAGGTTAATGCAGGCGAGGACCTGGCTGGTGATTGGCTGACAAGGTAGGCTGAGGCTTTATATGCTACTAGGCTGGCCTTGACTTAGGTCTAAAGGCAAGGGGACATACTGCTGGTCTAGGGGAAAGGAAGATAGCTAAACCTCCTTTAGAAAGATAACTCAGATATCAGAGTAGAGACCAGCCAGGAAGCTATTGTAGCAACTTCAGAAAAAAGGTACTTATTCTTGATTGCTCATCTCCTGCCAGGAGCCTTCTGGATTTGAACCTCCTGAAGTGCCCATGGCCACAAAACCTTCCCAGATGTGCACATCCTAGACATGGCATTATTCCTTCAAACAATTCATTCCTTCTCTACCTCATGTTCAATGCATCAGCAAATGCTGTTGGCTCTGCCTTCAAAAAAATTCCTAAATATGACCATTTTCCAGCAGCTCCTACACTACCACCTTAAATGCGAGTCACTGCCCACCCCCTATGATCCTTTAAGAACCTAAATCAGAGCTCCATACCTCCCCCCCCCAGAGGCTCTCTGCCCTTCTCCATCCCTTTCATTGGTGGCAATGAAATCCAAAGTCCTCTTCTAGTCTTTGTCCTGGTTCTGTCCCCTTACCCTGCTCCATCCATAAGACTCCTCTGCTTCTTTCCCACTCAAGCCTGGTCCCACCTGCCAGCTTTGGAGAGAGCTGTTCCCTGTACATTTGGCCCATCAGGGAGGCCTTCTCTGAGAGTCCTAGCTAAAGAACAACACTTAGCTGACATTTCTCCCCTCACAGGATCTCTTTTGCTCCCCATCTCTGGCCTTTCCATACCGCTGCCCCATAGCCCCACTCCAGTGCCTGGCACACAGCAAGCCCTCAGTAAATGTGTGATGTGTGAAGCAGTTAAGAAATGGCAATTTCATAACATCAAGTGGAATAAAAAGGTGGCTAATCATCTAAGAGAGGTAGCGAAGGAATGAATTATTCCTCCCTTACAGATGTTAACAAATATCTTGAAACACGTTCTCATTTCAAGAACCTCCACTCAAGTCTAATCATGGCTTCGGTCAAGGCTCTGTCTCAAGTGGAGAACAGGAACATCTATCAAGAGAAATGCCAGAGTCCCATGGAACCAAATCAGCTCCATGGCAAGCCTCCCTTGCACAGATCTAGCGGGGCTACTACCACCAAGGAAGATGGAGAAGGAGTGTACAGGGTTCTTCACACGTGCAGGAGACCGGGTATTAGGGCCTGTGTCTGCTCCCTGCCTACAAGTTACTACTCTTCTCAGACCTCGTAAGCGTTCTCGTAAGTTAAAAGTTTGGCTGGAACACCTACCCACAGTGTTCTTACAATGGTGCAACTGAGTGATATGGAGCAAGCAACTTGGACCCTGGTTATGGTATGAAAAGGGGTGGCACTGGGTCTACTCAGTGAGGAGGGCAGGAGACAGAGGCCCTCCCCACACCGGACTCACCTCCTTGGGAGTGCCATGGGGAAATGTAGAGCTGATTCTTATGGGAGTATGGAGAGGAAAGGTTCCTTTGCAATCATCTTGAGAGCCACATGCTGAAAAAGACTTGAAGGTTTACATCTGTGACACTTCATGTTGTTTTGACAGAATTCTTTCTTTAAACTTAAAAGGGGGAGCAGAAACAAATGTGACTATTAAACTAGCAAACTAATAACAGTGCCTTTTGAAGGCTCCATTTTATAATAAGCCTTCTCCAAACACACCACAAGTTTCTGTTTGCATTCCCAAATTTGCAAGTCCACAAGCTACCCAACAGCCTCTAGACATGACTGAGTCCTAAGTCTACCATTGCCTGGTTTCTCCATCTGTCTCTTAAGAATGATTCAACAATGACAACAAGAAAGAGAACGGAGATGGATGAGACTAAAAGGAAAAAAGAAAGTCCATGTTTCTGTGCTAGAAAAAAAAATTTCTCTTTGCCCTTGAAACCCTGATCTTTTTCTCTATCTGAAAGGTAGGTATGTCAGGAACTACCTAAGTATAAATTTAAAATATTGGAAATCGACTGGGAGTAACCTGAAAGAAGTCAACAGTGACTGTCACCCAAGGATATGCTGTATCATACAGATGCCCTCTTGCGCTCCACTCCAGGGGTTCTGATTCAGGGTATGTATCGGTTCATATAGAGGTGTAGGAGCAATATCTGTATTTTAAATGCCCCCAGGTTGTCCTGACTCACTCCAAGTGTAAGTTGCCAACAACTGTAACAGTGAAAAGTGTCTGGAGTGATGCCTGCCATGGAGGATTCTGCCCACTGATTAAGATTTCTTCCAGAACAGTCACTTATCAGCCATGTCAAACTCCAAGGTACAGAGAGGTTCAAAAGCCCCCAGAATATTGGTTGGAATACATAGCCACAGTCCTTATCAGTAGCAGCTGTGAATTTGAATACTGACTTGAATTCCAATAACCCACTTCTTTCCACTCTCAGCCTCTCCTGACTTCCATTCATTCGTCAAGTATGCAGTGATCTCCTGCCACCTGCCAGGTCCCTGATACAGCAGAGGCACTGGGGATACAGCAAAGAACAGAATGGACACAGAACCTTCCCTCATGACACATGCGGTTCGAGGGAGAGACAGAAAGCAAGCAGTAACCCCACAGACAGCCATCTAAGAGCGGTTACACAAGCCAGGAAACAATAGGATTGTGTAAAGGTATGTGACAGGGGTCTACTTCTGCTTGAGGATCAAGAAAGCCATCTGTGGAAGGAGTGTTTAAGCTGAGAGCTAAAGAACGGGAAGAGCTGGCTAGGCAAAGAGCTTTGGAAAGGAGCATATGTCACACATTTTTACATAATAGTCAGTAAGCTTTGCCTGTAAGGGGAGAAATCTGCCCACTTCTCTGTTGTGATCCTTCAGAGACAGCACTCTAGACAATGAAGTAAAACCAATGAGTCCCTAAAAGACCCTCAAACCATCTCATATTCTAGCCAAGTAGTGACCAAGGGGCTAGATGAGCTTTGCCTACTTTATTCATTCATTCATTCTTCACTCAGTAATTTCTTGCATAATCTATTTTTCTCAGGCACTGTGCCAAGTAGAGGTCATATAAAGCTCAATCAATCTCCATCCCTAGCCTCCAGAAATTCATCACCTATTAGGAGAGACACACTAACAAGTAATTGTAAACTAGAATGTAAAATGGGAATAAATATGATACTAAACCCAAGAGAACTAAATGAGATAATATACAAGCATGCAAGATGCTTAGATGAGTGGCTGGAACATGGTAAATATTCCATAAACTTTAGTCATCCTCATTAGAAGATGACAGTGTGTAGGATCCCAGGAAGGGTAGAATAAGGTATTATAGTAGCACCGAACTGAAATGGTTAGCAAAGGTGGGAATAACACTGGAGCTGGCTTCAAAGAATGGCTAGTTAATCTGTAACGTTAATGATAATAGCCAGCCTGTACAGTGTGCTTACTGTGCATCAGGCACTGAGCAAAGTGTGGTCCTCATTTTATCGATGAGGAAATGAAGGCCCCAAAAGGCGAAATAGCTAAGGGCAAATGGAAAAACCAAGATTTGAAACCAAGAGGATCAAAATCTAGAAGCTGATTTTTTTTCTAGTAGTTATATTTTTGAATTTTAGAAAAATATATAAACTTCAATAAAGAGCAAAGAATGTGTTATAAAATCCCATGTACTTATAACCTGAAATTTATGCATTCATTTTTATATTTGCTTTAGTTATTTTTTGTAAAGGCACTGAAATACCACTGAAATATCCTCTGTACTGCTCACTCACCAATTCCATTCTTCTCTTTCCCCAAATATGGCCATTATGGTGAATCTGTGTGTCCTTCTAGTCCTTCAGCTTTTACTTGAATCATCAGTGTAGATGTCCAAAAACTAAGATATTTGTAACAGTAAGTAGTGAGTTGTATTGTGTTTTAAATATCCACACAAATTGTTTCATTCTCTATGTGTTGCCCTGTAACTTGCTTTTGTTCGTGCAGCACTATACTTTGCTGCATGTAATACAATGACACTTATGGATTTGATTTATTCACTTTACCTGCTGTACACCAGTCCATTTCACACCACCAGTGATGTGGCCTCTTCCCCAAACTCCACATCCTACCTCCATTGTGCCCATACCAGGTTCCACAGACGGGCCTGTGTTAGCTTCCCTGGGCACACCAGTCTTCCTCCAGCTGCCCTGACAGAAATTTCAACTCACTGATTCTGGAAGAACACAGCAAGTTCTCCTGGCTCCCATTCACTTGCACTACTGGAAATTGAAAAGGACATGCTAGTCAAGAAAAAGTAGGGCAATAGGAGACAGTTTACTTCTGCTCCACCATCCTTTCACAGAATAGCTGATTTTACCAATATTAGTATTGCTGTCCATTCAATGTTCAGGCACTTTTGTCTATAAAGAACATTAGCCCATGTGAAACTTAGAACTATGCTGATAAGGAACACAGATGAGTCTATGCCCATTTCAAAAATAAATAAATGAGGCTCCAAAGATTAGGTGACTTAGTCAAGGTTCTCAGAATTTAAGATTTTACATATCAGTAAAAGAAAAAAAATGTAATAGTGAGACAAGCATATTTATTTTGTCCATTGACATTTTTAAATATCACCTACTATCACCATTATTTAAAAACAAAAGAAGAATAATAACTACAACAAAAAGAAAATAAAGACCTTTATCTCTGAATATAGTAAGTCCTTAAAACTGAATAAATTTAACTCTAGAGAAAACTAAATCCATTGCTCTTATTTTTTTTGCCTTTTAATATAACTGGCGCAAACTTTGTCTTAGACCACCATGGTCCAAGGACCTGCATCTGGAAACTATTGTGTTAGAGCACAGAATTTTAGAATTACCATATATCTTTAAAATAGCCATGTTCAGATAGGAAGAATTAACATTGTTAAAATGTCCACATTACCCAAAGCAATCAATGTATAGATCCAATGAAATCCCTATCGAAATGCGAATGGCATTTTTCATAAAACTAGAATAAACAATCATAAAATTTATATGGAACCACAAAAGACCATGAATAGCCTAAAGAGTTTTGAGAAAGAAGAATAAAGTTGAAAGTATTATGCTACCTAATATCAAACTATACTATAGGTCTATAGTAATCAAAAGATCATGGTCTTGGCATTAAAACAGATACATGGATCAATGAAACAGAAGAGAGAACCCAGAAATAAATCCATGCCTATATGGTCAGTTAATCCATGACAAAGGAGGCAAGAATGTACAATGAGAAAAGGACAGTCCCTTCAATAAATGATGTTGGGAAAACTGGACAGATACATGCAAAAAAATGAAACTGGACCACTTTCTCACACTATATATAAAAATAAACTCAAAACAGATTAAAGACTTAAATGTAAGACCTAAAACTATAAAACTCCTAGAAGAAAACATAGGCAGTAAACTCTCTGACACTGCTCTTAGTAATATTTTTTTGGATATGTCTCCTCAGGCAAGGGAAACAAAAGAAAAAATAAACAATGAGACTACATCAAACCGAGAAGTTTTTGCATAGCAAAGGAAAACATCAACAAAACAAAAAGACAACCTGAATGAGAGAAGATATTCACAATGATACATCCGATAAGGGATTAATTTCCAAAATATATAAGAAACTCATACAACTTAACACACAAAAAAAGTCTGATTAAAAAATTGGCAGAGACCCCAATAAACATTTCTCCAAAGAGGACACACGGATGGACAATAAACTTATAAAAAGATGCTTAACATCACTAATCATCAGGGAAATGCAAATCCAAATCAGAATGAGATATTACTTCACACCTGTCAGAATGGTTATCATCAATAAATCAACAAACAACAGATGTTAACAAGGATACGGAGAAAAGGAAAACTTCATGCACTGTTGATGGGATTGCAAATTGATATAGGCACCATGGAAAACAGTATGGAGGTTCATCAAAAAATGAAAAATAGAACTACCATATGACCCAGCAATTTCACTTCTGAGTATCTATCCAAAGAAATCTAAAACAATAATTCAAAAAGATAAATGCATCCCTATGTTCACTTCTGCATTATTTACAATAACTAAGATGTGGAAGCAACCTAGGTGTCCATTGATAGATGACTGGATAAAGAAAAAATGGTACATATATACAATGGAATATTACCCAGCCATAAAAAAGAATGAAATCTTACCATTTGAGACAAGGTGGATGGATCTTGAGGATATTATGCTAAGGGAAACAAGTCAGAAAGAGAAAGACAAAACCATATGATTTCGCTTATATGTGCAATCTAAAAAAAAAAAAAATAGAACAAACAAAACAGAAACAAACTCATGGATATGGAGAACAAACTGATGGTTGCCAGATGGGAGGGGGATAAGAGGGCTGGGTCAAAAAGATGAAAGAATTAAAAAACACAAATTGGCATTACAAAATAGTCACGGGAATGTGAAGTACAGCATAGGAAATACAGTCAGTAATTTTGTAATAACTATGTATGGTATTGGACAGGTACTAGACTTATCAGGGAGAATTGCTTTGTAAATTATGCAAATGTCTAATCATTATGCTGTACACCTGAAACTAATTTGTAATTAAAAATTAAAAAAATTTTAATAGATAAGCAAAATATACTAGTAAAGAAAAACAAATAAAAAATAAAATAGCCATATTCAATCACCTCTGTGATGCTTAAATCCCTTGGGTAATATACTTGATTAGTGTGTGTCCAGCAAGCTGTAAGAACGACATTTCGATGAGGCCATTTTGGCATGCAGACATCTTGATGTGTAAAGTATAAAATTTTAATTGAGGCTTTTTGTTAACAGCAGAACATATCAACCACTCTAAAATACAAATAAAGATATGAATTCTTTAGCATTTTTAGCTCTAACCTCAGCTCCATGCCAGAGCTCTGTCACGGATCTTCAGTGTTATCATCTCCTCATCTTTAGGCGAATCGAAATGTGCAAGTGGCAAGTAGGATGTCAGGAATGGGGGCCTGAGTCAGAGAAGAGCTGTGGATCAAGCCTAGGAGGAAGCTGAGTGTGTGTGGCGGCGGGCGGGGGGCCTGGTGGAAGGCCAAGGGGGATGAGAAAATGGACCAAAGGCATCTATTATGCACTTAATTCAAAAATAGCAGGAAGTTTAATAGCAAAAATGAAACCATTTGTTATATTCTGCCATTGCCAAAAAGGTTTGATTCTATCTTAAAAAGCATATTTAAACGCCCATGGTATCAATATACTACAACACTGCCTCAAAATTTCCATGACATGTCTACGGCCATGCCACCCTGAACAAACCTGATCCCGTCTGATTTCAGAAGAAAATAAGCAGAATTGGGCCTGGTTTAGTACTAAGATGGGAGACCACCTAGAAAGACCAGGTGCTGTAGGAGTAAAAAGTTAAAAATAAGGGATTGTAAGTTGACAACGTCCTTGCAATCTGTGAGGTCAACCAAGGGTTGCCTCATCTAAAAAAAAAAAAAATTCCATGATATTAAAACAGAATTGTAGAATTGGGTATGATTACCCCCAAAAACAACAATCTGAAGTATCTTTGAACTTTCGCAGCTATTGGAAAATCTTTCTTACAGACAACTAAAATGTATTTCTATGTAATAGATGCCAGGATCCCAGACCTCACCTTGGCCCTCATCCAAGAGAATCTAATTCCTCTTCCTCGTGACAACTTTTCATACAATCAGACCTTCCCCCAAATCACTTCTTCAGGCCAGGGGCCTCAGTTCCTTCGTGAGTTCCTGATGTGATGTAGTTTCACATCCCCTCCCTTATCTTAGACATCTTCCTCTGAATATGTTTTGACTTGTCTTTATTGCTCTTCAAGTGTGGCACAGAAAACAAAATTTAGTTCTCCAGACCTTGCTCTCCCAGTGGATCCATCATTCCCTTCACTTTAAATGGCAGCCTCGTTCATGAGTCATAAGAGCACACTAGGTGTTATTGTCAGCATAGCACATCACTGATATTGCAACTATGCCGTCAGTGCATGGGCTCAAACCTGGATCTTCTAGCTTATAAATTGGGGTACTTTCCCTGTACCACACAGACTTGAGGCTCCCAGGACACTGTCCTAATGAGAAAGAGAGATGTGAGCACATTGCTGCTGGTGTGCAGCTCCAGAATGAGACACAGAAGTTCAACTCCAGATGCTCTCCTTTCCTTTATCCCAGCGAGTCCTGGTTAGAAATCCTCTAAGTATTAGAAGCATGGTCTCCAGCTGCTTGGAACACATTTGAGTAACTTCTGCTTCCAGCTGTCATCTCCATGGCACAGTAGTTGCTTGGAGGAATAGGAAACCAGCAATTCTCTAGTAACTGTGCACTCGCCCTAGCATCCTCACCCCCATATTGCCCTTGCAGATTGCCTGCCTGGGGACAACATACAGGTGTCTCAACCCTTCGCAGAGTCACAACAGTAGGGGGATTTGACATAGTGACATTCAATGCATGAATGAGCAACAAAAATTAGAGAAACTTCCAGGGGGAATGGAATCAGTAGGAGACAGATCATCTACCACTCTTGATTGACTTTCCCACGGCATGAAAATTTCTCTTCTGCTATGAAAGAAAATTTTCCTGAGTCCGCCCCTACTTCTCTCACTGTATTTCCCTTTAAAATATTTTCTATGGTAAGTGAGACAGTCATTAAGACACTAAAATTATGAAATGCTTATGGATATACTTTAAACAATGGATCCTTGCAGCGAACCTTCTCATGGTGAATAAATCCTGACTAAGCTGACTGTTGACTATAGATCCCTGTAGTAAACACACACACACCTCACACCACACACACACACACACACACACACACACACACACACGCCACATGTAAAACCATTACAGGATAAATTCTTTCTTGAACTATGGTTCCAGCTGTGAGAAGTTCCCCATTAGCAACAACAATT
The DNA here is from genome assembly GCF_902729225.1 of Pteropus medius. Classification (NCBI taxonomy): domain Eukaryota; kingdom Metazoa; phylum Chordata; class Mammalia; order Chiroptera; family Pteropodidae; genus Pteropus; species Pteropus medius. The sequence goes on along the minus strand of NW_024350325.1, from coordinate 11,117,124 downwards.
GCAGGGTGACAGTGATTCACCATATATCTCATTTAGAACAAAACAACTCTTATGAGCATCCTAGAAGGATGCATTTATTCACTATCACAGTGAATTTTAACTTCTCAACCATTCATCTTCTCCCCTCCCATTAATTCTAGGTTCTGCTAGCAGCCACCCTCCTTAATTCTCATTATAACTATTAATATTAATAAAGATAGTGAGGCTTATGAGAAGAAAATGTCTTTCAGCACAGAGGAGACAATCCCCGCCACTGCAGGAAAGGGTTTTAACATTCAGATTTCATTATCATTAATGTGACTTCTGCCAGCGAAAGATTTGCACATGAAGACAAAACTCTGCCTAGACACATATTGGTTTCCTTTCATTATAGGGACATTTTCAAGAATATTCAAAATGCAACACAAATTAGACATGTCAGGAGGCTACAGAACACACTGCTCACTGTGAAAAATGTCAAGTTGGTTGCAGTAAGAAATTCATGGTATGGCAGTTTCCTTCCCTGCATGGCAGAAGTTTGAGTTTAAATGCTCCTTAGAGATTTCCACTTGGAAAGGACCTTGTCATAAGCCCTTGGACTGAAAGAAACCAGATGGCCAGAAGCTGTTCTCTGTTCTTCAGCCTCTGTAGAAGAGAAGGAGAGAAATACAAGAGAAGGAGAGAAATAGGGTCAGGGAGCCTATTCCAGGCCTGTCAGGTGCCAGGCTCTCTGAGCGTATAGGGCAGAAATAGTGGCCCAGGAAACTCACTCAGGCCAGGGCTCTACAGAGAGATGCACGCTACTGATGAAAGCACGCTACTGATTTTAGAATTCCTGAAGTCCACTGAAATGGTCCAGTAAGTGTATGTTGCATGCTATCCCGAGAAAAAGTAGAGTCAGTCAAGGTCTGCTCACAAGGTGCAGGTAAGTGGGCAACAGCAGGTTGTAACCTGCTTTGCTTCTTCCTTGGTGAGCTGTTGTGCTTCTCCAGAGGGGTGTGTGTGTGTGTGTGTGTGTGTGTGTGTGTGTGTGTGTGTGTGTGTGTGTGTGTGTGTGAGACAGGACAGAGACGGGGAAAGAGAAAAAACATGACATTGACGTAGCTAATGATTGCAAGGGTTGGCTAAAATTATCAAGCCATGAGCTTGGATTTGCCATTCATACTACTCCCTGACCATCTAAGACTAACCATAATGTTGTAACATACATGCACAGGTGCACATGTGTGAATGCACACATGTTCACACAGAAAATGTTTAAGAAAAAGATTCACTGTAATTTCTCTTGGTCTTTGGGAGGACCGGGAAGCCAATGATCAAGTGAGTTCAGTGTGAGGATTCCAGGGCACCTCTGCCCATTATCTTCCATTTAAGGCTGACCTTGTACACACTCAGTAGCCTTGCATTCCTTTTTATGGCAAACAACATCATTAGTGCACCATGGCAACAATCATGTCTACTCTTACAGGCCTTTAGGTGCTGAAAGGTGTCTCATTGGTCAGAAATGCATGTCACTGCTCTCAGTTTTGGTTCTTGAACTGCTAAATCAATTTTACCCCTACAATCTGGGGACCTAAGAAAGCTAGAAGAAAAAAGCCAAGTGGACCACAACTCTTTTCTTGAGTAAACAATCTATTTACATACAAAAGAAATAAGACAGATCTTATTATCCAGCAGCATTCTACCATGTTATGCAATTTTACCATTGACCTAGATAACCTGAGTTCTTGGAAAATTCCAGTTGGACTGTACCAAATAATACAAAAACACATTCGCATTATCCCAAAAGATAAATGTCTTTAAATAAAAGTGTTCTCATTTTTTTCGTCATTAAAATAGGAATTTAAATTCCTATCCTTCTCTATTCATGGTTATAGGTTGATGCAAGTAGACTGGATGAACTATATTTCAGCATCTATTTTTACAAAGTAAGAAGCACATGAAAATCAAAGTAAGGAAGGTTCTCACTTTGCCGGCCTGCACTTTCAAAGTGAAGTATTGAAATATTGTCTGGAAAATCCAGTCCTAAGACCATAAAGATATTTCCCTGTGAATTTAACTTAGTATCAAAACAGGTCCTACAAACAGGAAATAATTTAAATATTCAAAAAGAGATATAAATTAATTCATAATCTTTCCATTAGTGGATATTTTTCATGACATTTAGCAGTTTAACCAATCTCTAAAAATATCAACTCATTCTAAAATTTGAAAGTGTCAGTTCTCTGAGCTGTCTGAGTCCTTCCCAATAGAACAAGTGAATTCCCCACTAGTCAGATGTCCCTTCCTGCTGGGCCACTTAATCGAACCCTCTAGGTACATCACAGCCCAAGTGACTCCCCAGAGGAGGAAATGCCCAAGGACTTGAAAAGAGAAAGTATTTCATACCTGCTAGGCCAATAAGAATCATTTACCCTTGAGTGTCAGTAAAGGAAGAAGCCAAAAATGGCTCTTAACCAGGCATCCCCTAGGGAGCACAAGGCTGTGTATGCATCTAGGAATTTTGCTTCCTTTGGTCTAGGTCAGTAATATTCAGATCATAGCTCTTCAGCTTCAAGCAGATCTGTTCACATGCAAATTGTGGCTGGCAAAGCCCTCTCTTTCTCTACTAAAAAATATATATTTCACCTCTTTTTCCAGGGCAAAACCAAGTGATGCTTTTATTTAGTAATAATTGCAAATATGGCTCCTGTTACATTAAACTCTGAGGAACACTAATGCAAGGCCAAATGCAGCTACTCTGACTTCTCATAGGAATGACTTTCACTCTCAACTTCTCTGGGGCCCTTAGCCAAGCAGAACCTTCAGCGATGTATTGAACTACCAACCATGATAGGGCTGGGAAAGGAGGAAGGAATTTCCTAATGTTTTCCTATCTGATCCATACCAGCTTCCCCAGAGAATGAGCCTAAGACAGAATATTCTCACTTGAATCCAAAATGTGTATAGACCAAGTAGCTCAGGACTTACCACTTGTTTGCACTGACATTGTCCCAGTGGGGACTCAGAAAAGTAAAGTAACTTGTCAGAGGCCACCCAGCAGTTAAGTACCAGAGCCATGACTCCAACTCAGTTCTGTTGTGCTCCAAAGTGCATGACCTTTACATTGTGTGGCACTGCTGACATTTTTCTTAAGAGTTCTCAGGGACTGTTTCAGTTAAGGTAACATTCACTGCTATAACAAATAAGCCCCAGATTGTATATCAACTCAAATAAGATAGAAGTTTATTTCTTGAACACATAAAGTCTGAAATGAATATTCCTGATAGGAAGCAGCTCTCCTCCAAGCAGTGAGTCGAAGACCCAGAAGCCTTCTACCTTGCGGTTCTTCCATCTCAACCTGTGGCTTCCATGGTGGTCATGCTCGTCTTCACCAAGAAGGTAGAAGAGGGAGAGAGGGCATGGAGGATCATTCATGGGTCAGGCCTGGAAATGGCCCACATCCTTTAGTCTAGAACTCAATCTTTTGAGAATGTAGTCTAGCTGTGTACCCGGGAAAAAAAGAAACTGGTTTGGTGAACAGCTAACCAATTTTTTTCTCACAAAAGCTAAAAAATTTAGTATTTGAGAAGAAAAGAACATGCTACCCGACAAAAGTTTGTGGCATAAATTATGTGCGTTTTAAAAGATAACATGTATTAATACATTTATATGCATTGACCACAATTAAGATTTGAAAAACCTTTTAAGCCAGGCCCTATGATCAGTAATCATTTTATATGTCTGAAGAGAAATACAAAATCATTTACAATCTTTCTATGAGTAAACATGTTTCATGATATTTAGCAATATAACCAGCCTCTAAAAACAACTACTAAAGATAGAATTAATAATATAAAAGGGTCAGGTTCCCCTAAGTATTACACCATCAGTAAGAACTGGGCTTGGCCCTGAAAAGTACCTTCCCACTTAGGTAGACCCTGTTGTTTCAACAGGAGAGATGAATATCCCAGAACCCACAAAGCCCAAGTGCCCCGCGGGCTACATAAATGCTGGTGCTTTAATGTTACTGGCAAAAATTTACACAGCTTTCCTATTAAGCCCCAACTCAGCACATAAATATTTGAGATTTCATCTACCCACATCACTTTGGCCAGTGATGACTTCTCACTCCAGACCCTTTTCAGCAGCAAGAGAAGGAAGAAGTTCTGATGACAGTGACAACGTCTTAAGCACTTTCCCTAGGCATGAGCTAGGCAGTGACCAAGGAAGATAAAACTGCATCCCTTCAAGGTCTGTTCATTGGCTGTTTCAAATGTCCAGGTGCATATATATAGCAGTATTTGGAAACTGAAGCTCTGAGCACCCTGAAGAATAAACTAAACGTGCACGTTCTCATAAATTTGGGGTAGATAAAAGAGAGTTGCTTAAGACAGGAAAACATTGACTTTATTTTTATGGTTTGTTAGATGTGGTTCAAGTAAATGTCTCCTCTGCTCTGTTAGCAACCCTTCCTCTGTCCCCACCCCTATTTTAGCTTTCTTCTTGGCCTTCTGCAGAAAATCAGACGGTGGGAACCAAAGCTTAACATAGTTCGTCAAATGCTAAGTGCTCGTTTCAATTCCCCAATATGTATTAAGCACCATTAAAACCAGACTACGATATAAGTATTGGGGTTACGACATGGTCCCACCTTAAAGAGGCCCTATTCTTTCTGAGAAAGCAAAGGTGCATATTCTCTTGCATATAGAAGAAACGCAGAAACTATTTCTTGCATGACCGAATGAATAATCAGACCCTGTAATCATATTCTATGTCAAGAAAAGATCTCCAGCCTTTTCTAAAAAATGAAGACCATATCAATTTGGCTGAGTTGTTGACCCCTGTTTCCTTTCATATATTAGGTAAATTGCACAGTTCTCACTGATAAGAGTGAGTGAAAACAATATTAAAAGAATTTCTCCCTAAAAAATATTTTAATATGCTTTTTAAAAATTTCTCAATTACAGTTGACATTCAATATTATATTTGTTTTAGGTGTACAGCATAGTGGTTAGACACTTTTATAATGTACGAAGTGATCCCCCATAAGTCTTGCACCCACCTGATACCATATATAGTTATTACAATATTATCGACTATATTTCCTAAATTGTACTTACATCCCCATGATTATTTTGTAACTGCCAATTTTTACCTCTTAATAGCATCACCTTTTTCACTCAGCCCTTCAACCTCCCTCCCATATGGCAACCATAAGTTTGTTCTCTGTATCTATGAGTTTGTTTCTGTTTTGTTTGTTCATTTATTTTGTTTCTTAGATTCCACATATAAGCAAATCATATGGTATTTGTCTTTCTCTGTCTGACATATTTCACTTACTGTAATATCCTGTAGGTCCATCTATCTATATTATTGTAAATGGTAAGATTTCATTTTTTTATGGCTGAGTAATATTCCATTGTATATATGTACCATCTCTTCTTTATCCATTAGTCTTTTAATTTGAGCATTTAATCTATTTACATTTAAAGTAATTATTGATAGGTATGTAGGTGTTGCCATTATATTGTTTTCTGATTGTTTCCATAGCTCTCTCTTCCTTTCAAATTCTCTTGCTCGCCTCTCTTGTATGTTGATGACTTTCTGTAGTGTTCTGTTAGAATTCCTTTTTCTTTTATTTTTGTATATCTACTGCAGATTTTTGGTTTTGGTTACCCTGTGCTTCACATATACTAAGCTATATTTATAGCAGTCTGTTTTAAGTTGATGGTTGCTTAATTTCAAACACATTCTAAAATCTACAATTTTTACTCACCCTCTCCACTTTATGATTTTGTCATTTTTTTTACTTCTTTTGTGTCACATACTTGTGTGTATCCTTTAATTTCCTATTGTAATTATACATGATCTTCCTACTTTTGTGTTTCATTCTTTATACTAACTTCAGTATTGGTCGATCCACTGTTTTTATTACGTACTTGCCTTTGTCACTGAGAATCTTTTTTGGCAATATTTTCTTATTCGTATTTTTTTTTTTTAATTTCTTCTTCTTCCTGTAATACTGGCTTGAGGATGAACTCCTTCAGCTTTTTCTTCTCTGGGAAGGTCTTTATCTGTCCTTCAATTCTAAATAATAGCTTTGTTAGATAGAATAATCTTGGTTGTAGGTCCCTACTTTTCATCACTTCAAATATTTGGTGCCAATACCTTCGGACCTGCAAAGTTTCTGTTGAGAAATCAGCTGATACATTCTCTTTGTCTCTAACCTTTGGCATTTTAATTATGATGTGTCTTGGTGTGGGCCTCTTTGGGTTCATCTTGTTTGAGACTCCCTGTGCTTCCTGAACTTGTATGTCTATTTTCTTACAAGGTTAAGAAAGTTTTCCAACATTATTTCTTCAAATAGGTGGTCAATTCCTTGTTCTCTCTCTTTTCCTTTTGGTATCCCTATGATGAAAATGTTGGTATGCTTGATGTTGTTCCAGAGGCCCCTTAAACTATTCTCATTTTTTTTTTTTGGATTCTTTTTTCTTGTTGCTGTTCTGATTGGGTGTTTTCTGCTTCTTATCGTCTAGATTGCTGAGTCAATCCTCCACTTCATCCAATCTATGATTGATTCCTCCTAAGGTAGTCTTCATTTCAGTGATTGTATTCTTCATTTTAGTGATTGTATTCTTCATTTCTGACTGGTTCTTTTTTATGATTTCTATCTCCATTTTTATGTTTTCTGTCTCTTTGTTAAAGTTCTCAGTGAGTTCATTTACTCTTCCCCTAAATTCATTGAGCATCCTTATAACCAGTGTTTTAAATTCTGCATCTGATAGATTTCTTGTCTCCATTTAGTTTAGTTCTTTTTCTGGAGCTTTGTTCTGATCTTTCATTTGAGACATGCTTCTTTGTCTCTCCATATTGGCTGCCTTCCTCTATTTGCTTCTATACATGAGGTAGGGCTTCTGAGTCTCTTGGTCGTAGTAGGACAGCCTTATATGAGTCCAATGGTGCAGTCTCCCTGGTCACCTGAGCCAGGTGCTCCAGATGTGTTTCTTGTGTGGGTTGCATATGATCTCCTATTGTAGTTGAGCCTCAGTTGCTATTTTCACATCAATGGAAGGGATTGACCCTTGGGCTGATTGGTTGTTAGGACTGCTCAGTGACTACAGTGCAGGAACTGTTGTACAGAGGCTGACCCTATGGAGTAGGATTCACTTTAGCAGGTCTCTGACACCTGCCCAGTCTGCCCTTTGTGTGTGTTGTCCTCGGATGTGGCCTTCGGTGGTCCTCTGGTTCAGACTGAAGTCGGTCACCAGGCGAGCAGGCCAGAGCCTCCTGGGGTTTGGGGGGCTCCACCTCAGGCAAAGTTCAGCTGTGGCCTGTGTCCTGCCAGGGGCCACCTGGCATGAGCCACCAAGCAATCTGCAGATGGCCACTACCCACACTGGTCTTGGATGTGCCTTGAGAGGCCAAGCCACTAACTGAGGCTGGCTGTCACTAGTGCTGGGCTTGAGACTGCTTGGCAAGGGGTATGGGCATACCAAGGCCAGGTGCTACTTATTTAGGTTTTGTGAACCTTTGAGAGATTTTAGTAAAGTCACAGCATGAGCCAAGACAAGGCATTTCTATGGAAAAGCCACTGAAAGTGGCTTGCGTGTGTCCATAAATTGGGTAGGGGGAGTGTGTCTCAGGGAATCACCAAGGTGGGGTAGCCAAGTTGATGGAGACTTAGATGTGGCAGTCACCTGGGTCTGCCCACTGGGCAGGGAGAGGGCTCAACAAAGAAACAATGCCCTCTGCCAACACTCCTGTTTAAAAGAGAAAACTGCCCCTCCAGCCTTCTCCCTGAAGCCAGACAACTCAGTTCCTCCTTATATGTCCCCAATGCTGGAGCTCAGAGCTAGTGAGTCCGCCAGCGAGTAAGTCTTTGTGTGGACCCCTTAAGAGGAATGTCTGCAATTCCTGCCACCCTCCCTCTCACTCAGACACAATCTCTGCTGGTTTTTACAGCCAAAAGTTGTGGGACTTCTCTTCCCTGCACTGAAACCCTGGGCTAGGGAGCCTGGTGTAGGGCTGGGACCCCTCACTCCTCTGCAGCCAAGATATCCTTCCCAATTCTCAAACACTGCACGTGGTGGGATCAACCCATTCCGTGTTTCTGCCTCTCCTACCAGTCACAGGGTGGTCTCTTTTGTGTGTCCTCAGTTATAGAACTTCTGCTCAACTAGACTTCAGGCTATTCTCAATTATGGCTGCTCTGTAGGTTAGTTGTAATTTTGATGTGACCACAAGCACAGCATTTACCTACTCTGCCATCTTGACCAGAAGCCTGGAAGTATAACTTTTTCATAATATTTAATTTGCCATTAGTATGTTCAAAAGGAGAGAAGGCCCTCATGCGCTATCACACATATTAGCTGACTTGACTGACAGATCATTCTCATTGCAAATTAATTCTCTGGCAATCTAGTTACTTGTACCAACCTCTGTAAGACAATAAATTGACCTGTGAGAGATGAGGGATCCAGTCTCGGTGTGCTGTTGAAATCAGATTCAATCCTGAGTCCATTGGCAGGCCACCTTGTGAAGTCTTTGGGCAGCTGGTTGGGCAGCCTGCTAGTCATCACATTTTTTTCTCAGGCTCAGTCACTCAGCACTGCTGTGGGATGTTGTGCATGGTACAGTGAGTGAGTGTTCTTAATGTGCAACCTTCAGATGCTTCCAGGAACAGACGGGTTGGGAAACATAGTTAGCATTGTATATATGATCTAATGAGTCCTCACATTAAGGTTGAAGGCCCCAAACCTCACCATTTGAGAATTTTTTCCATGAAATAAGTTGACTATTTAATTGAAATACTCATAGACCCAACTATAAATCGAATACATTTTTGTTTATTTAAGTGAATTTTAGGAACAAGAGTCATGCAAATATACTATAACTCTGTCATTTCCTCCAAAAACCACAAAGAAAATGGATTATCAGCAATGTGTATACCTGCATTGATGTGTTTGAAAACTATCAACAAATTCATATTCATGTAAATATTTGTTTCTTAGTACAGCTCACATGAGAATCACAGTTTAGAGAATTTCAGTTCTCTTTGTTTATGGGAGCTCCATTGTAAGTAACTAATTACTTTTCTCTTGCTACTTTTAAGATTCTCTTTGTCTTTAACTTTTGACATTTCAAGTATTATGTGTCTTTGTGTGAGTCTCTTTGGGTTCATCTTGTTTGGAATTTTCTGTGCTTCCTTTACTTGTATATCTATTTCCTTTGCCAGGTTAGAGAAGTTTTCGGCTATTATTTCTTCAAATAGGTTTTCAATTCCTTGCTCTCTCTCTTCTCCTGGTACTCTGTGATTCAAATGTTGTTACAAGTGATAGAATCCCAGAGGTCCCTTAAACTACTCTTATTTTTAATTTGTTTTTATTTTTGCTATTTCAGTTGAATGTTTTCTGCTGCTTTATCTTCCAACTCCCTGATTTTATCCTCTGGTTATTCTAAACTGCTGTTGATTTCATCTAACTTATTTTTCATTTCAGTTCTTGTATTCTTCATTTATGACTGGTTCTTTTTTGTTTTATATCTCTTTTTTTAGTTTCCTACCTCTTTCTTGTAGTTCCCACTGAGATCATCTATTCTTCCCCTAGGTCCATTGTGCACCCTTATAACCTATACTTTGAACTCTGTGTCTAGTAGGTTGCTTGCCTCCATTTCGTTTAGTTATGTTTCTAGAGTTTTGTCCTGTTCTTTCATCTGGGACATGTTTTTTTGTCTCCTCATTTTGGCTACCTCCCTGTTTCTTTTCTATGTTTTAGGTAGATCTGCTACATCTTCCAGTTGTGACAAATTGGCCTTATGTTGAAGGTGTCCTGTGAAGCCCAGTGGAGCATATCCCTGTTCACCCTAGTCATGTGCTTCAGGAGTGTCCCTTGTTGTGTGTGCCCTCTTATTGTAGTGGAGCCTTGATTGCTGTCAGGATCAGTGGTTGGGATTAACCCTCAGGCTGACTGGCTGTGAAGAGTGGCCATGACTATAGTAAACAAGCTGTTGTTCAGGGGCTAATCCCACAGAGTAGGATTTGCTTTAGTGGGGCTCTGGTGTTTATCAAGTCCGCCCTTTTGGTGTGTCATTTGTGGTATTAATTGAGTGGGATCTTATGCAGTCTGAAGCCAGCCACCAAGTGTGTTGGTTCTGGGGCTTCTTAGGAGATGCTCCAGTGCAGGCCAAGTTCAGCTGCTGCCTATGTCCAACTCAGGGTCACGTGGTAGAAATTACAAAGTGATTTGCAACTAGTATCTGTGTATACTGGCCTTGAAGTTGGCTGGTAGTTGTCATACTGTGAACTGAGGCTTGCTGCCACTCGTGTCAGACTTGGGGCCACTTAGCAAGAGGTACAGGGTGCACCAAGGTCAGCTGCTGCTCTTTTGAGGTTTGCATACCTTTGGGATGTTTTAGGAAAGTCCTCTGTGTGGGCCAGGCTGACCGTTTGTGTGTATTAGTCCCTAAAATGGTTCAAGTGGAGCACGTGATTTGGGTTGGGCAGTGTCTCAAGAATCAACAGGGTGGGGAGAAAGAGGTGTTAGCCAAGTTAATGGAGACTCAAATGTGGTGCCTACCTATACCTGCAGGTTGTTTGGCAGGAAGGGCTCAACAACAGCAACAACAACAACAACAACAATGGCACCTGCCAGCACTTTAGTTCTTGAGAGAGCAAAGCTGTCCTTTCAGCCCCAACTCTTAAGCCAGACAATTCAGTTCCTCTCTATATGTTTCTGGCCCTTTTTGTGCTGCTTTCCATCTCTGGAGCTTAGTGTTAGTGTTTGTGAGTGAGTCTGTGCATGGGTCCCTTAAGAGGACACCTGGGTCTACAGCAGCCCTCCAATCTCACCATGATGAAGTCTCCATTAATTTTCACAGCATGATGTTGTGGGGCCTCCTCTTCTCAGCACTGGTGCTCTGGCCTTGGAAGCCTGTTATGAGGCTGGGACCCCTGCCCCTAAGGTAGAACCTCTGCAGCTGAGATATCCCTCCCAGTTCTTAATCATCACACATGGGTATGAGACCAGCCCTATTTGCATTCCTGCCCCTCCTACAAGTTTTGACATAACTTCTTCTTTATATCCTTAGTTATAGGACTTCTGTTCCAGTAGTCTTCAGGTGGTACTCAAGGGTAACTGTTCTCTAATTTAGTTGTAATTTTGATGTCTCTCCATGAGAAATTTGATAAAACAATCAGTGAAAGTACAAAAAAACAGGATGAGTTATTAAATATTCTTAATATTTAGCTTTTCCCAGTTTATCTTTTTAAAGAATAAATACTCATAAACATAATTGTGTTATAAAGTTATTTCAAGCTTATGAAAACTACAAGATGCTTTTCAGGTTACTATTGAGAGCCAATAGAAATATTATTGTCAAGTCAAAATTCATTTCAAATCTCCCCAAAGATTTTGATACCTTTTGTAATAGAGGTAAATCATTGTACAATGCATGAAATCCATTTTTCTTCAAATATATTCTGCTATAAAGTTTAACTGGGGAAAACTATGGCAAATCAGACACAGAGAGCCCAGGATACATGAAAAGTGGTTTAGTTCAGAACAAAGGACAAACACATATGGCAGTCATATTGCCATTTGGACAGATACAGGGTCTCTCTAAATCTCAACATATTATACTGAATAAGTACCCTCGATGACTAGGCCAGTCTCTCTATAAGACAAGAAACTGCTTTAGCCACACATGAGAGATTATTTTAATATGAGAGATTTTACCCTGCCTGGTATTTTATTCAAGATGTTTAGTGATATATTTGGAGACTCTTTCTTAAGGTTCATTGCTTAAATCTTTGTGTGTGTGTGTGTGTGTGTGTGTGTGTGTGTGTGTGTGTGTGTGTGTGTGTGTGTCAATGTGTATGGGTGTGTACTGGAGTGGTAGCTCTTTACAATTTGGGGGCTCCTCCCCAATTGAGGTTTGCATACCTTTGGGACGTTTTAGGAAAGTCCTCTGAAATGACTTGAAATTCTTGAAATGACTCTGGCAACTTCATTTTCATATCCTGCAACGTAAGTACATTAAGCCTTCTGACTTTAATACCCTTGACCTATTTAAAACATCATCCACCCCGCCTATGTTCTCCACTCTCCAAATTTATATCTTTTGTTCCTATTTCCTGTTGGTTTTTTTTTTTTTTTAAGTATAGAGATTTTTTTAAAGTAGTATCAAACATTTTTGTTCCTTGATGGCATTATTATTGGCTCTTCATCTCTGTCTAATAAAAAGAGAGGTAACATTTTCTTTGCCCTCTCTTGTTCTTCTATATCTTCTGCAAGTTGTGTGTTACAAGCTGCTTTTGCTAGTTTGGCCTTATTCTACCAAGTCTTTGTCACCAAAGTGTATGCTGCTTGAGAATCTACCTATTTTTTGGCCACTCTTACATTTTTATTTCATCTCTTTCTTACATGAACTTGTTTTCTTCCTCTTTTCTCAGTTTCATTGGAACCAAAGAAAATATTTCTGTGTGTCCTTCTATTTTTCTTCTTTAAAAAAATGCAGTTATTCAGAACTTATGTGCTTCTTATACAGCTAGGTTCCATAAGTTTTTTTTATGTAAGCTTATTAAAGTCTGTTTTTGTAACATTTGTTTACTGACAATAACATCTATATTTGCTAACATCAATTATCTTCTAAAAGAAATGGTTGAATTGTACTCATTTTTATATATTGATAGCCTAAGGCTTTCCTATACATTCCCTTTTTGCAGTATGTAGAGCTGAACAGTTTTATTTAAAATGTTTAGAGATGACCAGCCTGGGACAGAGTTACAAGTTTTAAAATCTCACTATACTTAAATCCATATTTTAATTATTCATTTGTCATTCTATTAAGCATTGAGTTGGACTAGAATTGTCTATGTCTCAAAGATCTCTTTAGTCTATTGACGAGAACTCCCTGACTCCCACTCCCATTGATTTATAACCAACAGAAAGCCTCCCTGTTCTCGTTCAGCACCTACTGGTCCCAGAACAGTGAACCCAACAAACAGGAACATATTTTCCAAGTCTGGCTTGGAAAACCACTTTCACTTTCAGAAGGGAAGCTGTATAATTATACTCCATCCAGGAGAGAGCCACATGCAGTTAAGTAGAGAACAAATGCCTTTGATAAGAATTTTGAATATTCTTGAACTCAAGGACAAATGAAGGAAATAAAAGAAATGATCCTGTGGTCAGGACAGTAGTAATACACAAAGATAGAATCTTAGGCCTGTTCCTATAAAATGTTAACAGCTAACATTTGTAAGACCCATACTCTGTGTTACGCCCAGTGCTAAGACATTTACGTGGCTTAGCGCTTCTCAGTGACCCAATGAGCAAGGTATTATCATCTCTATTTTACAAAGGAAGAGACAGAGGCATGGTAAGTTTCAGTAACTAGCCTAACATTCAGCTAAAAGGTGAATTGTAAATTCCCGAGCCTTTGTGCTTGCTCACTGTAGCTCATGATGTTGGTGATGTGGGCCTGGCACTTCCTCATAAGGAATGTAAAATGCTTGTTTTCTTTCTAACCCTCCCCTCCACCAAGCCCTTTTCTGCTCCAAAGCCTTCTCTGGGTTTCTGACAAGCTTCAACGCTGGATTCCAGATTTCTGGGTGTTCTTCCATTACTAGGGTCTCCTCTCCTTCCCCATCCTGGGCTCCCTTTGCTCTGTGTTAGTGAAAAAAAAAAAACCACTCAGCAAGGTCCAGAGCTCTTTCCAGCCCTGATATCTTCCTTAGAAATCTAGCTTTCCAAGATACCTTGCTAAGGGTCCAAAGCTAGAGGCCACACAGCATCTGGTCAACAACTGGAGAACATGGCTACAGCAAGGAGCCATGACTAAATCAGTCAGATACACCTCAGTCCACGAATTCAAATGCACTGAAACTGAGCCATGATGTGCCCCACAATAGTGCAAATTTGGAACCAATGCTATTGTCATTTGGCTTCCAGACGCCGAACTGACCAGTTCTCTGTGTAAGCCCACCCTTGTCATTTCACTCACTTCCAAATAACTGACTCTGCATCTTATACGCTAGAGTATTTTGGACACTTCTCATCATGCCATGGCAGCATTTTATTGTATCATGACCATTAAGGAAATATGGCCGAAACCCACTTACACAAGCACATGTGCACACACACATCTGCATGTACCTTTTTCCTTTTCCTCCTTCATGTTTTTCCTTTAATGTTTATTTTAACTTGATTTCTTCTTCATCATTTTAACACCTATCATTTATTGAGCATTTCCTAGGGTTTGCCCTGTGCTAAGTACTTTATATACAGTCATCTCATTGAATCTTTGCAACTACCTATGAGAAGAGAATAAACATTTGTATTTCAAAGACACTAAGTATTAAAGCTTAAAGAAGCTCAGAGACTTTACCTGGGACGCTTGGTTATAAATAACTGGTGGACATGAGATTCAGACCCACGGCTGCCTGCTCCAAGACTTATGCTAGTAATCTCTACTTGTGTGTGTGGGTGTCTTTCTAGCACATTTTAGAAAGAATTTATACTCTATGCTCCCTGTTGCAGGTCAAGGCAACAGTAATATGTGGTAACATTTTAGATAAAAATCACTCATTCTAATAGTTTTTTTCTATTAGAGTTTTCTAAATTTTTTGTGGAGAAACGTAAAGGAGCAATTGACCAACCCTGACTATTTACTGGCTACTATTTCTTCCTTCATTCCTCACAGACAACATTAGCTTCTAAAATGGCCTACTGTGCCACGGGGACATCAGACACAGATCAGACCCAAACTCGGAGGGAAGGAGAAAGCTGTAAAAAAGAAAAGGTAGGTAGGAAATGAAAACTTGCTTATTTTAATGTAGTGGGGGATCACCCAAATTAATGTTTTGCTTTTCTGAATGAGCATTTCGATGATCTCAGATGGGTTCGAGTAAGACAGATTTCATTAATATAAATCCCCATGGCCTACTCCTGAGGGATGGGGAAAATCATGAGCTATTTGTGAGATTCCATCAGTCATATTTCTCTGTGCACAGAGGGAATGAATGTCTAAGAAGCTCTTATGTAAACATTTCCAAACCCAGATACAACATTCAAAAAAATGGAATATGTTAACATCTCAAGCTAGAGAACTTTGTGAATGCAATCTGTCCAATGCTGAGGAATGACAAGAGAAAAAAATTATTGGCCAATAAAGAGAGCTTAGAAATTAAAGAGATCTATGAACCATATCTAAAAATATAAACCAACAAATATCATAGGAAAAAATGTTTCTGCTAGGAAGTACCTGCAGCAAATTGCAAATTAGGCGATTCACGTGAAAAAGATTAACCTTTGGTATTGAGCTGATTGAATTCTCAGATGGTGCTGGCCACTGGCCATTCATGCCATCTAGTACTCAGGGTGACAGTGCTCCCAAGCTCCAGAGGTCAAACTGGGGCAAGACAGAAATGGAAGCCTGCCAAGGCTTACCAAAGTCTTGGCAAGCAATTCAATATGGGAATTGAAACTTCCCTTCTGAGTTTCCTGAGCCCTGAGCCTAGAGAAGTATCCTTCACTGACAAAGGTCCTAACCATTAAGTACGTACCACCGCGTTTTCTCCAATTGCAGATAACAGCTTTAACACAAACTAAATGCTTTTTCAAAATTATCATGGATTTGCAGCTTCTTTTCATTAGTAAGGGGTTTACACTAGGGAAAAAATAGTATCGTCATAACTGTTCACATCCAGATGCCTTTTGAAATGACAGACTATTCCATAAGTTTGACATTATAGTTATTTCTAGATTCAAACTGTATAATAGGTAATAGAGGCTGGGTATAGAGAATCCCATCAACATGAACTTTTAGACAGATTGACCCTGTTGTGTGTGCCCACATGGACACAGAGTCTTTCAAATCTCATATTTATCTGATGCCTTCCTAAAAAGAAAAACATTACCCAACATGATTAATATTTCTTTGTAAAAACTAAACTTCCCATCACATTCATTAAATAGATACTAAAGCAAATCTGTAAATGCATGTATTAGCAAGACCCTAAGTCAATTTCAAAGAAGATTCTACCTAGGGACAGGTCTAGATGCATCTCAAGTATAATGTTACTGAGGGATTATTGACTCCCTGCCACATGCTCAGGATCTTATCAGTTTCAATGAGCTTCATAATGTATTCTCACTTCTGACAGTAAGTCTGGAATTTCTTTCAGCTGATTTAAAGAATTTGTGAACAAGAATTTTATCTGAATTGTCATCACCCTCAAGTAACTGGTTGGGTTGAAAAGGTGTCCTGAACTAAATGGCTGGGCAAGACAGGTCAGTGAGACCTGCCAGGTATCTCATCACTCAACTTGGCCACTTCCTGACAGTAACAGGATCAGTCCTGGCCACGGGCTAATGAGCAGCGTCGCAGAACTGCCCCAACCATCTCTAAGCAGACTCGGATAAGGACTGACATGTTAGAGAAGGACGTGTGCTGGAATCTGTTCCATCAGCACCTCCATTTGGCTCATAAAGTCCAGGAGTTAGAATTTGTTGGTGTAATTCATACCATGGTAGGAATGAAATACTCAAACAGCAATGCCTGGTTGAGAGGAATTTTGTTGCAAAAGAAGCAGTTTATTACTCTATCTGCTGCAGTCAGGGGACCAATTAACGATGGGAAAGAGAAAAGAATCATAGAAAAGAGAATGGAATAAAGACAGAAAGAACATAGAGGAAAGGGTTTGTGAGTAATTGTGAAATAGTTCCCAGTCATCTTCAGCCCAGTGGATGCCTTTCTGTGCAGCATAAAACAAAGAGACCTAAAAACTCCCCCTCTTTACAGTTGTCACAGGAATTGCATGGATATTTTACAGAATGCATATACACTAATTTGGATCTTCTGACTTCTAGTTTTGCACCAACCAGTGCAGGAGTAAAAGGGAATGGAAATGGCTAGAGCTACAGAAAATGATGAAGATTAATCAGGGCAGAAAAACTATGTTCTTAAAGACTGGATTCTGAATAACTGCAAGAAGAGGTCAGAAGCAAGTAATACATCAGCTCTAATAGAAAGAGGTTAACCATGATTAGGGGTAAGTGATCATGGATTAATGGGGGACAGACAGGGGTAAAGATATATCCAATAAGTCAAAAGAGGGACACCTTATCTACCATTTCACTGTGTACAGGTGTATGTGTGAGCATGCTCACTCCCTAAGATGTCCACAGAGTCTCAGAATCACCAGTGCCCTGGTAAAGAGTCTTGGGCTTGACTCCAGACCCATACTCTAGATATACTGGTATTTACTTTGTGTTTTAGTTTGATGTAGGCACATGCACTTTAGTAAACTACTAAAAAGTCAGTTCACGGTCTATATTTATGTATTCTCAACCAATTCATTTCTTAATTGAATTAAAAGAACTTCATGCTTTCAAGTCTTAGAATGTCCTATTAACCTTAGAATGCCCTATAGATCTTAGAACACCCTATAGATCTTATTGTTAAAAGACACTTGAACCAGGTGGCCACTTTCCTGATTTCCTGAGAGGATAAACCAAGTTTGCAGAACCCATCACAAAACTCACTGACTTAAACAAGAGTCCAATGTCATTGCCACTTCTAGTGAGAATCATAAAGTTCAATCCAAGAGGGTGCACGGTTTATAATTTAAGGCCATTTTTATGAAGGTAAAAAAAAAATAAGTCAAAAAGAGGTTATCCTATTCTTGATTGAAAGATTAGGCCAAGCAAGAGGCCAGTGCTGTGGGTCAGGGTGAGCATTGTGTCCTTTTGTGGACCTCTGGTTATCGGGTACAGTGACTTCCAAAGAGGTTCTTGCAGGGAAGTGGTGAGCATGGGGGCTGTTTTATGGAAGGCAGCATGTCTCTTGTTGCTTGGTGATTCACACCCAGTGATGCTCTCACATTTCCACAGCTGTAGAAGGGAATGGACCATAATAAGAGATGTGCGAATGGTGTGATTTGGGAAAAAGAGACTTCAAACTGCTAGTGTAGGACAAGCGGAGGTTCTAGAATGATTTTAGAAGTTCCTGAAAGGTTTGTTATCAGCATCCTTAAAGAGAGAACTTTGAAACAACCTTTCATTAGTTGAGGTTTGGAACATCATCAGAAAAGCAGATTAAAAATCTAGTAATTAAACCGCGACATGATCTCAGAAATTCCCAGGCCCAGCCCTGCGTGTATTTTATGACGTTGTCTGGAGATGGAAGATAGCATCTGAAAAAAACTGCCTTTAGCTTATAAACTTTAACTTTCTAGCCAGTGGTAAGTTAACAATTCGAAAAGCATAACAATTCTCTGAAGATTGAATCTAAGAGTAGAAAAGGTCTCTTTCTCTTTATTCTTCTCCTGTAGTTTTGTGCTTCATTCTTGTGCTATCTCCAACATGAACAACTGTACTTACTTCAGCAGAGGTCCTCAAACATCAATACAAGAGCCTGGAGGAAAAGTCATAAGTATCTGTCATCCCTAGACACTTGTTTTTCTTTTCTCTCATATTAAAAGAAAAATCTCCATCAGGCATTGCTCAGCCTCCCAGAAGAAAAGAAAAAAAGATAAGAAAAGAAGAAAAAGAATATTAACTACATATTTCTAAATTTGGACTACAAATTTAATAATTTTTATGTTTTATTTTGAAGCCTTTCTTGTTTGGGTCTAAATCCTAGGAGGTAGTTCGATATTCCATATTCCTCAATTTCTAAAATCTCTAGGGTCTTATTCCAGATCAAGTGTTCAAGTTAATTATGTCCCTTAGCTCCCATTAAACAAGAGAAATTCTTCAGAGAGTCTCATTTGAATAAAATTTCTTGGAATTATTGCATTAAAAGTAGTGTCCTGGGCCCCATAAGAAGCACATGTATGTTAGGAAATGCAGCTCCCCAGAGTTTATGTAATTATCCAGTAATCTGTATATTGCATTACCAAAATGCTATATCTGCCTTAAAGACCAGCACCTAAAAGCTAAATCAGTACAGAAAATAAACTTGAAAAATATCAACACAGATCCTAACCAAAGTGAAGGGGCCTGCTAAAAGGATAGATTTTAGATTATTTCAATTCTATTGTATCAAAAATGGAGCATAGGGCAAGGCCCCATTTCAAAAGGAACTTCCTACATTTACTTGTTAAAAATAAGGGCAATTCCATTCAGACCAAGTCGAACTCTAAACTCAACAAAAGTCAAGTGTTTCTTGATTTCAGTCAAGCAGTATAAAATAAATACCCAGAGTTGTAGAAGTTTAAGTGGCAGAGTCCTTGGGGGCATTAAGTCCAAAAGCCACCTCTGAGGACGATGTTCCATCACAGTGTCCCTAGGTGAAATCCTACTCTTCTGCTTAAATCTCTCCAGAGAAGATGACTGGACTGTATACTTGGGCTCAGCCAGGCCCAGCTTGGGCATCAGTTCTGGCCAAGGAGAGTTTGGATGGAAACAAACAGAGCTGAGGGGTTCATCATAGAAGCAATGGGGTAGCTATGGCTTGGGCGAGCACTCGAAAATATGCTATTGCATTTGGTTTGGGAGGTACAAGACCTCAGGGCTGGAATTAGCTGCTTACTAGCAGAATGACCTTAGGGAAGCCATGTAATTGGCCTAACCCTCAGTCTACTCATCTACAAAATGTGCATGTCGGTAACACCTGTGTCTCTTACTTCACCAGACCAGGACCAGCCACATAATTTGTGGGACCCAGTGCAATGCTCGAAATTATTAAGAATTTCAAGGCAGTGACAGCAGAACATTATACCAAGAACAGAGCTGTGCATGGGGCCCTCTTCTTAAGGTTTCCCTAATATTTAGCTAATATGTCATCACAGGGAAACTTTGCCCCTTAATTTCCCACATTAAAGCTAATCCTCTATCATGTTGAATCTCTAGCTCAGACATTACACAGTTTGTCTCTACCTCCTTTTATCAACTGATGTTATTATGTTCCTGCTGGGGAGGAAGAGAGTATTGAAGGAGGAACTCAGAAGCCTGAGGTCCAGTCTGGGCTCTGCTACAGACGCAATCATAGCCAGTTACCCACTTGGCCTCAGTCCCCCTTCCTCCAGCTTAACAGAACACAGATCTTATTCAGCTCATGTGCTCCCGCCCCCAAGTTCCTGCAGGTAATCCTGTCCCCTTGTCCTTGGAATCACAGGGAAATAAACTAGAAACAACAAGAAATGTGGGGAGGTTTGCTGGCAGGTCTAGAAAAGAAGCTCCACTGCCTTTAAGGCAGAGCTTCCATCAGGGATCTCTCCCTCTGGTGCAGCTGCTAGTGGATGGGATGGCGGGAACTGCTTCTCACCTTAGGAGGGTGCCAACTACAGACTCAGGAACAAAGCCAAGAGAATCACAGAAAAATGGGCAGACACACTGGATTCAGTCCTCCCTAAAACCAGACTACTTACTATGAAATTTTTAAGACTACTGCTAATGGGTAATGTGAGGTAAATCCCAAATAAGCTAAATAAACGATTGTTCAAAAGCCTATCTTCACCATTCTAGTACATCATAGCAGCTGCCCTTGTGAGGTGGTTTGCATGCCCACCCAGAGCTGGGCCTGGCTCAGAGGAAACAAATCCAGGCCCCGCTTATGACAAATCCACCTCCAAGAACCTTTCATCCTTCTGAATCTGCTGCTCTCCTTTCTCAGCCTCTTGACATCTGTTTTCTGATTCAATGTTTTCCTTTTATTTCATTAACTTTGATGAAACATACAAATATGGAAATCATGTAAGTGTCATTGTTAATGGCTCATAGATCACCATATACCTTAATAGTCACATTGTTGTTTGGTTTCCCTAACCAATGGAGGAAAGTAGTACAGGACCGTATGCCATTTCACAGACAAAAACTTGTGACTCCCTTTGGTTGGTCAAGGTCATCTAGGTACACTGGGAGTTGCACTGGGACCTGAATGCTGGTCACCTGTACCCAATCAGGTGTGCTTTCTATAGAAGGGACATGACTTAAAGAATTGGCAGGCTCTTCATTATGGCTGATTGAATGATTGATTCCATTCAAACTTTGAGGAGAGAGGCAGGCTTCACTAAGCACAACCTTGAGAGCAGCCAGGGGAAAATGCCCTGACAAATCTCACTTCCTTTCATCAACAGTTCTCTGCCCTACATTGTTCTCAGCATTGTCTGCACTTCCCTGTTAGTCACTCTGTGAGTCAAGAGCTGGCCACAGCCAGCTGCAGATATGCACTGCTGGCTCCCCTGTGTGTGGCCAGCCTCCTCGAGGGGCCCAACCACGCTGCTTTCCTGCCAGGCTCTAAGAAGGCTCTGCAGGCCAACAAGCCACAGGGGACCTCCTGAACCACCTGTTATTGTGACCATGTGCACGGCCTAATCAGTTTGTTTTGATCAGAGTGTTCCAAAAAGGAAATAAAGCCTATATTTATTTATTTTTTTAAAAGATGAGTTCAATTGCCCAGCCCCCTCTCAAATATTTGGAATTCACTGGGCCCCTTTCTAAAACCCACTGGAGATTTGAGTGAAGAACACTTTCCCACAGAGGAAGCAATCTCCACCTTTTGGGGGTTAAACAATACTGCCCACAGTGAAGGTGATTTCCAAGATTTGGGGACTAAACATTGAGTCTGTTAGCAGCTTTTTCGAAACTCCTTTATCAGCTTGGAGCGAAAGACCCATGAGGAACAATGATTAACTCACATGCCTTAGAGGATTTGCTGCTTAATCAAGGAGAGGAGAAAAACTGAACTTATGTGAGCACATGTAACAGAGACATTTCAGTACCTGCATTAGTTGTAATATTATAGGTTGAATTGTCTCTCCCCCAGAAAAAAAGGTATGTTGGAGTCCTAACCCTCAGTACCTCAAAACGTGACCCTACTTAGAGTTAGAGTCTTTACGGAGGTAATAAAGTCAAAATTAGGTAATCGAGTCCTGAAGGTGAGACTTAATCCAAAATGACTAGTGTTCTTATGAAAAGGAAAAATTTGTATACAGACACCCACATAGAGAAAACATCATGTGATAATTTAGGCAGAAATCTACAAGCTAAGGAATGTCTAATACTGCCAGGAAACCACAAGAACTAGGAGAGACGCATGGAAGATTCTACCTCACAGCTCTCAGAAGTAACCAACTTTGCCAACAACTTTGATCTCAGACTTCTGGCCTCCAGCACTGAAACAATAAATTTCTGTTGTTTAAGCCATTCACTTCCTGGTACTTTGTTACAGCAGCCCTAGCAAACTAATATGGATGATATCTGTATACTCAGTCCACATAGCTTCCTGGAATAGTTTCACCTCATGAGCACCTTCACACTTAAGGTTTCTGCAGATGAATGCATAGCTAGCATACAGACCTTAGCTCATATCATACCTTCTCAGACCCTTCCTGACCACCCAAGCTAAAGAACATCATCCCCACCCCATCACTCTATCCCATTACCTGATTTATTTCCTTTATGACACCTGTCACTCTCTTGCTCAGTTGTTTTGTAGGTTTGTCATCTTTCTCTGCACCTCCATAATATAAGCTCAGAATAGCAAAGTTCTTTTCTATCATGGACATGTGTCGTAGAAGGAGCTGAACACATATTTGTTGAGTAGGAGCACAAAGCCAAATGAATTAAGAAATTAGGAATAGAAAATCTCATTTATTCATGTCTTCATCCAGTTTATTTAGTAAACATTTATTAGGAATATATAAGTGTCTAGAACTCTATGAGGCTCTGGAGAAATTCTTATGACTTCCTAGCCATTGATAAACATAAGAAACTACCAAAAATAGTCCTATGCAATATACAGTAACTAGGAAAGTTTGGTTATATTCCACAGCATCTGAAATTGATTTTAGTATCATCACCACTTTACATCTACTCTTTTCCTTCCTTCATCTTTCTGTGTACAGAGCAAGATTCCTGAGAATGGGGACAATGGAGTCAAAATGTGCCGAGATCCTCCTTGAGGGATCAACTCCCTAATTGTCCCTTCCTCCCCTATTCCCAAATTCACAACCCCAAGAGAGCCTTGGCAAAGTCTCAGCAACTTCAGCTCCCCTTTGCCCCCATCTGTATCTCTCTCTTCCCACCTTCCAATGAAGTGAGGTTATCAGGGACAGATTGTTTTGAGAGTACAATAAATATCTGTGATGATGCCTCATGCTGCTTCTCTACCCAAATTAGCCTCTGAATAGTGACTAACAATCAATGCTCCTTACAGTTTACAGTCTAGGCTAAATGGCACTGCTTCCCACCCTTACTCTCACGCTATAGGACCTGCCCAGGCACGGTGCCCTACAGGGCTGCCTCAGGTTGGAGCTGGATAAAGAGATATATTGCCTATGTCTCCCTCACCCCAACCCTTGATCTCGTGGGAAGAAAGTGCTTTGGTTTGTGAATATTAGCCAAAGCTTATCCACTCACCAGCTGCATGAAGTTGCACAAGTTCTCTAAATAGTATTAGTTTGTTTCCTTCATTGGGCAATCACGATCCCTACCTCACGCTGGTGAAAGCACCAGTAAGGTGTCTTTTCTACAGTAGATACTTAACATCAATTGATTATGAATTTTTTCAGTTGTATATATGGAGTGTGCATCTTTTGTAGTTATAGACAAGAATCATCTTACATGACATATGGAAGTTTTGCCAACATTAATTTTAATGACCCACAGATTATCTAGAAGGAAACTGGACAGGAGATAGGTAAAAGGCAAATTGTCCAGGCCTAGAATGGAGGATGGAGGGTAAGGAGCTCGGGGAAAGACTGAGGAAGTTAAAGGGAACCACACCATATGGAGGCAAGTTCTGGGACATCACTGGGCCACGTTCTAAATAACAGTGGTGAAGCTCAGGTTATTGCAGTTGTTGACCAGATAGTGTAGCTTGGATTCAATTGTTTTATCTAGAAATAAAAGGAACATTTTCCCACAAGGACTAGAAACATTTAGATAGAGCTCTGATTCAACTGTGGCAGAAACAAGATAAAACTAGAAAGAGAAACATAATTTCTAAAGAAGTCTAAGCTAGGAGCCCATGAATCTAACAAGGATCCCAAGGAACCTGTAGGAACCAGGCAGACGATGCAAAAGGTTGAAGCAGAGGCTAGAGTAGGGAAGCAAGTGTAAAGTGCTTGCATTTTCAGTAAGCTCATTACCTGCCTAGTGACACTGCCTTTAAAACACTGCCATGTGTCCCATAGGTCATAACTTCATGATCTCTGCCAGCATACCTATTTAAATGTAGTTTGTGACCCCAGATTCTTTACATTGCAATACACTACGGACGGTTTCCAACATACAGTGATTCAACTTACAAATATTTTACTTTATAATGGTACAAAAGCAACATGCATTTATAGAAATTGTATTTCAAATTTTGAATTTTAATTTTTTCGAGCTAGCAATATGCTATACAATACTCTCTCATGACACTGAACAACAGCAGGAAGATGATTTTGCCCAACTGTAGGCTAACATAATCTTCTGATTGTGTTTAAGGTAGTCCAGGCTAAATTATGATTTTCAGTAAGCTAGGTGTATTAAATGCATTTTTGGCTTAACAATATTTTCAACATAAGATGGGTTTATTGGGATGTAAGTTGAGGAGCATCTGTAGTTTCTTAGTGGAATAGCTTGGTGGGTGGGATGTTGCTGACAATGGGAAGCAGACACAGAGAAGAGAGGAGACCATGGATCTAGCTTCTAGGCAATAGCAGAAGTCTTCTATTTGGGGGCCTGGAGGTTCCATCGTTGATGTAGAAAAAGCCTCACCAGGCTCTGACTTTTCAGTTCAATCGCCTAGATCATTCTTCAACACTAAGGTATGAATAAAAAGAAAAATCCATGAACGTGGGATCATAAAGGATTTATGAAGATTTTCTTATAAAAGGGAGTGTAACCTAGTTCTGAAATATGTCACAATTGTCTTCTAAGATGCCATCTTTACCTGTTGCTGTGATAAAGAGCCATCACTGGGTGGAGAAGCATGATTGCAAGCTGGTGGCATGAACTATACAAGCCTGACTGACATAATCACAAAGCAGAGATTGCCTCTTCTGACACAATCACCACCATGTCTCTGGCTCAACTTGCCCACTTGCAACTGGCACCCATGCAGATCATGTAGGAACAGTTTTACCAATGAATTTCTAGCAAGCATGTGAAGCAAATGACATGCATTTATGGGACAGAAAATTGGAACATCTAGGAAAGATCGAGTGTTTCCTCTGGGTGTCTCGGTGGTCCTCGTGGTGTTGCCCAGGATAAGAAGACACCTGCGGCATGAGAGATCAGGCCTGATCTTTGACTGGACCTTTCTTTTGTTACATAGTCATGGCCAGGTCTCTTCATATCTAAACCTGTTTCTCATTTGCAACTGGAGAGGACTAAAATAATATCCAGTTCTCTCCAAACTATGGAAGTGCTGTATCACTTTGTCATCTTCATTGCCATGACACAGTCATGGGACCGATAAATTAGTTACATTGAAACAATGAAATATTTCTCAGTGGCTTCTTAAAAAATAGTCGAAATATGAAAATAAAATTAACTTTACATATAAGCACCAAAATACCAGGTTGAAAGAGTCTTATTTGGGGGTCAATTTTTTCTCCCTAAGTTTATACCATGTTTTTCATCACAAGCTAAAATATGGGCATAAAAGTATTTTAGTACCCACATGGCTGGAACAAACTACCTTGTCACCACTAAAGGCAGATTACAGATAAAACTAAACAGTTGAAAACATCTCTATATTGCCTTGGGTTTGTTTACTATTCCTTCCTGAGTGGATGAGAAGAATTAAAATAATAGAAACTTACACAATAAACCCATTAAATCAAGGATACAAGAACAATCACTAAATAATGAAATGGAAGAAACAACTACACCAAAAAGCCTTGACTAAAGATAGTTATTTTAACAAAGAACAAGGTATAGTTCCTACTTGCTGTTTGTTTTGTTTTGTTTTGTTTTGTTTTGTTTTTTGTATTTACTGGGTTTTTAAATAATTTTTTGAAGTTACTATTTCTCAGGGTGCTAGAAAAATATTCAGCTCTGAAACTCTCAGCTTTAACTTGCTAAATAAAATTGGGTATTCGAAGAAAGTAAGATATAGGTAGATGTGACCATAGATTCTGAATTTAATATAAATTTTTACCTTATTTTACCTCCCTCTATCTCCAGTCAAAAAAAAAAAATTAAGAAAATGTAAAGGAGATAACTTTACAACAATGAGCATATTGTCTCAAATGCTTGCATTTTCTTAGCCCTAAATTTTGCACTGTAATCTTCTAGGGAAAAGACCTTGGTGGTTTGCTTGTCCTCATTTGACACATTAGCCACAAGCCTTTCACATACAGAAAATTGCAGTCATGTATAAATAAGCGTTCATGGAATCATTTCAAAATACCCAACACTGCATTTTCAGAAAGCAGTCTCTATCATAGGCCCATCAATTACTGTAATCACATCTCCCACTGGCTAGACACCAGTCAGAACATATTTTAAGAATTCAAAGGCCACTCTGTCAAAGACAGACCAGCTTGACTTTGGTTGCAGTATTCAGATGGGGAGCAGGCAGTGCCTGGTAGTCCAGAAGTTCACCGAGCCGTCCCAGGGGACAGTTGTAGCGGACTGACCTCATTGTGGTTCCTCAGCCACAGGAGGAATCAGGCAGCTGCCTGATTTTGCACAAGTTTTCATTTCCTCCCCATGTAGATCCTGAGACTTGGCAGCCCTGTTGTTCATGACATGATTTGAAGGAGGAAGTCGAGCTCTGTTCCCTGTGATGTGACCCTTCCAACTGAAGGGAAGCTGGTAGAAATGTTGACCCTGGCCTTGGGTTCCACAGTGAACCAGCTCAACTCTCCTCTGTGTAGCACAAGCTGACAAGTCTTCCTGGGTATGGGCTGGGGACAATGGCCTTCTTCTCTTTAGCCAATATTAACTCTGGCAAAGAAAATGAGCTTCTATCTATGACCCTGTGTAGCTGGAGGCAAAGCCATTTCCTCTAGTCTCATAGGAAGTGGCATGGGGAAGCAGCTCAAAGAAAACGGCCACTTTAAAAGCGTGTGTATTTGTGTGTTTTGGTTGTTTGAGGAAGAGCTTCCAGGTCCTTGTCAGGCATGCTCCATAGCTAATTCATAGGTGGTTCAGTCTGAGAAAGACAGTGCTGCTTCCTTGCATAAGTCTCTGAGCCATGACAATGTGTTCTCCCGGAAGCCTCCCAACGAAGCCCGTATTTGGAAGGTGAGCCGTACCAATAGGTCACACTATGTCTCGTTTATGACAAACCTTACCTCACAACTGAGGTGCCTCAAACTCCGTGTTCAATAGAATCATTCAGGTGTGTGTTCCGTGAAGTTGATCACCCTGTTTGATTTGGCACTTCCTCATAATTGCTCCATCAGCCTACATTTTTCTGGGCTTCTTTTTCCAAGTATATACTACAGATGCAATTTTCACTTACCTGTGAAACTGCGCTGTGAGGAAATTTAGATATTTAAGAAATTTTATGAGCATTTTCACTTTACCCACAAGTTTGCTAAGAGCAGAGGTTCTCAAAGAATACACAGGAGCATCAGCATCTCCTGGGAACTTGTTAGAAATTTAAATTCTCAGGCCCCACCCCAAACCTACTAACTCAGAAACTCTGAGAGTAGGACTCAATAATCTGTGTTTTAACAAGGCCTGCTATTGATTCGAAGGCAGACTCAAGTTTGAGGACCACTGGCCTAAAAGAGATCTCTCTTCACAATGGTCAGTAAGTATATACACACGTGCATATGTGCACGCGTGCGTGCACACACACACACGCACGCACATAAAATGGGTGAGCATCATCTGAGTAATTTTTCTCATTAAAGTCAAAAAAGAAACATAGGGTAAAACGTCACTTTATGTATCATCTTCAAATTTGTTTTGTTTTTTTTTTTTTGGAGCAGTTCTTAACTAGTATATAAAACAAAGTAAAAAAAAGAAGAAGAAAGTCCTGGAAGATGTTTTAAACACCCGATTGTTTTGGCAAAGGATAACATTTTTTACCCCTCAGTCACCTCCAAGCAGCCTTAAAACAGTGTGCAACCCTAGTCAGAGAATTCACTTAACCAGACTGGTGTAGAAAGTGGACTTCTTTGTGGTTTAACTCTTCCAATGCCAGCCCAGCAATACCATTTCCGAGATCCAGGAATAAAGCAAGCTGGCGAAAAATGACAACCACATAGTCCTTGTCATCAAGATAGAATTAAAATGTACTCAGCTTGCTCTTGTCTCTTCCCAATGAACACAAGGATCTAGACACACAGTTTTCCTTGCCAACTTTATAGAATACTATGCCTGGCATCTCCCTCTGAGAAAAATGACAGGTGAAATAGAGAGTTAACGTTTCTAATGTTTGATTCTCTTCTTTTGCTTATAAAAGAAGCCAATTAAAGATCAGGTCTTCTCTTAGAAATTTGCCAGTGGTTTATGGTTTTCATTAAGAAACCAAGAGCCTGGCTGAAAACTAAGTAACTTGAGAGACCTTAAGTCTCGCAAAGAACATAAAGACCCATTTTGTCAGAAATACCAGACTTGTTTAACAAGGATGTTCAGTTTCAGAAGATACGAATAACATTTGAAAACTTCTCTCATGCCTGATTTCTTAATCATTCAAATTAGTTACCATTTATGTATCCTAAAACTAATCAGTTAAAAGAACAGGAAAAAGCATTGCCTTGCAAAGTGTCTCTCACCATTATTTAAATATAAAAGAATTGCTTTTCAATGAAGTTCATGGGTAAGTTGCTAATTCTCATTTTTATGAAAGATCCATTTTTTTTGTGGAATAATATTCCCTATCCAAGGCAAAAAAAAAAAAGGGGGAGCAAATTTAGCAAATTGAGGCAAACTTTCTATTTTGAAATAAAAATTAGGTAGGCTACCAAAGACACATTCTGGGGACAAAGTTCAAGCCTAAACAAAGAGTGAAGAATAAAGGGAAAAAATAAAGATTGATTCCAGAATTAAGCAGACTTGAAAAGAGTGAGAATGAGGAGAGAAGAAGGAGGAAGTGAAGGACACATCACCTATATGAACCCAGCTAACCCCGTGCAACCTAAAACTTGTAGTGGTATAAACTATTTGGCACCTCACCCTGCTGCGGGCCATCTTCTCACTATTCCTTCCATACTTCTACCTAATGCTGACTCCCCTGCTCCTCCAAGGAGAGCACTTATGCTCTTCTTATGCCTGAGTCCAACTACTGACCAACAATTGCCTCCTGCCAGAGTAATTAACTGGTCTAAATTAATTGATATTAAGTTCTAGGAGTAATTAATTAACATTAGTTCAATTCTGTTCTATGAGTTTTATGCAATATAACTAGTTTATAAATAGTCTACATTTTTAAAACCCAGCAACATGGTATCTAAAGCAATGAACTGTTTAGATTTCTCTGAACTTTAATTGGAAAAAAAAGTTAGTGCAAATACAAAATTGGAAATGGCAAGAGAGCTATGAAGTTATTTTACTACATGAAAACTATGAGTGACTTTCTACTAATAACTTTGAGATGCATAATTTGGAGAGATGATATATATTGAATTAATAATTAGAACATTTTAAGAGACAGATAATTATGAAAGAAATAGACACTATTATCAGAGGAATGTCTCCCTAAAATCTCTAACCAGTTAGTTTTATAGGATAATTATATACATTTTTTACAAATAAATACAATTTATGCTATATTCAGACCCATAGAAAAATCCAATAAACTTCTCCGTTTATTTTATGACTCTACCATAACCCGGATTCTACAACTTTACAAAAGGAACACAAAATAGAAAACTGCAGATTAAATCTACTTATAAAATGGATATAAAAAAATCTAAACGAAATAATAAATCTAGTGCAGAAACACAACAAAAAATAATAAATGACCCAACATGGCTTAGTCGTGAATGTACAAGTGGTTAAATATTAGTAAATCAATTTATATAACACATTGCTCCAAAGACATGGGAGAGAAATAATTTATTTCAACAGATATCAAATTTAAGAACCATTTCTGAATTTTGAAAACATTCTTAGCAAACTAGGGATAGGATATTACCTTAACATTCCAAATAACAATATTTCTTAGATTAACAGTAAATATTTTAATTAACAGTGAAATGTTTCGGTGCCCTTATAAAAAATCAACAAATAATAAGGGACATACAAAGACAACAACTCTTGTCTCCATATTGAAAGTTTATATATAGCCAATGCAAGAAGATGTGAAACAAACACACAAACAAAAAGATGCATAGTGAGCAAAAAGAGATAAAATTTCTTTCCAGCATATAATTGTCTATAAAAATAAATAAATAAATAAATAAATAAAACAGATGCACACACATACATGAACAAAAACAGAAAATAAAAATAAAAATTCAATAACTTTTATATATCCTATATATTATTATAAATAGATATATACACACATACAAACAGAAATTAAAAAATTATCTAATTATCTACATAAAATATGTAGGTATAGCCTTAATAAAAAAACTGTGTGGGACCTTTATGAAAAATGTAATTCTCCATAAAAGGATATAAAGAGAAAACAAATAACTATATATATGTTATAAAGATGTCAATTCTTTCCAAAGAGATCCATAGGTTCAAAGTGCAATATTTCCAAACAAAAATTCTAGCATCCAGTATGTAATTTTACATTCTCAGACAAACTGCTTTGGATAATTTAAGATGCCAAGTAAGATAATCCACTGTGAAATATTCAGGCCACTGCTCAGAAGAATTTCAGCCTCATCAGGCAACGTTTACTGAGCTCATAACTGGACAAACAATAACTCCCAACACACTGGCAATGAGAATACTGCACGTGTTCCTAGAGAACCTGGCCAGAATCTGAAGGCCCTGGCAGGTGCTCATGTGCGCCACTAGTAATAAGAACCAGTAATGGTTCCCAGTGGGGAGCAATTGTGAGAAGCAGTGACTGCTCTGATCAAGTTGTCCTCAGCTGGTCCTTAACATCAGAGCCCAGCTAGGGCAGTCTCCACAGGAAAGTAAACCAAGTACTAAAAAGCTACACCTGAGGCTCCTATGAGAACAGCTCTCTGTGGACACTAAAAATGATGGAGAGAAGAGAGCCCTGAGCTTGAGGATGCTGCTAACGAAAATCTGAAGGAAGAGAACCCATGACTTGTTCACTACCAAAACTTCAAGGTGTGGATCAGGATAGATAGAATTTGAGTCTAGTCTTGCTTCTCCAAGATGACTGAGTGATGAACTCCTGTGCCTTCAGAGAGGGAAGAAGGTTGGAGGAAGTGGCTCCCCACCTGCCCCAAACACTGCCATACTAAATATGGCAACCATAGGCTGACAAATTCCAAAAGAGAATACAGAGTAGCACTGCCTAACTCCAGGATCTGCCAATTTACCATATGATAGGCCTCTGTCAATGCCAAGATATGGAAGAGAGTAGAGGCAGGAATGGGACTTGCCCCCCAGGAGCCCACAGCTGGGCTGCAACCCTCCTAGCACTGTTCAGGCACCTCTGGCACATCAGCAAGACCACAGTCTCCCCATCATAAAAGAAAATACAAGAAGGGAGCAGCGGTGGATGAGGTCTCCGGTTCATGGGAATCTTGACATTCCCATGACCTCCGGGGTCACCTTCAGCTGTTATACCATCCCTTTTCTCCATCTTCCTCTCAAAATTCTACACGTTTCAAGACTCAGTTAAAATGCTTCTTTTCTGTGACGAATTCCCAACTCTCTCCTGTCCTCATAAAGGCATCAGAATTGATCATTCGAAACCCAGCATTTCCCAGCACTTCTCTTACATCTCCAACATGGTGTTCGTTTCACACTGTCTTTGATTCTAATTAGTTAATTACACATCCGTAGACTGTAGACTGTATGAAAGAGGTGGGACATCTCCTCCTTTGATGCCTAGAACAATAGTTTGTTCATTAAATAGAGAGATGCTCAGTAAATACTTTAAAATAAACTTAATTTCTACTCTGCATGTGGTTGAGTTATGGAGGTGAAAAAAATTCCATTTCTTCTTTTGACAGTTCCTTGGGA
Organism: Pteropus medius; assembly: GCF_902729225.1. Classification (NCBI taxonomy): domain Eukaryota; kingdom Metazoa; phylum Chordata; class Mammalia; order Chiroptera; family Pteropodidae; genus Pteropus; species Pteropus medius. The sequence goes on along the minus strand of NW_024350325.1, from coordinate 11,085,145 downwards.
TTCTTGGGACATGAAGCAGTTAAGTTGTTGAGCATTACTTAACTCAAGAAAATAACCCAGCCCCTCAGTTCCCTGGTTTTTGCTCGATTACCTCTGTCTGGCTTCTTGCAAAAATGTCAGAGCATTTGCCTCCATCAGCTTGCTCCAATCCTGCATTCATTCCAAACTCTTGCCAGAGACCAGCTTAATTTAATTTTTTTCTGACAATATGATGTTCACACAAAAATTTTGACTGTTTCATACTTGCCAATATTTGAACATGGATTTCTTTCACACTCTCTGTTATATTTTCTCCTGGAGGCTTAGTTTGGCGAATTCTGCCATCTTCTCTGAGAGAGGTGCTATCTTTGCTGATGAAAGAATGTTTTCAAGCCAAAATTCCTTCCTTCCATACACAAATATATGTGTAGTGTATACATCTCATGCAGAACCCAATCCAGGGTCTCTCCGCCCCCAGGCAGGATGTGGGGTTGGGAGAAGATTGGTGGGCCTCCCTCTTCACTGGGCCATTAGCCTGGGGAACACAGGACAGGCACAGCCAGTTACCTTGTGCCTACTAGGGTCTGCCAGCCCAGGTAGACCGTGGGTGGGAAGGGGCACTGTGGAGCCTTTTACTTCAGGGATCTGGTTATTCCCCAGCTCAGCCTTAGCTTTCCAAAAGCCTCCACACACACACACACACACACACACACACACACACACACACACACACACACACACACACTCCATCATGTGCCTGCTGGGGAGCAAGAAAGCTATTTCCAGCTGTGGGGCAGCCAAGAGGAGAGGGAGTGGAGAGTGGACCCCAGGAAAGGTATGTCTTCACCACTCTCCCCTGCCTCGAGGGGTGTACCAATGCCTCCACAAACTGAAGACAATGTTTCCATGTATGTCAGATGAGTTCTGACGCAAGAATCAAAGAGGGTTTCATCTCTTAAAAGTTATTCAGCACAAGGCGGTGTAAAACAATGTACTCCCCTCTGCAGGGGACTCCACTGCACAGAGGCACATCCCACGACACATGCCCACTCCCAGGCAGGAGTGAGGGCACAGGACAGAGGGCACAGGCCCATTTGCCAGGATCTGGCCGTGGAGTCCCTTCCAGCATTTACTTCACAGCTTTAGCTGCCGTATTGACATCAGAGTCAAAAGTCCTCTCCTCATTGCTTTATAGGTAGTGTAATTCACAACAACACGCCTATGACAACTCAAAAAGATAAATAGTAACAAAAGAAGATGGAAGGAAAGAAGGGAGGAGGGAGAGATAGAAAGAAGGAGGTTGGGGAGGGAGATAAAGAAAATGAAAGAACAAAAAACCAGAGCGGTGGGGCAGGGAGGGGTGAATGGGTGAAAGGAGTCCAATTATAAAACAAGTAAGCCCTGGGGATGTCATGCACAGCAAGGTGACTATAGTTAATAATATTATATTGTATATTTGAAAGTTGCTAAGAGAGTAGATCTTAAAAGTTCTCATTACAAGAAAAACAAAATTTGTAACTATGTATGGTGACACATGTTAACTTACTGTGTGTACATCTATCAATATGTACAAATATCGAACCGTTATGCTATATACCTGAAACTAATATGTCAATTATATCTCAATAAAAAAAGAGCAAAAGAAAGAAAGAACGCCAGCTAGCAATTTGACAGCAATTTTTAAATCTCTACCACATACTCTGGTAGAAGAATCATTCTCTCTTGTCCAAGAATAAAGTTGTCTGTGTCAAGCAGTGAAAGGCAGAGGTGTCTCTGGGGTTCCTGGCTGACAGCAGCCCCCACAGAAGGCATCTGAGAAGGAGATGGCTTCTCCCTGTCAGAGCTGCAGAAAGAGCCAAGGCTCTTCATCATATCCTCAGTTCCTAACACCCTCCCCATACCTGTGGCTGCGGGACAATCACAAAGTTTGAAGACAGAAGGCTGAGGTTTTGCATCCTTGTTCTTTTCTTCCTAATTCCACAATCAGAAGCAATTCCTTTAACTGCTTTGAACCCATTGTCATGCAGGCAGAGGCCCAAAGGAAGCAGAAAATAAGACTGGAAGAGTCAGTTGGAGCAAATATTAATGAACCAGTTTGCCAGACACAGAACACACTGGCTGCCCTTCTCTGGTTTTTATATCTCTAACTTGATTCATCAGCATAAAAATAAAAAAGGCATACTGCAGAGCCCACCCCACATCTGCACCAGTCGGAGGTGTCCTGATTAAGTCTGGCTTGAAGAGTTACTTGCCAGAAGCTGAGGAACATTCCCCTGGAGGAGCCCTAATTTTCTGGAATAATCCTTGCTCATCTCAGCAATGACTAGGAGGAGTCCAAAGACACCTGACGAGTTGATGGAATGCAGCAGGCAGAGCCCTGTTGCATTTTTTTTTAATCAAAGTAAATTTATTAGGCTTAGTTTGAGTATTTTTTTAACAGCTTTATTGATGTACAATTGACCTGGAATAAACTGCACATATTAAAATGAACAACTGAGAAGTTTTGACAAATGCATATGTGAATAATGTTCACGCCCTGATCCTAGAACCTGTGAAGATGTTACCTGGCATGGTAGAAGGCTGTGATTAACTTAAAGATCTTGAGATGGAGCCAGGTGGGCCCAGTGTAATCATAAGGGTCCTCATAAGAGAAAGGCAGGAAGATCTAAGTGAGAAGATGATGTGATGACTGAAACAAAGGTTGACATGATGCACCCACAAGCCAAGACATGAAGGCAGACTCTAGAAGCTGGAAGAGGCAAGAAAAAGATTCTCTTCTAGGGCCTCCAGAGGAAATAGGCCTGCCAACACCTTGGCTTTAACTCCATAAGATTCATTTTATGCTTCTGACCTCCAGAACTATAAGAGAATACATTTGTGTTGTTTTAAGCCACTAAATTTATGGTAATTTATTAGCAGCAATGAGAAACACAAAACCATCGATACTGTCCCCAGGCACCCATTTATCTGCTCTAGGTCACTATAGATTAGTTTGCATCTTCTAGACTTTCATTTACATGGAATCATATAGTATGTGCTCTTTTTTGATCAACACTTCCATTCAGCATAATTATGATAAGATTTATTCATGTATTTGTATGTATCAGTAGTTTATTTCTTTTATTGCTAGCTAGTATTCTAATGTATAAATATACCACAATTTGTTATCCACTCACAAGTTGTTGGTCATTTGTGTTGTTTCCCACGTTTGGCAATTATAAATAAAACTACTACAAATACTCCTATTCAGGTCTTTGGATGGCGTTCCCCCAATAAAAGACATATTAAAGTCCTAACTCTTACTACCTCAGAATGACCTTATTTAGAAGGGTTGTTGCAGATGTAATTAGTTAAGATAAGGTCACACTGGAGTAGGTGGGCCCCTAATTCAACATGATTGGTGTCCTTCTATGAAGACTGCCATGTGAAGACAGACATAGGGACAACACCATGTGACAACGAAAGCAGAGACTTTCGTTGCTAGCCTAGGAATGCCTAAGATTCCCAGCAAGTCGCCAGAAGCTAAGAAGAGGCAAGAAAAGTTTCCTCTACAGTCTGCAGAGGGAGGATGGCCCTGCCAATAGCTCGTCTCTGACTTCCAGTCTCCAGAAATGAAAGACAATATATTCCTGTTGTTTAAACCACCCAGTTTGTGGAACTTTGTTATAGCAGCCCTAGAAAACTAATACAGTTGGACAGATGCTTCCATTTCTCTTGAGGAGATACCTGGGAGTGGATACGTAGGATCATATGGTAAGTATAACCTTCTTAAGAAACTGCCAATGTGTTTTTCAAAGTGGTTTGTGTCTTTCTACATTCCCACCAGCAGGGCATGAGAGTTCTGATTGTCCACATCTTTGCCAACTCGTGGTATGATCACTCTTCATAATTTTAGCCATTGTAATAGTAGAGCAGTAGTACCTCACTGTGGTTTTATTTGCATTGCCTGCATGACTAGTGATGCTGAGCATCTTTAGTGAAGCATCTGTTAAAATCATTTGCCTGTTTTTTAATGGAGTTGTTCGGTTTTTTTTTTTTTTTAACATTGAATTTGAGAGCTCTTTATTCTATATACAAGTTCTTTATTAAATATATGCTTTGTGAATACTCCCTTGTCTTTTCATTCTCTAAATAGGTCTTTCAAAGAGAAGAATCTGTTGATTTTGATGAAGTCCAAGGCAAGACTTTTCTGAGTACTCTCCCCAATGCCCCATGTATTATGAGATTTTCCCATTTGTCTGGTGGGAACATGCACTGCTCCCAGCCTTGTAGGAGTGCAGGGGGCTGTTCCTGCTAATCCTCTCATGTGGTTCTTGCCTTGGCCTTGTGTAGGCCCTTACTCTGCTAAGTACAGGAGGGGGACTTCTACAGATCTATCAGTTTCTGTCTCTGTAGTTCTCTTCTCTAGTTCTCTGTGCTGTGACCACTAGCCCTGTGAACTTGTTCCCAGACACTCAGCTCCATCTCCTCACCTCAAGAGGTCCACATGGTATGCCTGGGCTTCCCTTTCCTATACATGATCTGGAAACTCTCTCGAAGTAGCAAGCGGGGGCGGTCACAGGGCTGCATTAGTATCTCATCTCACAGGGGTCCCTGGTTTCCATTGCCTGGTGTCCAGTGTCTTATTTATATATTTTGTCGGATGTTTTAGTAGTTTCAGGTGAAGGAGTAAATCCACTTTCTGTTTCTCCATCTCAGCAGAAAGCAGAAATCTGTCCTGGTGTATTCCGATGTGGTGCTACCCGTGCAAATGCATGCTTCTAGGAGAAAAGTGCGGAGGCATACTTCACTTTGTGGCCTGGACGGGAAGGCCAACAAGCACACTCTCCCCCTAAATATCTCCAAGCAATTTCCATCACCAGGATCTGGGCTAGTTTGCCTTTTAGTGTTCTAAGTGAAAACCCAGTGAGACAAACACTTCTGTTATCCCATAACCATGCAGAAGTAAAAGCCATCAGTAGACTCTTAACTATTTCACCTCAGAATAGCAAATGTCAGAGAACAGGGGACAAGGAAGCTTGATCATTAAAACTGTTTGATCTTTGGGGAATGCATAGGGTATTTCTACTCCAAGTTGAGATTACTGCCAACAGCCTTATCTCGTAGGAGAGGGCCACCCCCAGGAGAGAAACTGGAGTTGGGAGGCAAGGTTAACTCAGTGCTCGTGCAACCATTTGCTAGCAATGCCCCACAGTTTCATGTAACTGAGGGCTGAAAACGTACCGAAAACTAAGGGTCCTGCAATGAGGCATCTTCACAAGAGTACAGAAGTTCCTCTCACAGACACATCCTCACCCAAACATTATGCCAGGAGCTCATTAAGAGAGCTTATTCACCACTGATGGACTGGCAAGGGCGCAAGGTGGAGGGCCTTATAAACTTTGGGTGCCTGGCTCTGTCAGCTTCTCAAAGGGACAAGCTCCATTATTTCCCCCTTGAAACATGCCCCAATCTGGGAGCAGGAACTGGACCAACTGGTTATCAGTCATTCCTTCAACAAACACTTATGAAGCATCTTCCATATTCCAGGCTCTGGGCTAGGATTCTGGAGACACAGAAATGAATAAGACACCATCGTCATCTGGTTGGGGAGAAAGATGCATAAAACAAACAGAAGACAAGGTGACAAATGCATTCCAGAGATAAAGGCAGCTGACGCCTGAATCTTAATAACATTAAAATAAAATAATAAACTAAAATAGTTAATATTTATTAAACCAGCCAACTATCAGGCCACTTAATGGTTAGAAAGGTCTTTTGCTTCTCAATGACCTCTAACTATCTACCATTTCTAGAACTGCCTTCTAGAGATACGCAGAGTATGCCTGTTCTTATTTCTACACTTTTTCCTTATATAAATGTAGCTTTCTGAAGCAGCTACTCCACAGGATAAAACACCCACAATTCCCACAACCAGTAATGGGAATTGGTTGGCCCTTTGGAGGGCCTATGAACCTTGTTTTCCTCCTCTGTTCTGCCGAAGCTCTGGTCTGAACTAGTTACTTAGCATATTTGGAAAAGTCGGCATGTGAAGACAGGGGACAAAGGCTCTATATCTGTCTTATGTTTTTCTCCAAGGCATTCAGGTAGCTGCCTTAACTAAACAGGAGAACATAGCTCTAGCAATTCATTCTGTAACAGTTAAAAGTATCTATGTACTTACCTCCAATTTTTAAAAAAAATATTATAGGTACGTATTATATAGATACACAAGATTATAATTATTTATCGATTCCATATGTACTAATATGTCGTGAACACTATAAAATAAATATACACTGCAAATTGAAAAAAGATGGAATAAAAAAATAAATTCAAATAGAAGTTTAAGTACTTTCTCCCCACACCCGATGAGCCATCTGCACATCACACTGGTGACCCTGCTCTGTGCTATCCTAGAGGACGCGAGAGAAGTGCTGTGGGACGAGAGGCTCTTAATATCAACAACACCTACGTGCAGGAGGCACTGAGCTCAACTTGGGGACTTACAAGAGTTGCCCATCCTCTTTGTCCACCCTACAACTGTCTCCCAAAAGGTTGAAAACAAGCTGAGGTTTTCTCTATTTGTCATGTACAGATGGAAAAATATCTTTTTTCTCTACCCTTTTAAGTTCCCAACTGGGGCCCTGTAACGAAAGACCGATTACCAAGAGAAAAGCATACAAACTTATTTAATATAGGCTTTACGTGACTCGAGAGCCTTCCTAAGGAAATGAAGACCCAAAGCAATGGTTAAACCTGAGTGCGTTCCTGCCAGGTCTAATGGAGAGTGGAGAGCCGTAGAAAGGTAGGGCAGAACAAAGCATGTGAGCTAAGTGTGGTAAACTGAAGAAAACTTAGGAAGACTTCTTTGTTCAAATTCCTCTCTGTCCCTTCGTTCATCTTCTTCAGAGATAAGAACGTTCCTTTACCCTATGTTCACGGAGGGTACCTCTCACATGAGGGTTTTATGACCTGCTTCAGGATAAGGCCATTTCTCATATTCCTTCACCTGGAAATATTCAATATGCCAAGTTGCCATATTTTGGAGGATGTGTCCTGAACCCCATCAGAAGCAAAAAGATGAGCTGTCCACCCAAGGTTTGGTATCCTTCTCTGAAGCCTATTCCTATCAAAGTGCTGGCTACTATTTGTTAACACGATGCTAACTCGTACACGGGCTTTGAGGATGAGACATCCTGGAACGGCGAGGCAGTGTCTTTGCCAAGCATCTGTATATACATGAGCATAAAGCTTTTGGAGCTCATTTCTTGGCTCACCTGACATGGGAAGAAAAGGACCCTGGAGGTTTTTGTTGCCACACCCCGCCCCCCAACCAAGAAAAAACTTATATATAACACTTCTCATTTTCCAGCCCACACTGTTTCATATCAGTGCAGTCCTTCCCTAGGGGAGATGTGCTCATGGGAAACACTGATGTCACTGGCCAAGCAAATGCACCTTGTGCTCCTCTAACACACACCTCCTGCCATCACACACAAACACACATGCATACACTAACACCTACGGGTATGCACGCTCACACATGCACACACATGTGCAAGCACACACAACCTTAGCTGCCCTAAGGCTGAGAAGTGAGGAGGAGGAAAACTCCAGGGTTTCATATTTCAGATAGATGGAACCCCCATCTGGACTTGGGAGATGGAGCAAAAGCTGAAGATGCTGGTATTCGGCTGGCCTTCCTCTGAGAACACCCACAACTCTGAAAGCTTAATCAATAGCCCATTGTTTGCTGTGAAATTAAGATGATAAGAGAGTAGAGAAACTTAGTCTAATACGCTAAGAGCAGGTAGCTACTATCTTAGATCTTCAGGAGTCAGAGTCCCACCAAAGCATTTGCCTTGGATTTGAGATACACTTTGCAGAGCCCTCTCCTCCCCTCTCCCCCCTCTCCTGAGCCCTTCCTTTTTTAGCGTCCTCTCCTCTCTCCCTGCCCTGGTCCTCTCCCTTCCTCTTTCTTCCTCTCTCCCCTTATTGTGTTTCTAACTGCCCTGCCCTGGGACACCCAGTCCCACCACAGAGCCCATGGGCTCCTGGATGGGCTGGGCCCTGATCCTTCCAGAGAGCTGACTTCTAAAACTAGGTGGACGTGCTACTTGACTGAAGCCCAAGAAAAGCAGATGATCTTGGGCAGGTCAATCCACCTCACTGAGCTTCATACCTGTAAACCAAAAGGCTCCATTTTCAGATATTTATAAAATAAATTTTAAGCACTAGGCTAGATGTTGCCAAGGGTCCCCTCTAGCTTTCAGGGGCTATTTCATATCTTTCTGAAACTCAGGAACAAAAGTTGTCAAGAGTCCATTCTGAGTCAGAGGCCAGCCTTGACTTCATAATGAGAATTTTGAATCGGTTTTGCAAATGGAACTAAATCAGTGGCCAGCTCACTGACATAAACCCTTTTGGCTTTGGCTGGAAGGAGAGCTGGTCACAAGACCAAACAGAGCTCACAAAAACTCCCACCAACTCAGGAATCTACAACAGCAACAACACAACCCCTAAATTTAACTTACCTGAAGAGAAAACTTACTTCTTACAATAAATTGTATTTGGAAGTCTTTGTGAGATAGGCTGATTCGCCCGCCTCAGTTTGGAACCAGGCAAAATATCGTTGGTCTGAGAATTAGGAGGCAAACAAAATTATGATAATTGCGGAGCAAACCGAATGTGCCTAAACATCCCCTTTGATTTCTCACATAAGACCCAAGATGGTAGAAGGAGAGAGGGAAGGCCTAGGGCTGTTTGAAGCCCCCTCAAAGGGCCCATGGAGGTCAGGTGGTAACGTCTCAATTCCTCTATCTCTATGCTGAAAACCAGAAGGAGTCAATAATGTCAGGGTCTGGAGACAAGACATTCTACAGAGAGGCAGAGAAAGAGCAAATATCATGAGCCAGGATAGCGTGTGGTGCTTAAACAGGAGAGAGGCCAAAGTGGCTCAAGCAAAGTAAATGGAAGATGGGAAGAGCCTGAGATGAGAGAGCCCAGCAAGGTCCAGACTGTGTGGCACTCTGAGGCTCTGGCGAGGGTGTTGGGAGTATCCATACATTTGTGTGTGTGTGTGTGTGTGTTTGTGTGTGTGTGTGTGTATGTGTGTGTGTTTGTAAGTGAAAGGGGCTAACATGATCTGACATGTTTAAATGTCTGCTCTTGGGGATAAGGGTGACCAATTTAGAGATCATAAAGTAAACCAGTCTGAAGATAAAGACAACTTGGGCTAGGGTAGCATTAAAAGAAATTTTAACTGATTTTAACTGATTGTATTATTTGAAAGTTCCTAAGAGAATAGATCTTAAGAGTTCTCATCACAAGAAAAAAATTGTAACTATGTGTGAGATGATGGGTGGTAACTAAACTTTTTGTGGTAATCACACTTTAATACAATGTTACATGTCAATTATATCTCAATAAAACTGGAAAAAAAATTAATAAAATAATTTTTAAGCAAAACACAGAGCCAGTAAAACTTGCTGAACAATTGGGTATGGGGCAGAGAAAAAGAGAAACAAGAGACAGTTTGGGACAGGGCCTGGGCAATTGGTTGGAAGAGGAACAAAGGACTGCAAAGGGGGAGATGGGACTGGGTCAGGGTCAAGGTTCATGAGCTGTTTTGCATCTGTGACGTGTGAGATGCTATTACTCATCCAGGTAGAAGGGTCAGTAAACAGGACCCAGGGGAGGGGACAGAGCTGGAGCATCACCAAGTAGCGCCATACACAAGGGCCAGGGTAAAAGGAGGGAAAGCATAGTCAGCAGAACAGAAGAAACATTTCAGAACCAAGAGCAGAAAGTAGAGAATCAAGAGATTTCCTATGGGACCGAGTATCATCACAGAGAGGTTTTAATGGAACTCGGTTTTGTGTCTTAGTAGTTTTTAATGGATATTAAGATTTTTTTTTTAAGTCCTTACTAAAATGGAATGTGAGAAAGCACCTTAAATTCTCATTAACAACTCCTTAGAGAAAGATTTCTGGAAGCATGACCCTCATATCATGGAAAAGAATCACAGAGAAGGCTTTATTAATATAGCAGATTCCTGAACTCTACCTTAGATGAACTGAATTAGAATTTTAGGGCGTGGGTCTAAGAGTCTGCATTTTAAACAGGCTTTCCAGGGGATTTTTTTTTTTTTTTAATACTAAAGGGACAAATGCCTTGTTCCTGACAAACAGGGGTAGGAAAGAGGAGGTGCAGAAAGGTTTAAAATTGAAAGAGGAAACGGAGGAAAATGGAAGACATTTCCTATAAGCATTTGAGTATCTGCCATGAGCCAGGCACTGTAATAAATGCTATACAAGCATTATTTCTTCTAACCCCATATGGCTCAGTGAGGTAAAACTATTATTGGCCCCATTTCACCTTTGAAGCACCGGAATTCAATAATTTATCCAACAAGATCCACCTGGGAAGTGATGAGAGCAGCATTTGAACCCAGATCTTCTGACTCCAGAGCATTTAACCAATAGTCCATGCTGCCAACCCAACGACACAGTGTGTTTTCCCCAAATCAGCAATATGAGTTTCTTTAAGTTTCAGTATTGGCGGGGGTGGCGGGGGGGGTGCGGGGGAGGGTTGGCTGCGTGAGGGTCAGCTGACTGCATCAGGTGCCCACTGATGGTCAGGACGGATTTGGCCAGTCTACACCCTCACTCAGTTGTACATTAGGTGGCTGGGTTGCTGTTTCTGAATCACTAAGCTGGAAGTGGTGGAGCCCAGTGGTTGTCCACAGTCCCAAGGAGAAGAGAAAAAGCAGTGACTCCACCAAAGGCTCTTTGGCAATCATCCTGGAGACACCCAGGCCAAGAGGCCTCCCAAGCCCCTGGGACATCCACAGGTGAAATGGTTGAACCCATCCATTGTAAAGACCTTTCCCAGCCTGAAATTCGGATTTAAAGACACACTGCTCTACAAAAGAACAGCTTGACCAATGACGACCCAGAGGCAGGAGAGGGGAAGGGAGGGAGGGGTATGGAGGGAGGAGGGAAAAAGAAGGACAAAAAGATAACAAAAAGAAATCTGAAAAAGATGTTCATTTAAAAAAAAAAAGCACCAAAATATCATTTGGGGTTTGTTTTGGAGTGCCCCTGCACACAGCCAGTGAGAGTGACCCCACGAAGCTTCTTCCCCAGAAACTACACTCAGCGTCACAGCATCAAGCCCCAAAGCTTTGAACTGTATGTGTGAGCATTTGTGCTTTATCTCCATTTATTTTGTGCATTCTTGCTCTTACTATGTTAGTGTTACTTTAGATTCATGTGCTATTTGGTATGATTTGGTAAAATTTTTCCATACAAATTGACAGTAATTGCTTCTTCACTTTACGCCATTTCAGTTTACAGGTTTCAGAGGAAGGCTCTACTTTAAAGTAGCGGGGAAACCTGTACCCAGATGCTTCAGTCTTCCACCATAGGGTCATCTTCCCTGCTACCTCCTCTCATTAGAGATTAAAGTCAATGATGACTTAAACAGCCAGTGTGGGACTTTGCCTTCAAAATCTCCCAGTTATAGTGTCTAGGAGACCATAATATCTGACAAGAGACCTCACACTGGATTCAAACAGCAGCTGATATTTATAGAGCACTGACTGTGCATCAGACACTGATCTAAGTGCTTTCTTTATGTTATAACAGCAACCCTGTGAGGTGAGTTCTCCTGTCATCTCTATTTTTCAGATGAGGAAACTGAGATACAGATTAAGTAAATCACTCAAACCCACTTGGGTAGCAAGTGGCAGAGCAGGGATAGGAACCCACCAGTCTGGTTATGCTCAGAATCACTGTACCATACTGAATCTCATTTGCCACTGTAATCAATTACTAAGAACCTTCTAAAGACTTGTGCTGAGAAGGACCTGAGGCTATATCCTAGCTCAGAAAAGAATGCCTTGCTCAGTCCAACATGATGTCCCCAAAGGCTGAATGCCCACTGTTTGTGGTGATGCCATAGTCCAACCAAGACATGCAGCAATCAAACAGGATGACTCACCATGTAAGCCCAGGATAGCCCACAAGACTCTGCCAAATCTCAATAGGCTCAGAACCTTCCAGAAACCGATCCAGATGCTAGACGGGTGTGCAGAGGTGAGTGAGTAATGGCAGTTTGATTAATACATCCTCAGCGTGAATCGTAATGCCAGCAGCAAGACTTGAGAAACCTTTAACACAAACACCTAGCTTCAGAGACCTTCCGCCACCTTCCTAGGCTCCTTCTCTTTTCTGTGGCAAACTCTCTTAACACCCATAACCAATATATTTCTTCAGTCAAAGTGAGGTGCCCCTCCCAGGCACCTTCGCTCAAAGGAAGGCATCTCTATGAGACTTGAGTTCTAGTCAAACTTGGTTAGAGCCACCATTTGTTGAGCACTTGCTTTGTGTGCTAAGCACTGTACAATCATTATTTCATTTAATCCTCACAATATTGACAATTCTAGGCATCACTTCACTTGACTACCAGCAGCCTTTGGTACAGCCGAAGACTCCCCACTTTGAACTCTTTCTTCACTTGGCTTCTCCGATCCCACCAATCTGGTTTTTCTTCCCACCAAACCAGCCGCTCTTGTACTAATTCCCCTTCATCTCTCTGACCCCTAAATGTTGGAATAACAAAGGCACAGGTCTCATCTCTTCTCTAGTTATATTTTGTACCTATGATGTCATCTAATCCCAAGGCTCTACTTTCTTTAAAGCCTTTCTGTATCCCCCTCCCAACTCACTCCCTGAGTCCTAATCTCTTATTTCCTACTTTCAATTTAACATCTCCACTTATAATTTGAATAGGCATTTCCTGTGGCTAAAACAGAACTCTCTCTCTCCCCATCGGCTTCTTCCCCATCTCAGTATACAGCAGCTCCATGCTTGCCATTGTTCAGACAAAACAAACGAACAAACAAACAAAACCTTGAGTCCTCCTTGCCTTCTTTCTTTCTTATCTCACATCTGATATGTTAAAAATCTTGTCAATTCCATCTTTAAAACAGATCCAGAATCAACCACGTCCTACCATCTCCACTGCTCAATTCTGCTTTAAGACTCAGCATCTGTTCTATTTAGTCTCCCTGCTGCCACGTCTCATGATTCAGTTTCTTCTCAACTCAAAAGCCAGAGTTATCCTTTTGAAAAACATATCAGATTGTATCACTGCTCTGTTCAAAACTCCATAGTGGTTTCTGAGCTGGCTGGCTCCTGATAGATCCAAAGTCCTGACCACAGCCCAGAATGCCGTTGTGTGGCTCCCAGGTAGCTCTCTGCCCTCCAGTCTTACTTCTCTCCCCGCTCATTGCGCTCCAGCTCCTTTTCTCCTGCATTAGTCTTTGCACTGCCTCCTCTTCAAAAAAACCATTCCCCAGGTCTCTACTGGGCTCTTTCAGTTCATTCAGGTGTCAAAGGTCCCTCCTCAGGCAGACCTTCCTTGGCCCTGCTATCTAAAATAGCAACCATGACTGGCATACACACACACACAAATACATCACCATCATACTCTCTTCCCTCACTCCAATTCGCGCTTTATTTTTATATCACTTAGCCCATTTGACATTATGAATTTATTTGCTGACTGTTGTTTATCTTCTGTCCTAGTCTATTAGAATATAAGCTCCATGATATAGAAAACAATATGGAGGTTCCTCAAAAAAATAAACATAGAACTATCATATGACCCACCAGTTCCACTTCTGGATATTTATCCAAAGAAATCAAAATTTATCCAAAACACTAATTCGAAAAGATAAATGCACACCTATGTTCATGGCAGCATTATTTACAACAGCCAAGATATGGAAGCAACCTAAGTGTCTATCAATAAATGAATGGATAAAGAAGTTGCAGTACATATATACAATGGAACATTACTCAGCCATAAAAAAGAATGAAATCTTACCATTTCAACAACATGGATGGACCTAGAGAATATTATGCTGAGATAACTCAGACAGAAAAAGACAAGTACCACATGATTTCATTTATATGTGGGATCTAAAAAACGAAATAAATGAACAAACAAAATAGAAGCAAACTTGTAGGTACAGAGAACAAACTGATGGCTGCCAGATAGGAGGGGCTAACAGGACTGGGTGAAAAAGTGAAGTGATTAAGAAGTACAAATTGGTAGTTACAAAACAGTCACAGATGTAAAGTACAGCCTAGGGAATATAGTCAATAATATTGTACTATGTATGGTGCCATTGGGCACTAGACTTATTGGGGGATCACTTTGTAAGTTATATGAATGTCTAACCACTATGCTCTACACCTGAAACTAATATAATATTGTATGCCAACTGTAATTAAAAAATTAAAAATATATATAAGCTCCATGACAGCAAAGATTGTGTATCCACAGCATCCAGAATAGAGATTGTCATATAGTAAGCTTTCAAAAAATATTTATTGAATGAATGAATGAATTTCAGAGATGAAGTAATTGAGGGTAAGAGAGTTTAAGTAATTTTCCAAACATCTTACAGCAGGTAAGTGGAAGAGTTGGTAATCTAACCCAGGTCTGTCTAACTCCGCCTCTCAGAAATCATGACACATAGGGGAACCCTGATAACTCAAGCCCCGACCTGTAAAACGCAAATGCTTGGACATATCAAATAGCACATTCAAGGCCCAAAAATAGTTACTATAACTTTCTGAGAGACTTCCCCAGAGACAGTCTACCTTAATGGACTGATGAGAGCAAATGTTTCTCACCCACCACATCATAAAATATATCCTCACATGGTCCTTCTCTGAAATGCCTGGAATTAAACAAAGCAGGCACAGCCCCTGCCCTTTGGAAGTTCAGCAATCTAGAACAAACACTGATGCACACAGGGCTGGTCTCATGAGCTGGCAACCACATGGTCTGATTTTAGAGGCTTGGCAAACTTAGTCCAAAAATATCTACCCCTCCCAAATGCCACAGTGCCTGGAATTCCACCATTAGAGAGATATTTCTGAGAGTGTAAGCATTATCTCTGATTCTGAGTCACTTTGCTTTAGCTATATTTATATATTTTTCAGACAGTACATAGTTGTGTTTAGGTGTTTTTTTTTTACTCATTTTATGAGCTTATTTCTTTTAATAAATGAGTTGATCTCATTTACATTTATTATAATACATTTGTTTGTCATAAAGCTATCATATTTTTAATGCTTTGTTATATTTCCTTGTTTTTTATACTGTAAAGTCCAAATTTTAGTTCTAATAGTGGTCACCTTTTTTATTTTAAATAAGGTGCTTAAATTTCTATTTCTTAATTAGTTTCAGATGTCAAATAGTATCCATTATCTCCCAACTAAGAAAAATGAGAAAACTAATAATGATCTTATAATTTCTCTCATTTCTTTTCCACCTACTCCTACTCTCCCAAAAACCATAAGCTTTTGTTATTATATTGTTGGGTTTTTCCTTCCTTTTGGCTATATTATTATCTTTACCATTGTTATTTATTTATATATATATATATATATATATATATATATATATATATATATATATATTTGGTAGTTGCTGGGTTGTTTTTGTTTTTTCTTTAATGGACTTCTTTTAAATGCAGAAATATCTGGAAAAGGCCAAAGTTATCAGACACCAGTATCTTTGGGTGAATTAAATGTTCAAATTACTTTCATTCATGCAGTAGGGGCTGCTAGGCTACAAGATTGGGATGAAGAAGGGAACAGGAAACATAAAAAGGGAAATTGGATGAAGGATGTGGAAAGAAACAAAAGCAATCTTTATTTACTTCTCTTTTGCCTTTTGTAGAACATAGAAACAAGGAGAAAACATAATGTAAATGAAATATAAACATTCCCAGAGGGCCCGATGCTCCTTTGCTGTAAAAGAGGCGAGAGGTAAGATAAGTGTCTGTTATCAAAGGCTGGCACATAGTGGTTGGGTGTGGGGAGGAGGAGAAGACCTGGACTTCCCAAGGAGTCCTGCCAACCTGCTCCTCAACATCACAGGCCACAGACTCCTTCTCACACCACGTCCTGTCCACATACAATCTCTGGCTGGGCCGCCTCTCACTGTAGAATGGGCCGGCACACAAAAACAACAGCCCCCTGCTCAGTCCAGGCTTGATTCTTTCTGAAATGGCCCTGGATTTCTTTATCTCAGCCCCTTGTGAGAACACAGGAAACCCTGCTTCCCCAATCCTGAAATATCTGCCTCAGGAAGGAAGGTATATCGTCTTTCCAGAGCCTCTGTTTTGCTTGTGCACCAGTTCGATAGCCCGCTTTGTGAAAGCGCTGCAAAGCAAACCGATTCAGACCTTCCTCGGAAATGGCATGTTTAAAAGATAATGTCCAATTTCATTTCAACAACAGGGGAAAAAGTTAGGTCATAAAACCAGGTACGAACTTTGTACAGACTGTACTAAATACAGTATTGGAGAGTTCTTTTGTTATTGTTTTAGTTAGTTTGCTTTGTTGATTTGAGGGGGGAGGCTTACTAAGAATTATTCAAGAGGATTATTATACATTTTCTTCTTCGACATCCTTGCTGTACTTAGGGAATAATTTGTTGAATCACCTTTTCTCAGGTCCAAATGAAATTCATTTTTTATTTATAGAAAACATACAAAACCTTCAACTAGTTCGATGATATTTTATGAACAATTTTTATAAACAGGCTAAGACAAGATATTTTAAGAGATGCATATAATTGAATTAGAGGGCTATCATGCTCACTAGTAAGATTTTGATTCTGCTCTTCGTTTACCAGAAACGAAGAGCAGAATGGACCTCTAGGATTGCCTCACGGCCCCAAGAGTCTGTGTTTCTAAAGTGGAAATGGTATTTGTGCTTGACAACATTTTCTGGGCCATCACTCATGATGTCTAAGCTGGATTCTGGTATTAATCATACTCACACGAGCCTCGGGTGGCATTTATTCCAGAGCTGATGACAAACCCACCTTTCTGTGAAAAATTGTCAGTTGAGGTCTAGAAATTAATTTAAAAAAAAAAAAAAAAAAAAACTATGGCTTGAAGTCACTAAATTCTAAAGCAATTTCTCTTGCTTTCTATTTCTAAGTACCCACTGCCACAGACCGGAGGTGTTATTTGTATACCAAACATTGCAGAGCAACAAAAAATATAAACAATTAAAAAAGGACAAGCACTCTTTGCTCCAGCCTCTAAAAGTATCTATTAGGCCATTTTTATCAATTCTTAAACATTATTCCTATGGGCAGTTTCCTAGTTTCCAGCGGCCTCCCATCCGTGGCTCCCTCCCTGACCTTGGCTCCCACCCCCAACCCCTGCTGCCTGGCCTGCTCCCTCCTGTTGCCCACCCAAGTGGCCTGCCTCAAATATCCTCCAGTTCACACCATGCAGGCCTCTTGAAGGCTCCCTGAGGATGTCCCCATTGAAAAGCTGGAACAAAAAGCGCCTTTTACAGGGTCTCCCAGGCACAGTGAGAGAGAGGCAGCTTTGAGGAGCCTGCCAAGGAGGGCAAAGGCCTTGCTTTGAAAATGCTTCTCCAGTTTGCTGACTCGTGGGACTTGGCAAGCCCAGGGAACAGCGCTGCAGGGAAGAAAGCCCCTGGACAGGACTCCCTGGCGGGCAACCCTGCTCTTTTCATCAAGCCCCATGTGATGCCCGTGAGGGAGCTGGCAGCAGAGCCCGGTGAATGAAGACTGCTTGTCAGGGCTGCTCCCCTGACGGCAGCCCATACGTCAAGACACACGCCTCCGACTGCTAAGTAACAGCTGAGAAAAGGACAGCAGGTTTGCGCCATGTTACCCAGAAAGCCCATCTATTCTGCTTCTCTGTCCTTCTGGTCTCTCCCCTTGGGCCCACCTGACCCAAAGTTCCACGTTTATGGGACACTCAGGAGTGGCCAGGCAAAGAATGAGATTGGCCCAAGTTGAAATAAGTAAGAAAAGGAAGTAGTGAAAATCCACTAACGACAGGAGACCATTTTCCTTAGCTCTGAGGCAGCAATAAGTCCCCATAATTCAGCATAAAAAGGACTCATTTGGAAGCATGGGTCATGTTCCGTTCTGGGTCAAGTGCAAGTTCTTTGCTGTCACTCAGTTTTTCCCTCTATAAAACAGGCCTGAGACATGGGCTCATGAAAGTTGCTCAATAAAGCCCTATTTTTAATCAGTTGACAAATTGCAAATCCAAGTCCCAAAAACTTCATCCACTGACCACTAGTGCTGGGTGAATAATGAGAGTGAGAACTCAAGGGCAGTCACCTCACCCATCTGTTTATTTTTCCTGCCTGAGTCTAAAATGGCTTCAAGGCCCTGGACTCAAAGTGGTCATGTCTCTTCCTGTGGCAGACAGAAAGGGTGCAGAGGACAGTGTTATTCAAGGTCACCTGAAGGAGGCAAGGACTTATCTACCGCAAAGGGCCATTATAAAAATGTGGACGCCCAGAATCAAAGATCAAGGGCAAGACTCCCACACAGGAGGCAGCCCAGGGTACCCCCTTGCTGACATTTTAGGAGTAAAAAGAGAGTGTGGTCACTTACAGAAGGCAGCAGCCTGTGAACTAGAAAAAGGCACACCTTCCCGGTGGAAGAATTAGAAACATGCTCTGTGGGTAGACAAGTCAGGAAAGGGGTGCCTGCATAGGCAATCCAGTTAGGATCCAGCACCCCTTTCTCCCCACACTGACGGTGAGAGTAGCCCTGTCTGGAGGTCAGCTCCAAACCCCCCTCACCCCCAGAACCCTAGCTTGCCCTCCCAAGACTCTGCTTTTAACAGCTCTGTTGCTTGAGGGAAAACTGTCAAGGCGGAACTGGAGGCTTCTCACAGGTGCAGGAAGGAACTCCAAAGCATCTTCTTAAGTAAACAATGCTGCCTAATTTAGCTTTAACTTTTTTCTGAATGACTTTGAAGTGGCAGTTTCTAGGGAAATTCTGACACCCTTTAAGGGGAGATCAAGGCCTCCAGGGTGTTGCAGCCAAGTTACTAAAGCCATCGGCAGGCCTAGGTGCACATAGTAACTGCACAGCCAATACGCAGGCCCGCAGGTTAGTCGGCACAGCCCTTACCCTCTGGGGGCTTACGAGTCATGCCTTGGAGAAACCAACAGTAATACACAGCAGAGGGGAATAAAGAGAGATAGAAAAGTGCCGACCAGAGCAAAGCAATTCACTTATCTCAAGAGAATCAAAGTGGGCTTCATAGAGGAGACAGCTTCTGAGGATAGGTTAGGGTTTCCAAGACCAGAGAAGCCAAGGTAAGGGAAGAGCAGAAGCAAAACTAGGAGTCAGGGGAGCCTGTGACGTGGCCAGAGCACAGGGTAGAAAGAGTGGGTGAGGTTAGAGGCCAGCTGGACCAATCCAGGAAGACAAGGAGGGGGTGGTGGAGGGGAGCTGTAATTTGACCTGAATCTGAGGATAACTGTGATAGCACTGAAAGGCCAGACTACAGGAGAGAACAAAGATGGTAAAAGCACTAGAAGAGTTGCAGGGACCCAAGAAGGTGCTGAGGCATGATAGCCAGGCCAGTGGGATACAAAGGAGGAAGTAGGGATGGGGACAGGAAGAAGGTGACTTTGAGGTTTCTGGATTGGATGGGTCAGGGATGCGGGCGTGGATAGTGAGGTCACATACCTGAAATAGTGAGCAAGGAGTAAGAGCAGATTTAGAAGGACAGTGTTGAATTTAGTTAAGAGAAGGCAGTTTGAGATACTAACAACTCAATCTTACAGAAATGTCCAGCAATTCATCAATGAGCTAGTTTTAAAGCTGAACGTTGAAGAGGTTGCTAATGAACTGGAGAGCTGCATAAGGGTCCCTGCTCTCTTCCTGTTCAGGTGTCAGTGGTAGTGACTAGGTCAGGGAAGCGATTTCAGACTTCAGAGAGGGGGGCATCAGGGTCGCCTGGGGGGCATAGTGACAACACCGATGCCTAGACCTCACCCCCAGTGATTGTTTAGTGCCTACCAGGGGGACACCGATTCCAGTTACTCAGTCAAAAAAATTAAAGTCGAGGAGATTCCTTTAAACTTTTAACTTCTTTCTTTCTGACTAGAATTTTTTCATTCATTTACCTTTTAGCTAAATAATTTTTTAACCAATTAACTAAAGTTAATTCCCACTGGTCACCAGAGAGTTCAGGAGAAACCATCTAAGATCATAAAAGCAATTTTGTGAGAGGAGATGGAGAAACAGACAAAAGATGGTAGGTAGGACAGTATGGCGAGAGGAAAGGTCGGCCTGAGCAGTGATGGCAAAAATGGCTCAGCAATTGGGGGTGGTCACTAGAAAACATAAGGAGCCAAAATGGAAATAGGGGAGCCCTAGATTCTATCCTTTTCCTCAGGAAGGAAGCCCTGGGGACCCCAGAGCAGAAGCTTCCTGCCAGCCTCCCCAGGTCCAGTGTCACATACGTTCTCCTGTCCCAGGCTGTCTCAGCAGAGGGCTGCTGAAGGCTTTGCTGCCGTTAACATTTGACCCCACAACCTGCATAACCTGTGCGGAATTATTTTGAAGTTGACCAGGACTTGCTAAATTATCATACGAAGAAAAGACAACTAAGGCATGACTGGAAAATGTAAGAGAGCAAATTGCAAAGTCAGCCTTGAAATCCTGTCATCAAAAAGTAATATGCCAACTCAATATTTGAAGTTCGGGGGGAAAGGCCAGGTCCCCCCGAACTTCAAATGTTGACATTTAATACAAAGTGTCATTTAGAAACAAATGACAAAAGAAAAACAGGTACATCTTAAAAGCTGATTAGCAAAGAAACCAAAAAAGGGTGAGGGAGAAATAAAGGACATGTTTTCCTTTCACCCCAAACCAACACTGGGCCTGAACACAGCTGTCCTGCCTGTAGCATTCCTGGCTGCATAGGTCGGGGACCGCCATCCCAGGGTGCTCAGACTCTCCTGGTTTTAGCAGCACAAATCTTGTGACCAGGGAATCCCCTCAGTCCAGGTCATGGGAAGAGCAGGGACTGCAATGCCAGGTTTTTCGGGCTGTGAAAATATGGGTTTGGGAGTGAGATAGGCCCAGTTCCATCACTTACTAGATGTGGGTCCTAGCACACACAGATCAAGAAACTTCTCTGAGTTTTAGTTCTCTCACTCTAAAAATTAGGCTTGAAAACCTGCTTCATAAGATTGTTTGCAAGGATAAAAACACAGAGGAATACAAAGCATGCAATCAGTGATACACAATGAGCTCTCAAAAGATGTGAGATGGAAAATGACTACCGGTAACCACAGCCAACAAGGTCAGGCAGGTTTACCCAGAGGTGGGGGCCTCACTGTGGGGGAGGCAAAGATGTGGACCGCTGTTGCTTCCCCTTGCAAATGTGCAGTCCCTGTCACACATGGCCCCAGCCAAGAGTCCCAACTTGAGGCCAGAGATCAGTCGGGGCGCCATGGCAGAGAGATCTCTGGGGATGCTTGAGAGTCACTGAGCAGGCACACAGAAGTTATGTAAGAAAGCCACACCCCTGGCCACCATGGCTCCTGCGTACTGTGTCGAGGCAGGAGGCAGGGGACAGCCAAGGGAAGCAAGAGTTTCTAAGTGCTCGATGATGATAATCACCCTCCTCAGGGAACACTCAGCAGCCTAGTTAGCAACAGCAGTGGCACGAATCCTGCCCACAACAGTCCTGAGCCCTCTCAGAGCTCTGCATTTTCTGTGGAAATGGCTGGGGCTTCTCCTTAGTCAATGACAATGACAACCGGGGCTCGCCAGTTTCAGTGCGGTGGTGCGCATGCCTCCTTGGAGGGGGTCACAGCAGAAAATGCTGCCCCTGGAGCTGTTGCGATGGTAAGAAGATGAAATAAGACCCTTTTATTTTCAAAGATTTTATGTGTCCTTGAACTGCTCTGCTGGCTTTTTCAGAAGTTATGTGGCATTTACAGGCAAATGACAAAGAGGAAGGAAGCACAGAGATTCATGTAGATGCAAGTGTTTTGTTCACTGAACCAGTATTAATTGAGCTCCTACAATGTAGCAGTTTGTTCAGTTAAACTCTGTGCTTTGCAATTCACAGCCAAAATACCATAATAGACCCCACCACCTCCTCCCCACGTCTCCTCCTTGGGCTCTGCCTCGGAAGGTACATGCAAAAGCTCTTTTGTATTAAGGACGGTTATTCTAAGGTGTGGTCTCCTAGACATGCCCTCTCTATATTTTGGCAGTATGACTTCCTGTGATATTACTGAGTATCTCCTGTCATCTCAGTAACAAAGGCTGATACCTGGGTTTTGTTATTTTTTTCTCCTGTCGACAATATACTTGACATTTAATGCATCATCAAAAAGTTTCTGAGGTTTTGGGGCTAAAACTCTGAAAGTATTACTTCCTGTCCCGGAGTCAGCTCAGGTACCCTGAGCAGCCCTGAGCCTCTAAAGTAGGGCTGCTGCTCTACTCTCAGCTTCACCAGATGGTCTGACCCCACCCTTAGTGAACTCTCTCCAGGGCTGAGAAATGTGCTTCAGCCTCAAAACCAAGGGTCACTAGTTCCCATCCCAAGCCTTGTTCCTTAGTTCTAGGGTCCTTGTGCAAGTCACTTACCCTCTCTGCTACTCATATTGGTAGAACTGCAGGGTTGTGCAAAATGATCTCCAGGAAATATTCTAGCATCCAATTCTTTGGTGTCCAAGTACAGACTTGAACTGTCCTCAGGCCAATAGGGTGACCTATAGTGAAACCACACATTTTTCCTAGAGGTAGGAAGATTATTAGCTCGCTTTCCCCCAAAACCCTCACCATGGGAATTTGCCAGATCCCCTCTGTGAAAGCTAACATGTGCAGCCCGCAAGGCAGAAAAGCGTTCATTGCTTACGCAACTCTTCATTCCTCCTGCACTAGTTTCGGTGCACATGCTCTTCGTCGGACCCAAAGCCAGGGATGCAAGGAGGGAGACAGCAAAGGCCCTGCCCTCTGGGACAGCATGTGAACGGACAACTGCCCACAGGGTAGTGCTGGGGAAGGGCTGA
This sequence comes from Pteropus medius, assembly GCF_902729225.1. Classification (NCBI taxonomy): domain Eukaryota; kingdom Metazoa; phylum Chordata; class Mammalia; order Chiroptera; family Pteropodidae; genus Pteropus; species Pteropus medius. Next base: position 11,062,268 of record NW_024350325.1, on the reverse strand, counting down.
GGGGGCACAGGAAGGAGGCACAAATTATCCTGAGTGGCTGGAGAGAGGGGGAGGGAGGGAAGGCTTCTCAGAGAAACTAACACTTGAGCTGACTCGAGATTTTAGTAGCAACTGAGCAATAAGACATTCCAAGCAAAGCAGCAAAAGCACTGACCTTTGGTGCCCATGGGCAGTGCTGGAAACCAGACCAAGCTTCAACATCTGCTGAGGAGGGGGGCTGTTTGCCATTTTATGTCTCTAATTGGGAAAGCACAGTATAGACTGTATAACTAGAGAGTCAGGAGCACTGGTTCAGGGGGTCAGCCAGATCTCAAGTTGAATCTCTGCTCTTATTAATGGTATAACTCCGGGAAATACTTCATCTTTCTAAATCTCCATTCTCTCTCATCTGTAAGATGGCATAATGATACCCACCTACAGGATTGTTGTGAGGGTTATATAAAATAATAAATGTCAAGTGTACGGTGCTGAGCTCAGTGCCTGGCATTCCATTATAGCAGCTGGTTAAAAAGAGAGGTGGAGTCTCAAGTTGTGCCTTTAGAATTATTACTCTAATGCTGCTTGGTAGGTGGATTGGAAGAGAGTAAGATGGGTGGCTGAGATGAACCCAAATGCACGTGCACACACACTAACTACTTGGTAGCGAGGTAAACCACATGCAACGAGACGTTGTGATCTAATTGGAAGGTGAAAGAGGGAAGGAGTTGAAAAAATCTTCCCAGGGGAGGTGACCTAGGAAATCGGTCTCATTCAGAAGAGAAATGAGGAAAGAACTCAGAGGAGAAACTGAGGCAGGAAAGTTCAAGGTGTGCAGTAAGGAGAATAATCCAGAGCCAGTAGGTCCATGGTGCAGGGGCAGAGAGGAAGGCCTTCGTGGGTCTGCACTCAGGAGGCACGCGTGAGTGGCCACTGTGCATGCGGGCCCAGGGCTGTCACAATGAATTGGGCCGGATTCTGTGACAGGCCCTGAAGGTCATGCTAAAGAATGTGAAACTTATTCAGTAGGTAACAAAGAGCCTACTCCTTTATTAGAATTATCTAGTTCCTGTCCACTGATCCACAAAACGTTTTCCAGAAAGGAGGGAGACTGTACTAGAAGTGTTCCCACCACCCCCTTGTCTGTCTTATGTTCAAGGGAAATGAATCGAATCTCTTCAAGCTCCATTATTACCAAGACGAAGTGTCCTCTCTCTCTTCTGTGCACTGAAGTTAACAAGAATAGCCGACTCCACTTTGCTTGAAGTGCTTTGACTATCTTAACTCATTTGACCCTCATAATAGGATTGATATTATTATCCTCCCAGTTTATGGACAAGGAAATGAGACACCAAGCCGTTAAGGATCTTACCCAAGGTCACCCAACTAGTGAGCAGTCTAATGGACAAGTGAGCAGTCTAGCACAGAAGCCTGCAGGGACAGGATGAGAGGTTTCTCCGCTAACACAGGAGAGGGTCCCAGCACACAAGCGGCCAGCGAGCCCCAAGGGAAAGTCAAATTGCCAGGTGAGGGCTCTTGGGTACAGAGGAAAGGTGCCTCTCACTGCTCTAGGAGGGCACAAAAACGCCTCAGGTTTGCATCACCTTCCTCCACCTCCCTCCAGAGAAAATTCTAACTTGTTCACGGCCGAACGCCACACCTCCCCCAGAAAGAGGGCACAGCAGCCTAGAAAGGGTGATGCTGCCTCAATGCAGGCATTGCTTCTGGAGGGGCCTGTTTGCAAGGAGGTGAGAGAAGATTTCTGGAACAACAAGATCACAAACACTGAGCCAGCTCCCTCTTTTCTCTTCACACTCAACTCCCAAGAAAGGCACCCTCGGGTGTCACTTCAGGGACTGATGCCAGGGGTGGACGGAACAAGCTTCTTCCAGAGCGGCTCCTTTCCTCTCCCCATGGATCCAGGTCTCCACCCCCACCTTCTCTTCTTAGCCCTGTGACTGACCTTCCTTAAGATATCAGTCCTACCTGGACCATGCCAATCCAGAAGTTGTGTGCAGAAATGAAGTTTAATGGAGTTTCTCAAGGTTATCTGATAAATCTGCAGGTAAGATGGATTTCTGCTCAAATCCAGAGGAGACTTCAGTTGGAAAATGAGGGCCCTGAAGTGAAAAGTCCAAATTCAAACTCAGCCTGGAAGTGGGGAAGGAAAAACAAGATTTGGGGGCAACCGCTAATAGAGTCTGTGCCAGATACCGTAAACTCAGTATCACCTCCATTTACAGATGACTAAAAGACACGAAGAAGCATTTTTTCCCAGAGAGTAGAAGACCAGAATGTGAACCAGGAGCTGTCTGAGTCCAAAGCTTATTCTTCTCCCTGTCGCCCCACCATGTGGAAAGTCCTTTCCCAATATTTAACCACTTTATGCTCAAGAATAAGAGGCAGCTGTATCAGCATCTCCAATTTCTGACCCACGTAGAGAGTGCAGAGACAGGAGCGCTTACAAACAGCCCTTGTCCTCACACGTTCTGTCCCTTCTCTTCTCCATCACCCTCACTGGGCATTTGACCAGGAGGTGACCCTCCCCCCAAACCTTGCCCACTTTAGAGAGCCAAAGAACCAAGAACTACAAGCCTCCTTGCTCAGTGTTCTCTGGGAGAGGATTTCTCACCTTTGTTTCCAACTGCCCTAGTCTCTGGCAAATCTAATTTCTTTTGACAATGGTAGACAGAAGCCGTCCCTGCCTAAGAGGCTCTTAGGGTTTTAGTGGTGACAACAAGGCACCACAGATATGCAAGACCCCAGGAGGAAGCCAGACACACTGCCTTGAAAATCTAATTCTGTCTAAGAGACCAACTTCCCCCAGGTCCCTTGGAGAGTCATTAAATTTCTGTGTCTTCATCTCTTCCAAGGTAGGGAAGGGGTAATAATCCGGACCCATCTCACCAGAGTGCCGAAAGTAGGAATAACTAATTAACGCCAGTGAAGCACTTTAAAAGTAAAAAGCACTTTGCACTAATTAATGTGGTTTCTGCTTTCATCTCTTGCAGCCTCATAATGAGAAGTGAGGTCCCAGATAGCTCCAGATGGTGAGAAGCAGGCCCAGGTAGCCAGCGTTCCTGACGAGGTACAGGGCGGCTCTGTCAAGACCGTCAAGGTTGTCTCGGGGCTCTTGGCCACTGGGGACTGTTCCCAGCTGACGATTCCAAATCCATCTGCATCCACTTAGCTTTCTAGAGGCCAAGGCATTTTTTAGTCACAGCAAACAACACACAAATGTGAAGCTCTAAGCAGGGAGCACAGGGCAAAAAGGATTGGAAAGTCTCTGGGGCTGCTGCTGACTTGTCTTGAAAAATCAAAACGAACCTTTGTCTTCAAAGACTTTGCTTTTATTCATCGTCATTATAAAAACAGTCAAGTCCTTGAGGTCTGCAGCTGCAGTGAGAACAAAAAAAAAAAATGGGCTTTCTGTGAACCACACACACATACTAATGCCCTAACGCTCTTCTCATGAGCAACAAGCAACAGAGTAGGCTGGGGTCGGAGTCTTACCTTCACCTCCAAAGGGCAAATTTTGCCAAATAAGATGTATTTGCCTCCCTCAAAAAGCACTCCTTTATGAGAATATTCATATCTGGTGGGCGGCCTTACAGAAGGTATAAGTGTCTTTAATGACACTAAGTGCTAGACTCCAGAGGGTTGTAGCCCTGTCATTGTACTCCAAAATGTAACTGAGATTTCATCAATGCATCATAGACCCTGTTAAAGTTGGATGTTGTTAACCTGGTTTATTAGAGTAATAGTTCAAGTCTGATGGTCAAAGGGCTTCTGTGGGCTGGGCTGAGAATCACCACGCATAATAGTGTTTCTTAAGAAAGTAGTTTTGGTTTCCGAATGGCTGCCTTGAGACCTGGAATGCAAGCCATTTGTAAGAAGGAAACTGCCATAAAATATTAGACCCTTTTCTTCCCATTATTTCAGAGCTGAGGAATGTGGTTATCTTGAATTTCCTCTGGATAGACGGTGTTCCTTTTCTCCTCCCTGCCTTCTTCCTCTTTTCCTTCCTCCACACTGTTTTATTAGCTGATAAAACCATCAGTGGGTCTCACAAATGTCCCAGAAGGAAATTAAGGTTAAGCCTTAACAGAAAGAGAGAGCTGGCTGGCATCAGGGCCCCAACTGGGGCACAGTTTGGAAACACAGAAGCAGGAAAGAATAAGAGCAAGACTAGGTCACAGGACACCCCGGTGTAAGACCCCCAAATCAGGGGCTAAAGAAGGAGATGCAAAAAGAGAGCAGACACAGAAGCAAGGAAACTTCTAGAGCCCCTCCTGATCAAGAAAGTGATAAGCAGACATTAGGAAGCCAGACTGTTGCAAAGACAGTGGGCTGAAAGAGACAATGGTTTTAGTCCGACAGTGGATGAGAGGAGTGGACAGTAGATTACTTTGACAGTGAATTTTGGATTAGCTAGAATGAGAGGAGAATGTAGAGTATATCAAAAACATAAATAATTTGTTTGATGGTAAAGATGAAACGGCCACCCTCCCTTCTACAGGGAAGAATGAATTCCTTCTCTCGGAGCCACACGATGCACTTCGAGAACCCTCTCCCAGGTGCTGGTGCCATGTAGGGCTGCCAGGTAGTAGTTCTGGGGGGAAGTGGGAGTCAGCAGAGACCTCCCAAGTCTGGGTTCCCCAGCCACATCCCAGAGTTCCCTGCAGGAACCCCTCATGCAGCCTTCTCTTTTAGTGTGGTGAAGGCCAGAATAGAGAAGGAGGCAGCAAAAACACCTGTCTGCCACCGTGATTCATTGTGTGCAGGGTGAGGTTGGAAATCCCTCCACAGTCTCAAAGGCTCAGGCACTGGCCGGCCCCAATGGGTGTGCCAATGACAACAGGCTGGCCTCTCCTGGTCACAAGGGCTAAAGATCAGTTCTCTGAGGCAGTTTTCACAGAAGTGTAGGTTAAGATTTCTTCTTTTAAAGACTATTTTAAGATTGAAACAACAAAATGCATAAGTGAAAGTATATGATACCTTATTATATGGCTTTGCATTTGGTCATTATTACAATTTTGTGCAGGATGGGGTTCCTGCACATGCAACCTATGGGGCCACAAAGGACCCCACACACACACTTGCTCCACTGTCACTGTCTTGATATTCTTAATCATTCTGGAATAAAGGGCTCCACATTTTCATTTTGGAGCCCGCAAACTATGTAGCCAGTCCTGATCTGGCAAGGTAAGGAAAACACAGGTGTTGCCAACATCCCCATTTTACAGATGAGGAGCCTGAGGGTTAGGTAGGTTAAACGGCTTCTCTAAGGTCACCTCGCTGTAAGCTGCTAACTCTGGTCCCCAGGTCCCCCACCTCCAAAACCAATATTTGCTCTGATTCATCAATGCAATGTGCACATTGTTGAGTGCCTGCCTGGTTCATGACGACAACTTTCCACAACTGGCCCCCAACCTTCTATGATGAGCCCCTCAGCCCTGTTTACATCCCCTGAGATGGCCACCCACATGAGACCACCATCCCCAGCCACAGCTGATGTCTAAGCTGAAGCAGGCTGGGGCCATCAGATCGTCTCTCCCAGGAATCTGGAATTGACACCTAAAGGGACAGCAGATAGAGGCCAACAGTGGCAACCAGAGCAGTAGTTGGAACAGAGTAATGGTGGGTCCAGGCATGGGAAGATTATATCTGCTGCACCCCAAATGTGTGACTCCCAGAGAGATGCAGTCTACTCTAGAGGAAGGGCTCAGATGGCCTGGTGATAATAATGTAGAAACCTTAGGAAAAAACTGCCTCATGTGACCTTACTTATGGTTAAAAACCTGCCAGACCTGCTGGTCATGGGAGTTATGTGAGGATGGCGAGTAGTTTCTTATTCATTTCTTATTCATAATGCTACTATTGCTTAATGTATATAAACATATGTAACACCTCCATGTGCCAGATACTCTTGAGTCATTTGCAAATGTAACTTATTTAATCCTCCTAACAACCCTATGAAATAGGTATTATTATTATCAACCCCATTTTACAGGTAAAAGAAATTGAGGCACAGAGAGGTTATGTAACTTGCCTAAAGTCACACAGCTAGTGTGTGGTAGAGCCAGGATTTGAAACAGACAGTCTGGCTTCAGAGTTGAAGTTCTTAACCTTCTTACAAGCGATCTCTCAGAAGTATTATTCGGGCCAGTCTGAAATGAGCAAAGCAACATGTAATTTCTAATTTTAAATTTCATTTTACCTTTTCAAAATACAGTCTCTCTCAAGTGTTGACTTTTTGGAACAAATATGGGCTTTGAGCAGTCAAAATGGATGTTACGAAGACTACACGCAAAAGCGTGATTACTCAGTCCCTAGATTACCACTCAACACCTGTTCATTCACACACACACACACACACACACACACACACACACTCACACACACACACTTCCCACAGGCTTCTTATGTACTTTCCAAGCACACAATAAATTAGAAGGAAATAAAAGTCTGCTGCAAGCCAGCATGCAGACATTATTAAGAAAATATTACTATGAGCCTGACAGTAAAAGAAGTAGAAAAACCTTAAAAGGAATCATAAACCTCACAAGGCATGGCAGCTCAGTTTTATGTAACATTTGAACAGCGTAACGTCTTTGATCCTCCATCCCAACCTCTTATGCAAGCAAATACCCTGTCCTCGGGGTTGAAGCCAATTCCAGTGAGGTTCTCTACGATTTGCAGATGAAGGCATACCACTTCTAGGAGCAATTAAGATTATTTTGATATATTCAGTATATTACATTTAAGAAGGCAGAGGAGTGTATAATATGTTTTTTAAAGACTTGCATCTAAAATGGTTATAATATATTTTTGTACATAGATGAGGGATCAGACTTTTTATTTCTTGGATGGCTGGTGTGTTGGTTGGTTATTTTGGTGAGAGGAGCTTGTTATTTTGGGTTTTCACTCTCTGGAAACACTTTCTTTAAAATTTCATTGTCCTTAAAAGGGTCATGTGCTCTCTAGTTCACCACAGTCCCCATCATACCTTTTCTCAATTGAATTTTTATTTGAAGATAATTATAAGTTCATATGCAATTATAAGCAATAATACAGAGAGACCCCATGTTCCTTTTCCCCAGGCTCCCCCAACGGTAACGTCTTGCAAAACTCTAGTATCACATCACAACCAGGATATCGACATTGATAGAGTCAAGATACTGACAATTCAATCACCATGAGGATCCCTCATGAGTGCCATGCTCATCCTATCACCACTCCATCCTTGACTCTTCGGTAAACTCTCATCTACTCTCCATTTCTATAATTTTGCATTTCAAGAAAGTGATTTAAATGGAATCATACAGTGTATACTCTTGTAGACTGTATTTTTTTTTTCACTCATCATAATTCTCTGAAGGGTCATCCAAGTCGTTGAGCATATAAACACTAGTTTGTTTGTTTTTTTATCGCTATGTAGGGGTCCATGGTATGGATGAGTTATTAAAGGATATATCCACCATTCTTTTTCCCTCTACACATAAACTGCTTTCTTAATTTACATGACCCACTTCACCCCTTGGGCATTTGAACTTGTGACATCTGGGGTAGTCTCACCTGGGATCTGGAAAATTCAGTTATCCAGAATGGTTAACTTCCTCTCAGCTCTGTCTATTCAATCTGTGGACTATACATGTCCATGATTTAATCCTAGGGAGGAAAATCTCCCCAACACAAAGCGGGCTGTCATCCCTCACTACTAGCTGGTGTGTGCTCATGAAATGCGACATTGGGACCAATATAACCGAGACAATAGATATGAACCCCAAAAAAACCATCCTATAAAACACTCGAAGACAAATACAGAATTCTTTAGAGATCATCCCTGCTCTGTTTTTGCCTTCTGGTAACCTCTCTTGTGAGCACAGATAAGAAAAGTTAAACCTGTTCAGAACTCTAGTTCCTTATCTTCTACCCTCCCACTGAGCCCCTTTAGACTTTAGTGTATTCTTTCTTTCTTTCTTTCTTTCTTTCTTTCTTTTTCTTTTTTTTTTTTTCCTTCCTTCCTTCCTTCCTTTTTTTTTTTTTTTTTTTCTTTTTCCTCTCCTCTCCTCTCCTCCCTCTTCTCTTCTTTCTTTCTTTCTTTCTTCCATCTTTTTATCCTGTAATTACTTTTTGATTTTTATTTTTCAATTAGAGTTGACCTTTAATATTAGTTTTAGTTTTTATTAGTTTCAGGTGTACAGCATAGTAGTTACACATTTATATAATTTACAAAGTGATCCCTCAATTAGCCTAGTACCTACCTGGCACTATACATAGTTATTATAATATTATTGACTATATTCTCTATGCTGTACTTTACATCCCTGTGACTATTTTATAACTAATAATTTGTACTTAATCCCTTTACCTTTTTCGCCCAGCCCCCCAAATCCCCTCCCATTTAGCAATCACCAGTTTGTCCTCTGTATCTGAGTCTGTTTCTGTGTTGTTTGTTTATTTTGTTCTTTAGATTCCACATCTAAGTGAAATCTTATGCTATTTGTAGTCTATTTTGTCTAATATAAGTATTGTTACTCCTGCTTTTTTTTCATTTCCATTTGCATGAAATATCTTTTTCCATTCATTTTCAGTGTATATCTCTCAATTTCTGTGTATATCTCTCAATCTAAGGTGGGTCTCTTGTAGACAGCATATGTATGAGTCTTGTTTTCTTACCCATTCGGCTACTCTATGTCTTTTGATTGGAGCATTTAATCCATATACATTTTAACTGATTATTGATAGGTACATAATTATTGACATCTTATTATTTATATTTATGGGGTTTTTTTCTTCCCCTTCTTCTTCTGAAAGAAATTCCTTTAACATTTCTTGTAATACTGGCTTGGGAAGCTCTTTATCATACTTTCAATTTTAATTGATAACCTTGCTGAGTAGAGTAGTCCTGGTTGTAGGTCCTTGCTTTTCAACGCTTTGAATATTTCATGCCAATCTCTGCTGGCCTGCAAAATTTTTGTCGAGAAATCAGTTGACAGTCTTATAGGAACTCCTTGGTATGTAACTAACTGCTTTTTTCTCTTGCTGTTTTTAGGATTTTCTCATTATATTTAAGCTTTGGCATTTTAATGATGATGTGTCTTTGTGTGGGCCTCTTTGGGTTCATCTTGTTCAGAACCCTCTGTGCTTCCTAGACTTGTATGTCTGTTTCCTTCACCAGGTTAGGAAAGTATTCAGTCATTATTTCCTCAAGTAGTTTGTCAATTCCTTGCTATATCTTTTATCCTTCTGTGATGTAAATATTGGTATGCTTGATATTGTCCTAGAGGCCCCTGAAACTATCCTCATTTTTTTTCTGCTTTTCTGATTGGGTGTTTTCTGTTAACTTGTCTCCCAAATCACTGATTCAATCCTCTGTTTCATCTAATCTACTAGTGTATACACTAGATTCCTTCTAGTGTATTCTGCATTTTAGTTATTGTAGTCTTCATTTCTGAGTGGTTCTTGTTTATGTTTCTATGTCCTTTTTTATCTTACTATCTTTTTCTTGAAGTTCTCACTGAGATCATCTATTCTTCCCTTCATTGAGCACCCTTATAACCTGTGTTTTCCACTCTGCATCTTCTTTCAAAGATCCCAGTATTATTTTTTAATTTATTCTTTTCTCTTTCCTAATAAAAGTAACAAACTTTCTCTCCAGTGCCTCAGCTCACCAGAGAAAAACTCAGGGGATAGTCTCCCTGTTTGCTCAGTGCCCCAGCCTCTGAAAGGGTGGTCCTGGGTGGCAGGTTCTGCTGCTAGAGCTCTGGGGTTAGCCTCTCCAAGTTTGCCTCAGCTGTCTCTTTCCTGAAACCTTTGCTTTCCCTTCCTGTCCTCCTCTCCATTCCCAGCACTTCTTTTCACCCATGCCCTCATTGCTCCTCACCTGGACTCTGGCCAAGTCTCCTAACTGCCCCCGTCTTTCCCTCTCAGATCCACCCTGCTCACCTGTTACTCTAGTGATCTTTCTAGATGCAAACCTACCATGTAACTGCTCTGTCCATTATTTCCAGGGTTAAGTGTTCTTTACCCTCACATTTAAGACCCACTTGATCTGTCTAACCTCTTCCTACTGACCACTAAACACACACACGCACACACAATAACCCCTGTGGATTTCCCTCATCACCACATTATTCTTACCTCCATACCTTTTCATACACTGTTCCTTCTCTCTGGAATCCTTCCTATACCAGCTTAGCTCCTTCAAGACCCAATCAGACTGTTTTTCCTCCAGGAAGCCTTCCCCACTATGAAGAGTTGGGCCTTCATGCCCCTGCCCTTATCCTCAACCCTGGTTCCCACACACTTGGATCTACCTCTAACATATATCACATATTCAGGAGGTATCTGCCATCACTTGCCTGAGAGATCTGTGGGCAGGACAGAATCTAGCTTTTTCTGTGTCCCTTGTGCCTGGCACAGAGTAGGAACTCAAGATAAACTTGTTGAACCAAACAGACTAAATCCCCTCCTTAGCATCTAAACCAGACATTTTCTTCATGTCCTACCATTCTCTACCTCTTTTCTCTTCAAAATACTGGCTTGCCCAAATGTACTTATTTTTTCAATTTTTGCCAGATGGTTATCAAGCATAGGTATGCTTGATAAACTGGTGTTAGGAAAATTCTGTATTGTAAAAGAAAATTTGGGGTATTTATTTCTCTTTATAAAAGGCTACTAACCTAGCTTTGTTTAACTAGGTAGCTCCAAGTATCTGCACAAAGAGTACATACATGATCTTCAAACTGTGAATATGATTACTTGGGGATTCTTTTATTTTCTTCTTATATTTTTATATGTTATTTGAATTTAATATAACAATATGCCTCATTACTTAAAATCAGAAAGAAAGCACAAATCTATGTTCATTTGTTGGGGGAAAAGGAAAAAATAATAGACTTCCAGATGATTTTTTTTCTCCTTTAAATAGATAAAAAGTAGAGTTATGAAAAAATAATATCCAAGTCTCTTAATCTCCAGGCTCACTAGCAAGGATAAATTGCACAGAGAGAAAAAAAAATGGCATGGGTGATAGAATCTCTGTTCATCCCTCTGGTGACCAAATCAAAGTTGTGATGGAAACAAGGAGCAGCAGCAAGGAAAAATCACCTGGATCTAGAGGAACAAGCTATACAACTAGGGAGAAGTCCAAGAAAGCACCCTGCAATGCAGAAGGTAGGACAGGGCAGGATGCGGGGCTGCCTGGTCTCCAGCGGCTGAGTGAGACGGAGGCTACAGCAGCGGCACAAGCCTCTTAAAGGGGCCGCATCCACAAGCAGACTTTCACCGTGATGAACCTGCTCGCTCTGAACACCAGTGTCAATTCCACTGCAAGTAGGGGGCACCAGAGACTTACAGGGGAGGCATTGTCAGAGTGAGGGCTGAGACTTGCTCTGTACAGAAGTGCCGATAGTATCCATTGTTCCCTATTGAGCCCTCCCCATTCCCAGTGCGCAGACTCAGTGCCGCCATAACCATGACATCATCAAACTGGATAACAGAGGTTGCTCCACTCAGAGAATTCCCTGAAACCCCACCTCCCCCAACTCGCAGCTCTACCCAATCCACTTCCTGCTATAGCCTCAGCAAGTATGGTGCTCCTTGGTGAGCACTGACTAGATGCCCACTGGAGGCAGATGGCCTGGGTTTCTGGTGTGGCCTTTTGAGACAACTATAAGCACAGTATCTGTGGCCTTGGAGGGGTAGAGGCTTGGGCAAAGTTTGGCCTGCAGTTGAATCTCTCTCAGGACTGTGCCGCTGGACACCTACTTCACAAATCCACACTAATAAGACCAGGAGACATAGGAGCTTTGCTCAGTACCTAGAAACAGACATGGAAAGGCAGCCAAATGGGAAGACAAAGAAGCAGAAACCATATGAAAGAACAGAACAGAGATCGAGATATAATGAAGTCAAGTAATCTACCAGATGCAGAGTTCAAAACAGTGGTTATAAAGATGCTCAATGAACTTTTGGGAAGTATAGATAAATTCAGTGAAAATTTCACCAAAGAGATAAAATATGTAAAAATGGAAATGGAAATTATAAGGGGAACCAATCCAAAATGAAGAACACATTATCTGAGATGAGAAGTATGTTAAATGGAATAAACAAAGTGAATAAAGAAAAGGATCAAATGCCCTATTTAGAGAACAGGAAAGCCAATCAGGACATTCAATCAGATGCCAAGAAAAAAGATGCCAAGACTATAAAATAATTTAAGGAGGATATGGAACACTATTAAGGCTCCAAATATTCCTCTGATTGGAGTAACTGAAGAAAATCAAGATGTTGAATAGCTGTTTGAAGAAATAATGATGGAAAACTTCCCTAATCTGGTAAAGGAAATGGACATAAAACACTAGGAAGCTCAGAGAATCCAAAAAACAGGAATCCAAAAAGGCCCACACCAAGACACATATAATTAAAATGCCAAAGATTAAAGACAAAGAAAGAATATTAAAAGCAGCAAGAAAAAAATGGTAGTTACTCATAAGGGAACACCCATAAGACTGGCAGCCGATTTCTCAAAAGAAACTATGCAGGACAGAAGGCATTCACACAAAATATTCAACGTGATGAAAATCCAGGATCTACAATCAAGAATACTTTACCCAGCAAAGCTATCATTTAGAGTTGAAGGACAGATAAGGAGCTTCCCAGACAAAAATGGGCTAAAGGAATTTATCACCACCAAGCCAGTATTACAAGAAATGTTGGAGGGACTTCTTTAAGAAGAAAATACATGTATCAAAAACAGGAATGAAGAATGGTAACAACTACATTCCTATTAATAAATACCTTAAATGGAAAAAAATTAAGTGCTCCAACCAAAAGATAGAGTGGCTGAAAGGATAAGAAAACAAGACCCCTACATATGAAAAGGAAGTGGATGGAAAAAGATATTGCTTTGATGGACCTAGAAGGTATTCTCAGACAGAGAAAGATAAACACTATATGATTTCACTTATATGTGGAATCTAAGGAATCAAAAGAACAAAATAATCAAAAACAGACTCACAAATATAGAGGACAATTTGGTGTCAGACAGAGGAGAGCGGGGTTTGGGTAACTAGAATAATGGAGTGAAAGGCTAAAGAAGTACAAATTAGTAGCTGATGGGTGGTCATGGGGATGGGGAGCACGGCACAAGGAATGCAGTTAGCATTAATATATTGGCTAGGTGAAGGGTCAGGGGAGGGAGGGAGCAATTGGGGGGATCATTTTATGAACTATATAGATGTCTAACCAATGTACTGTATACTTGAAACTAAATTTTAAAAAATTAAAAACAGAAAAAAAAAGAGAATAAATTGCACATTTGTAGGACTTAATGCCAAAAGCATTTTAATCCTTCCATTTGAAAATTGTTTTTTTCTATGAATTCTGGGGGGCAGTGTTTTAGAAATGGAGTTCAATATCAGGATACTAGTGTGACATTAAAGATGCGGACCATGTACCATGGAGCAAGTTCACAGTCAAGGAGCCTCAAATCCTAATCCATATAGTAAACTGACTCTTGGTAAGTCAGTCAAGTTCTCTGAGCCTCCATTGCTTCAAGTAAAAAATGGGATAATCTCTGCACAGGGTTCCAGTAAAAAGAAGAAAATGAGACAGTGTAGGTACAGTTGTTTTAGAAAGTAAAAGACTGAAGAGACTATGATAATAAGTGGTAGCAGGGTTATAATTAATAATATTCCTGTAGCAGCCATTGTCCCTATCCCTTAGAGTCCCTGCCTTTTCTCCTTGAAAACCAGCCATCTCTGCGAGGGTTCTCCTCCTCCCTTCGAGGCTTCCCTCCAAGCGCTGTTTTCTGTCCTCATCACACTGGACCAACTCCCAGGAACTCGTGATTTTTGCCTAGCTCTCCCTCAGATATTAACCCCCAGAATGGCACTCAGTGTTTACACTGATGGGCAATTATCAATAGCTGAAAGGGCACTCTGAAACTACAATACTCTTCTCTAAATATAAATGTGTTCTCCTTGTTTTTTTTTCATATTCTTTTTTTTTTTTTTTTAGAGAACAGAGCCTCAAAAAAATTGATTTTAAGAAGCATTAAGTTGCCTAATCTGGAGAATCCTTTTCTTCACAAGTTTTGGGGCAGAAAGAGTCATGCAATCCATCGGCTTACATCATTCAATAGAGAGACTAAAATCACTTCTGCCTATGTTAAACCCCATTATATGCTTTCTAGATGGGAAACAAATTATCTGATCTCCATGAGTTTTCTGCATGAAGGATTTTCAAGTATCTTGGATTTAATCACACAGCCTGCGAGTAAAGGTGATCGGGCCAAAACTAGAGTCTCCACACCAGATCTGCTTGGCCCATAGGACAGTGTTTTCTTTTTCTTTTCTTTTTCCTTCTGTTCTTTCCTTTCCTTTCCTTTCCTTTTCAGTAACTAAAAAGAAAGGGAAAAAATAAAAGTGAAAGTGTCTATTAATGACAGGTGAACACCATCTTAAGATACTCCCCAGGCCCTGATGGCAAATAGTCCATTAAACAAAGACAGGATTCCCAACTTTGCCTTTTTTGTTTCAATCTCTGAAAAATACAATAGTATTTTCATCTGAGGAAATAAAACCTGGTTTATTTATGTGGTTTGATATATATCTTGCAAGAATAGCAGTAGAGAGTAGTCAAGGTTCATTAGTATCATGAAATTAGTAGAGTAGAGTGATTAAGAGCTTAGACTTGAACACCTGGAACACTTGGGTGCCTTTCCCAGCATGGCTACATACACACCATGTGAGCGCAGACTAGTTACTTATCCTCTCATCAGCTCAGTTTCTTTGTCTAGGAAATGGAGCTGAGGATACCTGACTCCTAGAGTGGTGATGGCTAGATGAGCTAATGGATGCAGAGTGCAGAGTGGAGAGAGCCTGGTGCATAGTGAGCACTCACAATATTATCTACCTGCGTCATCTCCAGCAGCAGCAGCAGCAACCACAAACTTCCAATCTACATTTGAAGAACCGTCCAAAGCACTGAGGAGATGTTTCAAGGCTCTCTTTAGGAAACACATCTGAGAAACTTAAGAGGTTATTTATCAAGTATAACAATGAATTTAAACATTTTCGAGAGGCAACTATCACTACCATCACTTTTCTGAACTATAAAATATATTGTATCACATAAACATGAACTTTTAACCATAAAAATAATTCAAACTAGCTTAAAAGCAGGTAAGAGCAAGGAAGAGTCCATTTGCCTGGAATTTGTTAGCTGGGTGCTCATAAGCTTAAATAGGTTGTTTCTGAGGAGCTGGCCCATAATCCCATTGACCAAGAGGTTTAGAACTATAGTATAGTTCCTTCTGCTACTTTCATTTCAAAGTTCATAGGGGCTATCCTATCACTAAATGATAGTCCTTGTCATCAACTATAACTTTTTATGAAACTTTTATTCACTTCTCTAGTATTCTGTTTAAAGACATTCTCCCTTTTTCCCCAAACATGGAGTCTTGTCAGCCAGGCCTGCTGAGCACCATACAGAACAGCCTGTGCCTCATAATGTAAGAATGTTCTGCCCTATTGCTACAAGCCATTAAACTTTAAAGCACAGAATAGTAGTCATGTTTCTAGCTTTAGAAGACAATAAAGCGCTGACTTCATGGCCATTTGTTTCAGAATTCACTCACATTACAGCTCTGAAAACATTCCACTGTTTTGGCTCCACTGGCTTTCTTGAGGGAAGAGTATTCGCTTTTACAGCAGAACCACTGTGTAAATTCTCAAGGTTAACCAAAGTATACTCTGGCTTTGGCAAAATTCCCAACAGCTGGTGCTATAGTCATCAGATTAAGGGCAGTACTGTATCAGCCATCCTCACCATCCATGCAGCAATGGGCCAATTTGGAAGGAGCCACTGGAGGGCTTTGTACTTGAGATAGTTACAAGATTAGGAACACAGAGTCGTGGCCTTTACTGAATGCTCCAAGTATTTCTACTCATCCAGAGACCCATGGGGCAGCCAACCTTGATGTGCTGGAAAGCGGAGTGAAAAGAAAATAGATTTGTCAAGAAACAGAAGGTCTTGGAGCCCAAAATTAACTTACTCCAAACATCTATCTTTGTTCCCAGTCTGAAATTCATTCACATAATTCAGTCAATGCCAGCTTCCAAAGATTAACAAGTAGCTGCCAGTCTCTTCTTAGTCATTCTTTGTCAGAACATAATTCTGTAAGCCCCTTATTAAATTTGCAAAACCCAAGAGGGAAGTACCCTATCTTTTGTGTCTTTACATTCTAGTTCTTAGCACAACTGGCTGGCATAGATATTTGCGGAGCGAGCTGAATAAAGATAAGCATCATACTCCAGAATCTAGTTTTCTGAAAGACCCCCAAGCTTTTGAGGAATGGTGGAGTGACCTTATAGCTCCAGTCACACCATGCCTAGGAATGAATATTCAGCTCCACGAACACATACACACTTCCCCCACCCCACCCCCAGGCCCCATTGTTTCCCTAAACCAGAAGTCAAGTACTAGGATGCAGGTTTTCTGGCATGCATCTCCCTGGAATTCCCAGCATATGTTGACTCTATGAGTAACAGTCAGGCATTGGCTGCCACTATCTATCATCAGATAATATCCTTTTCCTCCCACTAACTAATGGGATTTTGAACCTGAAATACCCTTAGAAGGATATTTTCATTTCAGTTTATAGCCTGGCTGCAGTCTCAGCCAGCCAGGCAGGCAGGGAAGCAGGCAGGCAGGATGCAAAGGTCACCACACATTCCTCCTGGCTCTGGGAGGCAAAACGCAGGCCTCTCATCTTTAGGGCCTTGCCAGCCAACATCCACCCAATCACGACAACATTCATCTCTCTAAAGGCCTCCACTCACTAGCCAACTTCCTTTTAACTCCATTATTCTGAGATATTTGGCTTTCCCTAGTTCCTCTGGGGTGGCCTAAGTGGGTGGCTATTTTCTGCAGGTCACAAAATTGCATTTCATTTTCTATTGCCTGGCATCTCTAATACACTAGCTGTATGATCCAGTTTGCCACTCTCTCTCTCTCCAAGGTGTTTTAAATTTTTTTTTTTCCTGAATGTGCTTTCCAAATACTGGTCTTCAGTTTGGGGTCATAGGTGTACATTTCTTGTCCAAAATGACCCACTAGCTAACATTACTGAAAGACAAGTGTCTCCTCTCTCCCCCATGGACTCCTCACCCTAGCAGTGGGCAAGGTGGGAGGAGAGCTATAGTTGGGTTCTCAGGAGCAGGAACCCAGAGCAGAGGCCCATCTTGCTGGGGTCTAGTGGTGACATAAGCTCAATCCTCTTCATTAACTGGATTGTCAAGAATCCAAGAGTATATCCATTACTTCTTTTCAAAGATTTTACCTTCTTAACGTATTATTGCTTTTGCTATGACTTGAAATTTTTGTTACAATTCACTTGTTAATATCAGAATATTTCTGTGGATTTCCTATGGAAATGTATGAAAATTAATTTTATGTGGTGCATTTATAATAGTAAATGCTGCATTATCAAGTATTTACCAGATAGGAGAGAGCTTCTATTTGATGAGACATTGATGAGAATTGAATCCTCAGCTTAAAATTTTACACATCTGATAACTGGAATAAGTTATCACGGAATAGCTTCTGGCTCCTTCCATCTTACACCTTGATTATCTTCTATTACCTACACATTTCTCATTCCTGGGGCCTTTGAGGCTGTTGACATTGATTATCAGCTCAGTCATGGCACTGATTGAGTCAGTACTGTAGGCATTGGGAGTATTTCTGGAAACCACTCCTAAGTACGAGTGGATAGAAATATTTAACTTTACACAGAAGTGACTGAGAACCTCATCAATATGTCCCACTAATCCGAACTAAACATTTGCCTAACTCCACTTCCCTTAACCTGGTCTCCAAAAATGCCTGCAGCCATCAATTCAAGAAGTGTGATGGAGAGGAAGTCACACTGGAAAGAGGCAGTGGTCTTAACTAACTATAGTAAATTTATCTGAGGTGTACAAATTTTACAAAAACATGTGACTATATGAATGAATGCTTTCATAGGACTGTCACACCACTGTGAAGTAAACGGCTCTGAAGCCGAAGTTTTATTATTTTTATATAAATTCACTCTGGCACCAACCAATCAGAACAGATGCTGGGCATGAACAACCAGCTCCATTATTTGCCACATACAGACTGAATAAGCCTCCTTGAATGCTGATACTGACGTTCATAGATAACTATAAATGATAAATGCCTATAAAGACCAGATTTTCACTCTAAAGTATTAAAAGTTCTGTTTTGCCATTCTGTTGTTGTTGTGTTGTTGTTTTTGTTGTTAAACTGTTCATCCTTGCCTTCTTTTAAACTCTCATTTTCTGGACTCTTAATCGCTTTCGTTTCTTATAATATTGCAGCTTGATCTAGGTACAGCAGACATATAAAAATCTGTTTTATATTAAGGGGCTTTATAAAGACAGGATCACAGAACTCTGGAGGAGGATATTAAGAATAACACGAATTAAAAGGCAAAACATGTAGATCAGGCAAAGAAAGGTATTAAGCAGTAAATCGATGAGCCAACTGACCAAGATATGGAGAGTCATAGGAAGTATTTACCAACACATTGCCCACCCTGAGATGGGGTCAGAAGCCAGACCTAAGTGTATGTTTATTAGCTTCTCCTCTACTAGAATGTAAGAGAGCAAGAACTGCACCCTTCATTTCATGTGTCCCACATGGTACAAGTACAATAAATAAACTTTATCACTGGGTGAATACATGACTAATCAAGCATGGGAAACAGCCCCTTTTTGTTGGTGGCTAGGAATCATTGGAAACCTGGGCAAGTGTGATTCTGGCAAAGGTTAAGCAAAGGAAATCAGATCAGAGAAATTCTGAAAGAGTGTTGTTTATTAAGGAAATTCATTGTGGATACATACTGCAGGATGTAGGGAGTGTAGGGTAAGGGAAATACAGTTGTAAACAGGGGCAAACATCTGGGTTTTATTTTACAAAAGAGGGTGTCCAAAAAGAAGGACTAGGATCCAAAGCAAAGAAGGGACCTGGGGGCCAAGAAGTCAGCTAGTGAGATGTCAAAATGAGGGTGACAAAGGGCTTTCATGAAGCCAGTGACTTAATGGACTTGCATGAGGTAGTGTCCTAGATCATTTCACATGAGCCTCTTGGCCCCTTGTAGGAAAATGCTCACTCATGAGTCACAACACAAGCACAAGTGAATGAGCTTCCTGGTGAAAATGAGTGACTTGTCAAGGGAGACTCTTCAACCTTCCCCTAGAGGCATGAGGTGATGAGAGAGGAAGCAACACGTAGTACTTACAAAAGGTAACAGTGAAATTGGAGTGCTTGAAAAGGTACTGGTGGGTAACAAAAAGTGTTCTGGCTAGGCCAAATTAACACAATACAGCTCCTTTTAGTCTTTTCTCTAATTGGAGATCATTCATTCATTTTCTTCAGTGTTCTCTTAGATTGCCATCCTCCCATCTCCACTGAGGTTTCCTAAACTCAATAAAATTGTTGAATAGCTTATAGCCATGTTGAAAAGCAGTGAGAAAAGAGTACAACTTAATTTGCTGCATTTTGAATCTTTAGTTTACTTGCACCTGATCTTACCCTTCTATTCCAAAGTTCATAGTTGTCCTTCCTTAGATGGATGCATATTTTACCTAAGTGAATTACTCTATGGTTATAAGTTTTTAATTTTATCTTAACTGTGTTATTTTCCCCCAATTAACCAGATCTTTGATAAGTTTTAATAAAACTCTCCAAGGTGCCAACTTTCCCACTTAACACAGTGTCACACCCAAATTGAATGTCCACACCAAACATTTATTCAGGTGCAAGAACCAGGAATAAGGATGCTTATGTTCTTTTAAATGAGCTTTTTCCACTTTTTTACTTATGCTTATTTGATTCTTTGATTTAACACAGAATAAATACAAATCTAGAAAGAATGAGAAAGAGAAGTTCATTCTGAAAGCAAAAGATAGTGCACTTACTATTTCATTGACTGGCAATAAAGCCCAAAACTCCATTATCATGTTGCCTGGCAACCTAGGAAATATTGTTCTAATTTAAAAAAAAACTATCTGGAGTAAATTCATAATGAACAGCTGAAAAGCATTATATCATTCTGCATTCCACCATTAAGGCATTAACAGCGGATACCTTAGGACAATTCACCCCCCAAAAAAACAAAAACAAATGTAGTGACATCACCAAAAAGTAGCCTGGGGACCAGGAAATGCCCTGGAATAGGATCAGAAGTTCTAGGCAAGTCTCATAACCTTTAGGGGAATCAGGTTTTTTCATCTGCAAGAAGAACAAGTGGAATTAATGAACTCTGACGTTTCATGATTCAAAAGAAATAGTAAAAATAGAGAACATAGTAACAGTCATCTTTTCAAACTGCAGCATTCATTATACTTGTGTAGGTCATGAACAATGATACACAGGCCTAAGGGGCGAAAATCATTCATCTTACCTTAAATGAAATCTACACTGGGTATTGGTTGATTTCCTGTAGGCTATTGATGCCCATTATTATAAGAAACTCCCTTAATTTAGAAAAAAGCAGATGCTCAGTATTATGAAAATTGCTCATCTCATTAAGAAAAAATACCTCCTGGAAATTTCTTCAAGACTATTACAGTGAGCAACCCCGGAGTCAAGGAGCCCTAACAAAATTAATGTGACTTGTTTATGGAAATCACAAATGAATAGATTATGAAGGCATCCAAAAAGAGAAGCTGCAGATGGAAACGGAAAACTGCAGCAACAAAGCTTTGAAGAGTATTATAGTATGGCAGTTAAAAGGCAAAGACTTTGGGTTCAGAGCCTAGCTCTACCATTTACTTGTTGGGCTGTTATTTAAACTCTCTGTATCTCAGTTAATCCATCCGTATATAGGTATAAAAATAATACACACTCCTCTTATGGTTAGTAGGAATAAAATGAGTTAATAATGTGCTTAGTGTAGTAGCTGACACATAGTTACCTGCCATTGTTATTTCGGGCATGACCCAACAATTGGTCATGGCAATGCTGAAATCAGATGGGCCTGGATTCAGAGCCCGGCAACCACTGGTTATTAGCAATGACCTATTAGGTAAGCTTCTTAACCTCTCTAAACCTTGGCTTCTTCATCTATAAAATGGGAATAGTCATAATTTACCTCAAAGAGTTTTTATGAGGATTAAATGAGATAACGTTTGTGACAGGGACAGCGCAATGTAGCTACCATGAATCACCACTGTCCAGGATTCGTCAAAAAATTTCTCTGCAATTTCTTTAGCTTCTCATTGTTTTTTCCATGCCATAAAAATAACAATGTGCTCTAAGACATTTCAAAGAGAAAATATAGTCTTTCAACAAATGGTGCTGGGAAAATCTCATATCCACATGCAAAAGAACGAAGTTGGACCCCTTCTTCAC
Source organism: Pteropus medius (assembly GCF_902729225.1). Classification (NCBI taxonomy): domain Eukaryota; kingdom Metazoa; phylum Chordata; class Mammalia; order Chiroptera; family Pteropodidae; genus Pteropus; species Pteropus medius. The sequence goes on along the minus strand of NW_024350325.1, from coordinate 11,040,860 downwards.
ATCATATACAGAAATTAACTCAAAATGGTGCAAAGACCCAAATATAAGAGCTAAATCTTGCATTAGGCAATGTCTTCTTAACTATGAAACCAAAAACACGAGCAGCAATAAAAAATAGATAAATTGAACATCATCAAATTAACTTTTACACTTAAACTTATACCATAAAGAAGGTGAACAACACCCATGGAATGGGAGAAAATAATTATATATTTGAGAAGGGACTTTTATCCAGAGTACATATGGAACTTATATAATTCTGTAATAAAAAGACAAACAACTCAATTAATAATCGAACAGAGGATTTGAATAGACATTTCTCCAAAGAAGATATACAAATGGCCAGTGAACACATGGAAAGACTGTCAACATCACTAGCCATCAGAGAAATGCAAATCAAAACCATGATGAGATATCATTTCACATCCACTAGGATGAATATGATAAAAAGAAGGCAGAAATAACAAGTGTTGATGAGGATGTCGAGAAATTAGAACCTGCATTTACATTTCTAGTGGGAATGTAAAATGCCACAGCCACTGTGGAAAATAGTTTGGACTTTTCTTAAGTCCAGAATAGCAATAGATCCATTAGTGACAAAAAGTAGATTAGTGGTTTCCTAGAGGTGGGAGTGTGGAGGAGAGTGGTTAGGGAGAAATGGAGAGTGAGGGTTTCCTTTATGAATAATAAAATGTTCTAAAATTGATTGTGGTGATGGCTACACAGCTGAATATACTAAAAACCATTTAATTGTACACTTTAAATTGGTAAATTGTATGGTGTGTGAATTGTATCTCAATAAAACCATTATAAAAATAACAATGGAAATTTCTGAAGCCTCCTCATCTTGGAGGACCAATTCTGTGGAACTTCAAATGGGTCCTAGACTCATCTTCCAGCAAAAGCAGTCGGAGCTGTCAGTGGAACTGCCTGTATAACCCCAGAAATAGAGAGAGCCTGGAAAAGACTCCAGAACCAATTGCTGAAAACATGTGAATTTCCTTTACCCCTTCCCTTTTCAGTTGCACAACCAAAAGTTCTTTGGAGATACAGATGAACAGAGTACCAGCCCTCTTCCCCCCAATAAAACAGAACTGGGTCACACTGCTAATGAATTCATTTTCCTTGCTCAAGCTCGAGCACATGAATCCTGTCTACCTGTAAGAACCCTCGGGAGTGGGTCCTCAAGACTGTGTTTTTGAGGATGGTATCCCAAGAAGTTGAAACTGAGGAAACTAGAGAAGGAGCCTGCTGATCAACAGAGAGCAAGTTGTGAGCATTCTGGTGTGGTATTTGAAGTTTTACCTCAAAAAGAAGTCCTAAGGCTTTGAATGTTTTGTATAAAAACATTGTTTTATTGTTTTCACACAGTGTGATTGCAAATTCCTTCTAAGAACCTAGTAGTTAAAACTTTTGGTGTATGAGATTGTGAGGAAAGAGCTCCAAAGTTATATTGGAATAGAAAAATAGAGACTCAGACAGAAGTAGAAATTTTTTTTTTCAATTCTTCTTTCCATCCTTTTTATATCTTTTATTTAGTCTTATTTCTTCTCCTTTCATCCTTTGCCCCTCTTTCCCTTTTCATACCTCCTATTACCTTGTTCTCTCTGGTTTGGTCATCAGATTTTTCAGTAAGCAGCTAGTGAGCATGTCAGAACTTCACTTCACACTGTCTTTGTATGCTGGAACCTACCATGGCACCTCAAGAGAAAAAGGAACTCAAAAATAACTCTTGTTTGAATTAAAAGTATCTTTAGATTTTAGATACTTAAATAGGCACTTGGTGTTATCTGAACCTCTACCCTTCTCCTCCCAAAGCATAAAGACTAGTGTTATAATAATAATCTTTGTACTTAAAATAATGGAATAATTGTGGATGCCAAAATACAAACTTATAAGACTATAGAAAACAGGATACAGCAAACACATCCACCTGACAGTTAATTAAAAAGTACTTTTAAAAATTTCATGAAAAAAGGGGTAAAATAGCACATTTTTGTAAAATATATTAGAATATTTACTACAAATATTATTTACCAGCCTAAAATTTATTTTCTAAGATTCTCAACCAGGGATATGTTTTATTACTTTTTAACAAAATAACTAAAGTAATCTATAGAGAACCTAATGTTATATCTTTAGAATCCAAGAGGTGATTCACTGTATACTATGAAAGTCAGGATTGTTCAGAGGAAGGTATTTTTTTTACACCTACAGCACATGGTCCTCCCAGGTGGTCTCCCATCCAAGTACTAACCAGGCCCGACTCTGCTTAGCTTCTGAGATCAGAAGGGATCCGGCATGTTCAGGGTAGCATGGCCATAGACTTGGGAAGATATTTGTGGTCAAAGAAGCTTGAAAAGTGTTAGGCCAAATAAAGTTAAATGCTTGTAAAAGAAAAGAAAAAGAGGAGGAGGAGGAGGAGGAATTATTAAATGCTACTGTGCAGTGATTATTAGTCATACAAGTTAAGCCCGATTTCTGTGGGTTGATGCCATTTCCTTTGTTTCTGAAACAGGAGAGATGTATCTTAGACCCTAGACCTGGTTGAATTGGTTCTTTTCTGGGCCATTTTTCTTTATATGAATATTCCCTTTCCTTCTCAGGATTCTCCTGTGAAAATACATCAAGGCATTTCATTCTTCTAGGTCAGAGTCTGTGGCAGACCATATTTTTCAAACATAGCCACACAATTATATGCCATCCTTACAATGTGATGTTGACACTTTCCCATTAAGAGGTAGGGTTTATGTTCCATCCACTTGAACCTGAGTGGACCTTTGTAACTCTTCCACCAATAGGATATGGCTATGTGACTTCTAAAGCTAGGTCATAAAAGAAACTACAGCTTCCATCTAGCTCTCTTTCTCTTGGGACAGATCCATTGGTATCCATGAGCTGCAATATAAAAAGTCTGGTCCTTCAAAGATGCTATGATAGAGAGACCACATAGAGAGAGAGCTGCCTGAGGAGCCCCAACTGTTCCAGTCTTCAACTGTCTGAGTCCTCCCAGCCTAGGTACCAGAATGTTAATGAATGAGCCTTCAGATGATTCCAGGCTTCAAGCTAACCCATTTTGTTCCCCAAGAGTGGAACAGAAATAAGCTATCCTTGCCCAGACTAAAGATTTGTGAGCAAAATAAATATGTTGTTGTTGTTGCTGTTTTTGTTGTTGCTATTGTTGTTTTTAAACCAGCAAGCTTTCTTCCTGGCACAGAATGTGTTCCTATGGTGCCTGCCCATCCATTACCATTAAGCAGAAGCTGCTCTTTTGTGCAGGGCAAGAACAGAGAGAAGGTTAAGCTAGTTCCTCAGAAATGCTTCCCAGGATAGCAGGAGACTAGACATCGTCTCCCTAGCCGTCTCCAGCCAGAGCTACCATCTGCCTATGAAATGGAAATGTCCAAATAGCACTCATGGTCTTTTCCACTTCTTTGAAAGGCAAAACCATGTACGATGGATACATTTTAGGAATATGGCATTGAATTAAAAAAATAGAGAGAAAGAGTACATACAGTATAATTATTTTTATAAAGCTCAAAACCAACAAGACAAAATAATAGTTTACAGATACAAACAGATATGGTAAAATTATGAGAAAAGGCAAGAAGGTAGTCAACACAAAATTAAGGGTCAGGCAAGGGATGAGATCAGGCACACAAGTATGATTGTATGTGACTAACTGGAAAGTGATAGGTTCAAGGATGCTTATTTGACTATTATGCTTCATAAATTACACGTATATTATCCTTATTCCTTTGTATATGTAAAACACTACATAACAAAAAACATAATTTAAAAAAATGAATGTTAGGGTAATAAATGTTTCCAACTTAAAGAAAAAAAAAAAAGAAAAAAAAACACTTGGCATCATCCAATGAGTTGTCCAGTCCTGCCCTCAATACATATTCTGTCATAGGCTTATTTACTTACTTTCTTGCCCCGCTCACATGAATTCTGTCTAGTCCAATCCTGGTTCCCTTTCCCCAGGATCCTCACTGTGACCTCCTAACTCCCTGTCCATTTATTCCTTCCATCATACTCACTACTATACAGTTAGCCTTCTTGAAGCAAAATTCTAATCCTATTTTTCATAGCTCAACACCTTTCAATGACTCCTCATGGCCCTTGCATTAAACCTAGAGCCTAATTTTCTTGGCCTGGCATTCAAGGTCCCTATAATCCAGTTGCTTAATGCTCACTGGGCTCCAGCCAAACTGTATCATTTCCCATTTATGCCTCAGATCTTCCACCTGGGTGCCTTTGTCCCTTGCCTCTCTCCTACTTCTCTACCTTTCTATTCTAGAAAACCTAGTTCCAACATCTCCACTGTCATGAGGCCTTTCCTGACCCATCCCTGGGAAAGACATACACAAAAGTGTTCCCCCCTCTCAATTATACTAGGACTCTAAGTGTTGTCAGGTGGGACATTCATCACCTTCTGCCATGCAGTACCAATATGTTGGACCTGTTCACTTGCCCTATGAGACCACAAGTTCCTTAGGGAAGGGATCATACCTGATTCATTTTTTGTTCTCACAATTCCTTACACATATCAAACATTCAATATTTTTAAGAATGAATGTATCACGAAATGAATGAATTCCACATCAAAGTCTATCCTAAGCAAAACTATAAAGTGAAGAAAGCTTATCTTTGGTGTCTCCAGACTACCTACTCAGTTGCCCTCCTTCGCTAGTAGCTTATGCCCTCCTTACCCAACTCCCTGGAAAACTCACACCTGCTTGCCCAAAGAGAACCTGCTTTTGCGGGAGAAAAAACTAATAAATTCATTCACACTACTGTATAAACTACTGAGAAGGTTTCTGTTGTTACTGCTCTTTTACTGAGAAGTACATATTTTTGTTAGCAGAACACAAAGTCAAAAATATATCTGTACTAGGATGAATAGTGTCCCCCCAAAATTCATGTCCCCCTAGAACCTCAAATTGTGACCTAATTTAAAAATAGGGTCTTTGCAGATATAACTGTTAAGATGGAGTAATACTGGATTGGAGTAGATCCTAAATCCAATAATAGTGTTCTTATTAGAAGTCTATGAGCAATACAGAGACAGAGGGAAGATGGCCACATGAAGAAGCAGAAACTGTAGTGATGTAATTATAAGCCAAGGAAGACCAAGGATTGCCAAAAACAACCAGAAGCTAGGAGAAGGCAAGGGAAGGATTCTTCTCTAGAGACTGTAGATGAATTGTGGCTCTTCCAACACCTTGATTTCAGACTTCTGGCCTCCAGAACTGTGAGATAATACATTTCTGTTGTTTTAAGCCTCATAGGTTGTGTAGGTACTTTGTTACAGCAGCCCAGGAAACTGATATATCTGAAATGCTGGATTATGAGGGGCCACTGAACCCGTGGGAGTGGTATACTGGGGGAAATTTTTCAGTGTCCCAGGAGAGACCTACACCACTTGTTCTACCTGTCCCAACCACCAGTCTTGGCAGGTAAGGGGAAGGAGCAAGACTGAGACATGGATGAACTCTCGATCATCACTACCAACACCTTGCAAAAATGTGAGGGTCAAGGAACACCCACCTCTTTTTGTAATAAGTTTATTCATCTGCCTGTTGGGTTAGCTGAGACCAAATTAAGGAGCAGGGCTATAAGTACACGAACTAATGCAGTGGCTATTACACTTTTGGTGTCATTGATCCCTTTGAAAACATGATATGATCTAGGGACTCTCTCTCAAGAAATATATGCACATATCCTCTAAAATTTGCATAGTTTCAGAAGTTTCACAGGTCCCCTGAAACCTCTTCATGAAGTAAGAACATTTGATCTTCTAATACAACAATGACGTGGCTGAATTTAAACTTACAGAAGATGTGTGACTCCAGCAATGGTGAATAGCATTAAGTACAGGGCGGAAGGATCCTCCAAATCATTGGCATTAGATAGATCTTCAGTCCAATCTCAACACTCCTTTCCACTAAGAAATTTACTTAAACTCTCTCAGCATCATTATCTTCTCTGAAAAATGAAGGACAGCTTACCAACCTCCCAGAGCTATTCTGAAAATAAAATGAAGTAATGTCAGTTAAAGACTCTCAAAGTTTCCTGAACTTTCCTCCATAGGGCTTTGCTCCCTTGTAATCATTTAAATAAGCAGCTATTCAGTGGCTGTTGCCCCCAGTGGATTATAAGCTTTGGGAGAGCTTTATTCGCAACTGTATTCTCAGGGCTCTATAACCGTTGAGAAAATAACTATTTTTCTCAGTACAGAGCCTGGTTCATGGCATAGGCTTAATAAATGATAGCTCTTATTAACATCCAGCTCAAACTGACAAAAACAGGAAAGCATTGCTAGTCAACACAAGGCTCTCTGCTAAGAACTTGGACCTCTGAAACATACTGAGAAAATAAGTGACTCCATGGGAGAGGAGTGTTGTGTTCTCTGTTGCTATCCACAAGCAAAGAAATAGAACATTCAGACTCAACTTCTTTACCACTCCCACAGACCACCAGGACACGAGCTTTTTCCCTCAGTTCTGGTCCATGCCACAGCTCTTGAAACTCAACCTGATCTGTGAGTCTAAATGAACAAGACACCAACTGTTGAGTGGGAGGCAGTATCATTTATGGCGAGAAGCTTAGCCCTTTCCCAACAAGGTGTTACTTTTGATTTCCTTCAAGTCTGATCAAGGTGGGTGAAGTGACAGCTGTTGGAAGGCTGGGTGAGGTGTGGGTTGGCTGAGTCAGTGCTGGCCAGGTTCCCCTTGGGAAATTCCCATGGGGAGGAGAGAGGGTGGCAGTTGTCAGCTGACAAATTAACCAGGAGTGACTTCAAGATCAATGGGTAGATTATAATTTGCCCATGGAAAAACCTGGGTCTAATTAGTGGATAGAAGGCTGGGGTGGGAGTGAGATCTAGTGTTTGGAATGAAGTCTTTCACCTTGGCCCTCTCTCTGTCTCTAAATGATATTATTTCTCACCTCTCTAGTTCACAGGAATGTCATTAGAATACAGAAAATGAAATTAAAAATATATATTTTTAAAAACTGAAAAAGTACTTATGAAATAGACAAATAAAATATTTTTTTAAAGAATTGGTAAATTTTCTTGTCGTATTACTTTTATAAGCAAAAAATACAATTAATGTACTGTTGAAAGATACTCATGTATACATTATTATTATTTTTTATTATTATTATTTGCCTACACTTTGCACCAAGGAGCAGATTCTTCAGTTTTAGAGGATGGAGCCCCAGTCAAGGAATCAGGATCCTTTGATGATTCCTATTTGATTAGCCATGTAGTCTCAGGGAAGCAGATCCCAAAAGAGCAGAACAAAACCAGAGGCTAACCTAATAATAAAGAGATGTAGAGGTATTTTAAGCTTCTTTCCATGTCCTCATGTTTAAAATAAACATGTATTTTAAGTTCTTAACCCAAATCCTAAAGGCAGACTAGTAGACAAACTTGCATAAAAGGAATAAAGGGTAGAAGTTCAGCGTGACATGGGACCCCATGCAAGAAAGGACTCATTTCTCCTAGACAAAAATGAACTCCCAAAGAAGACTTCTCCTACAACGTGGCTCTTGCTTTCTGACTGGGTGACTGCAGTGACACAAGACAAAGGACTATTTCCCAGGGCAGGAGAAATGTACAGCTTTTTATTAATAATGATTTTCATTTTATCAGACATCAGCTATGCACTAGATATTTTCTATGCATTATTTCTAATCCTCAAAACAAGTCCCTGTTTGTAAATGAGATTGAGAGGTCACAAATGACATATAAGATCACCATACTAATATTTACTGTACTTATGAAAGATCATTATACTTATAAATGAAAGGTGGTTTGAATCCAGTTCTGTTTGCTCTGTCGGCTCACCCTTCCTTTTGCCATGTTTCATGTCATTGTCAGTGAAACCCAAAGTAGGTGGCACTGCTTGCCTTGGAGAATGAGCATAATCAAATGGGGTCCAGCCAGGCATTTTTGCAGGCTGGGCAATGCCTCTTCTCTAAACTAGGACACTTAAACTGCCAGAAGTCCAATATTCAATATTGAACTAGACAACCCCTTATTTAACTTCTACCCAGTAAAATGAAAATTTAAAAAACAGACTTAAAAAAATATTTTCTTAAATTTTATTGTGGAAGATTTCAAACACATACAAAAGCCAAAAAAGTGGTAAAAATTAATGCCCCTGTACTCATGACCTGGCTCCAACTACTATCAACATTTTGCCATACTTGTTTCATCTATTCCTCTTATTTTCTAGAGTATTTTATGCCAATCCCAGACATTATATTATTTTACCATTAATGTTTCAGTATGGACCATAATATATAAAGATTTAAATTTAAAATGACAACAGATTCATTATCACTCCTAAGAAAAGTAACAATAATTCCTTAATATTATTTCCTTTTTGTTTATTTATTTATTTATTTTTAATATTATTTTACATTAGTCTCAAGTATACAGCATAGTGGTTAGACATTTACACAATCTACAAAGTGACCCCCGATTAGTCTAGTACCCACCTGGCACTATACACAATTATTACTATAGTTAATATTATTTCTTAATGTATTCTATCATCCTCAATTGTCTCCAAAATGTCTTCTTACAGTTGGCTTATTAAATTCAGTTCACACATTACAAAAACTAGTTGCTTCGGTCCTACTCAATTCCTTTTTTGAAAAAAAAAAAATATTTCCTAAATAAAGGAACGTTATTGCTGGGTGGTCAAAAATGTTTCTTTCACAAGGAACTCAGGAAGACAGAACCACCCAAGTAAAGAAAACTGTATTATCCAAGCAGTGTGTCTCTTGTTGGCTGACTCATTTCAATGTTATGAGTTGACTCTTGTCACTGCTGCAGGCACAGAGTGGATTTCATTGTAATGAAGAATGTGTAGACCGATTAAATCAGAATGTGCTTGAAAGGGTTGAGAAGTAAACTTTGTGAAAGTTTCAATAGTCCATGTGGTTGTTCTGATAAAAGAACAGATTCTTAAAAATAAATTAATACATATATACAGAACTAACAAAATTGCAAACTCTCTGTTGAAATATGACAATACTTTTTTGTTTTTTTAATTTTTTTCAGTTACAGTTGACATACAATATTATATTAGTTTTAGGTGTACAAAATAGTGATTAGACATTTATATAACTCCAAAGTAATCACTCCAATAAGTCTAGTACCCACCTGACACCACACAAAATTATTATGATATTATTGGCCATAATCCCTACACTGTATTTTATATCCCCATGACAATTTCGAAACTACCAATTTGTACTTCTTAATCCCTTCATCTTTTTCACCCACCCTCCCAACCCTCCTCCCATCTGGCAATCAGTTTGTTCTCTGTATCTATAAGTATGTTTCTGTTTTGTCTGTTTATTTTGTTTTTTACATTCTTCATATAAGTAAAATCATATGGTATTTGTCTTTCTCTGATTTGTTTCACTTAGGATAAATACCCTCTAGGTCCATCCATGATGTCACAAATGGTAAGATTTCATTCTTTTTTATGTCTGAATAATATTCCAATGTGTATATGTACTATCTCTTCTTTATCCATTCCTGTCTTGATAAACACTTAAGTTATTTTCATATCTTGGCCATTGTAAATAGTGTTGCCATTAACATAGGCATGCATATATCTTTTCAAATTAGTGTTTTGGATTTATCTGGGTAAATGTCAAGGAGTTGAATTGCTGGATCATATGGTAGTTCTATTTTTAATTTTTTGATGAACCTCCATGCTGTTTTCCACAGTAGCTGCACCAATTTACAATCCCAGAAACAGTGCACAAGTATTCCCTTTTCTCCACATCCTTTGTTGATTTATTGATGATAGCCATTCTGACAGGTGTGAGGAGACAAGTCATTGTGGTTTTGATTTGCGTTTCCCTCATGATTAGCAATGTTGAGTATCTGTTGTTTTTTTCTGGCTTTATTGAAATATAATAGACAGTTGCTCATATTTACACTGTATAATTCAATGAGTTTTTTCAATTATAGTTGGCATACAATAAATAATGCATTAGTTTCAGTTGTAAAGCATAGTGATTAGAGATCTATATAAGTCACAAAGTGATCATCCCACTAAATCTAGTACCCTTCTTCCCCCTTACATATTTATTACACTATTATTAACTATTGCCTTATGCTATACTTTATATCTCCATGTCTACTTTGTAAATATCCATTTGTACTTCTTAATCCTTTTGCTCTTTTTCCCCATCCCCTCAACCCCCTCTCATCTAGTAGCCCTCAGAATATCCTTTGTATCCATGAGATTTTTTTCCATTTTTGTTGTTGTTGTTTATTTTGTTCTTTAGATTCCACATGTACGTGAAATCATGTGATATTTGTTTTTATCTGACTTACTTCATTCAGCACAATATCCTCTAGATCCATCAAGGCAATATCTTTTTCCATTCCCTTCTTTTTAGTCTCTGTGTGTCTTTTAATCTGAAGTGAGTCTCTTGTAGGCAGCAAATGTATGGGTCTTGTTTCTTATCCATTCAGCCACTCTATCTTTTGGTTGGAGCACTTAATTCTTTTCCATTTGAGGTACTTGTTCATAGGAATGCAGTTATTACCATTCTTTATTCATGTTTTTGATACATGTTCTTTATTCTTAAAGAAGTTTCTCCAACATTTCTTATAATATTGGCTTGGTGTTGATAAATTCCTTTAGCTTATTTTTGTCTGGGAAGCTCCTTATCTGTCCTTCAACTCTAAATGATAGCTTTGCTGGGTAAAGTATTCTTGATTGTATATCCTGGGTTTTCATCACGTTGAATATTTTGTGTGAATCCCTTCTGTTCTGCATAGTTTCTTTTGAGAAATCAGCTGCCAGTCTTATGGGTGCACCCTTGTAGGTAACTAACTGCTTTTCTCTTGCTGCTGCTAAGATTTGCTCTGTATTAACCTTTGGCATTTTTATTATGATGTGTTTTGGTGTGGGCCTCTTTAGGTTCATCTTTCTTGGGACTCCGAGCTTTCTGGGGTTGTATGTCTATTTCCTTCACCAGGTTAGGGAAGTTTTCCATCATTATTTCTTCAAATTGCTCTTCAACTTCTTGTTATCTTTCAGGTACCCCTATGACACAGATATTTTTACATTTAATTGTGTCCCATAAGCTCCTTAAATTATTATTATTATAGTCTTAGCTTCTTTTTTCTTGCAGTTCTGATTAAGTGTCCCTGGCTTCCCCATCATCTATATCAGTGGTTCAATCCTCTTCTTTATCCACTTTGTTGATTCCCTCTAATATACTCTTCATCTCAGATAATGTATTCTTCATTTCTGAATGAATCCCTTTTATAATTTCCATTTCCACTTTTATGATTTTTATCTCTTTGTTAAAGAGTTCATCCACACTTCCCCTAAGTTTATTGAGCATCTTTATAACCAATGTTTTGAACTCGGCATCTGTTAGATTGCTTGACTCCTTTATTCCTGGATCTCTGTTCTGTTCTCTCATATGGTTTCTGCTTCTTTGTCTTCCTATTTTGGCTGCCTTTCTGTGTCTGTTTCTATGTAGTAATCAAAGCTCCTAAGTCTTACTAGCGTGGCTTTGTGTAGTAGGTGTCCAATGGCACAGTCCTGAGAGAGGTTCAGCTGCAGGCCAAGTTTAGCCCCAGCTGTGTCTCTCCAGGGCCACCTGTTAAGATTCAGCAAGCAATCCACAGATACTGTGCTTATAGTTTCCTCAAGAGGCCACACCAGAAACTGAGGCCAGCTGCTACCAGTATGAGTCTTGGCGCTGCTCAGTAAGAAGCACCAGACTTGCTGAACACACATCTGGATGTGGCTTGGGTGAGGTCGTGAGTTGTGGGAGGCGCAGTTTCAGGGAATCCTTTGAGTGGAGCAACCTCTCTTATCCAGTTTGATGACTTCATGGCTACAGCAGCACCATGGCAGCACACTGGGATGGGGAGGGCTCAACAGAGGAACAATGGATATCGCTGGCACTTCTGTCCATGAGAGAGCCTCGCCTCCAGCCCTCACTCCAATAACTCAGGGTCCCTCTGTAAGTCCCTGGTGCCCTCTGAGCAGCTGACTTGGCACTGGTGCTCACAGGGAGCAGGTCAGTCACCATAGAAGTTCAGTTGCGGACACAGCCCCTTAAAGAGGAGTCTGCAGCTGCCGCTGCTATGGCCTCTGTCCCACTCAGCCACTCCGAACGAGGCAGTCTCACATCTTTGCCCCCTCCTACCTTCTACCATTTCAGAGTGATTTCTTATTTCTCTCTAGTTTTAGTGCTTCTGTTCATCTAGATCCCAGACAATTTTCCTTCCTGTTCGCTCTGTGTTTCTGTCACAACTTTGATTTGGTTGCAAGAGGGATGATCAAAGATTCTATCATCTATGCCATTTTTCCCAGTTTCCTCTTGAGCATCTTTTCCCATCTCCTCTTAAGCATCTTTTCATACATCTGTTGGCCATCTGTATATCATCTTTGGAGAAATGTCGATTCAGGTCCTCTGCCCATTTTTTAATCAAATTGTTTGTTTTATTGGTGTTAAGTTGTATGAATTTCTTATATTTTTTGGATATTAGCCACTTATCAGATGCATCATTGGCAAATAATATCTCCTATTCAGTAAGTTAGTTGTCTTTTCATTTTGTTGATGATTCCCTTTGCTGTGCAATTTTAGTTTGTTGTAGCCCAATCTGTTTATTTTTTTCTTTTGTTTCCCTTGCCTGAGGAGACATATTCAAAACAGAGTTACTGCCTATGTTTTTTTCCAGGAGTTTTAGTGTTTGGGGTCTTACATTTAAGACTTTAATCTTTCTGAGATTATTTCTGTATATAGTGTAAGAAAGTTTTCTAGTTTCAATTTTTTTGCATGTATCTGTCCAGTTTCCCAACACCATTTCTTGAAGAGACTGTTTTTACCCCATTGTATATTCTTGCATTCTGTATCATAGATTAATTGACCATATAGGCATAGATTTATGTCTGGGCTTTCTATTCTGTTCCATTGATCTGTGTGTCTGTTTTTATGTTGGTATCATGATTTTTTGATTAATATAGGCTTGTAGTATAGTTTGATATTAGATAGCATGATACCTCCAACTCTTCTTCTTTCTCAAAATTGTTATTAAGGATATTTTTTTGGTACCATATAAATTTTAAGATTATATGTTCTAGTTCTATGAAAAAAGCCATTGGTATTTTGATAAGGATTGCACTGAATCTGTAGATTGCTTTGACTTGAATGGACATTTCAATGATGTTAATTCTTCCTATTTGTGAGCAAGGTATATCCTTCCATGTGAAGCATCTGTCCAGGACTTTTGTTTTTTGGGAGTTTTTGATTACTGATTTGATAACATTAAGTAGTTTTCAGTTTGTTCAGATTTTCTGTTTCCTCCTGACTCGGTCTTGGAAGATTGTACATTACTAGGAATTTATCCATTTCTTCCAGGTTGCCCATTTGCAACTCGCCGGCATATAATTGTTCATACTATTTTCTTATAATCCTTTGTATTTCTGTGGTGTCGGTAGTCACTTCTCCTCTTTCATTCCTAATTTTATTTATTTGGACCCTCTCTCTCTTTGTCTTGATGAGTCTGGCTAAAGCTGTATCAATTTTATTTATCTTTTCAAAGAAACGGCTCTTGGTTTCATTGATCTTTTTGTTGTTTTGTTAGACTCTATTTCATTTATTTTTTTTCTGTGCTTTATTATTTCCTGCCTTCAACTCATTTTGAGCTTTGTTCGTTCTTCTTTTCTATTTCTTTGAGGTATAAGGTTAAATCATTTATTTAATATTTTTCTTGTTTTTTGAGGTGGGCCTGTATTGCTGTGAATTTCCCTCTTAGAGCTCCTATAAAGGTGTCCCATAGATTTGGGGTCATTGTGTTGTCATTTTTATTTGTCTCAAAGTATCTTTTGATCTCTTCCTTGATCTCATTGTTAACCAACTCATTGTTTAGTGGTATGTTATTTAGCCTCTACATATTTGTGTGATTTTTAGTTTTCTTCTTGTAATTGATTTCTAGTTTCAAAATGTTGTGATTGAAAAAGATACTTGATGTGATTTCAATCTTAAATTTATTAAGACTTGTTTTGTGCCCTAATATGTGGTCAGTCATGGAAAATGTCCCATTTGCACTTGAAAAGAATGTATATTCTGCTGCTTCTGAGTAAAATGTTCTAAAAATATCAATTAAATCCATCTGGTCTAGTGTGTCATTTGAGACAGTTGTTTCCTTGTTGATTTTTTGTCTAGATGATTTATTCATTAATGTGAATTGAATGTTAAATTCCCCTGCTATTACTGTATTACTCTCGATTTCTCCTTTTATATCAGTCAATATTTGCTTTTTATACTTAGATGCTCCTATGTTGAGTGTGTAGATGTTTACAGAAGTTATGTTTCTCTTATTGGATTGATCCCTTTATCATAATGAAATGTCCTTCTTTGTTTCTTGTCACTGCGTTTGTTTTAAAGTCTGTTTTGTCTGACATAAGCATTGCTACCACAGCTTTAATTGTTGTTTGTATTTGTATGAAATATCTTTTTCCATCCCTTTACTTTCAGTCTCTGTGTGTCTTCCTATTTGAAAAGGGTCTCTTATAGGCAGCATATGTAAGGGTCTTGCTTTTTATCCATTCAGCCACCCTATGTCTTTCGATTGGAATATTTAGTCCATTTATATTTAAAGTAATTATTGATAGGTATGTAATTATTCGGATTTTGATAATTGTTTTCTGATTGTTTTTGTAGTTGTTTTTTGTTCCTTTCTTATTCTCTTGCTCTCTTCTATGTTGGTGACTTTCAATAGTTTTGTGCTTTGATTCCTTTCTTTTTATTTCTTGTGTATCTCTTATGGCTTTTTGGTTTGTGGTTACCATGTGCTTCATATATACCAAACTATGTTTATACCAGTCTATTTTAAGTTTATAATCACTCAAGTTCAAACATGTTCTAAAGTCACTACAATTTCTACTCACTCCTTTCTACTTTTATGTTTCTATCATTATTTTTTACTTCTTTTGCACATATGTGTTTGTATGTATTCATTAATTTATTGTTGTAATTATGCATGATCTTCCTACTTTTGTCTTTTAATCTTTGTACTAGCTTTATAGTTGGTCGATCCACTGCTTTTACTAAGTGTTTGCCCTTATCAGTGACCAGTTTTTTCTTTCCTATATTTTCTAATTTATATTTTTGATCTTTTCTTTTCTACTTAAAAAGTCTCTTTAACATTTCTTATAATACTGGTTAAGTGGTTATAAACTCCGTTAGGTTTTTCTTGTCTGGGAAACCCTTTATTTGTCCTCCGATTCTAAATGATAGCCTTGCTAGGTAGAGTAATCTTGTTTGTGGATTTCTGCCTTTCATTACTTTGAATATTTCATGCCATTCCCTTCTGGCCTGCAAAGTTTCTGTTGGGAAATCAACTGACAGTCTTATAAGAGCTCTCTTGTATGTAACTAACAGGATTTCTCTTGCTACTTTTAGTATTCCCTCTTTGTCATTAACCTTTGGCATTTTAATTATGATGTGTTTTAGTACGAGCCTCTTTGAGTTCGTCTTGTTTGAGACTCTCTGTACTTCTTGTATTTGTATGTCTATTTCTTTCACAAGGTTAGAGAAGTTTTCCATCATTATTTCTTCAAATAGGTTTTCAATCCCCTGCTCTCTCTCCTCTCCTTCTGGGACTACCCCTCCACATGAATGTTGTTACAATTGATGTTGTAACAGAGATCCCTTAAACTACTCTCACTTTAAAAATTATTTTTTCTTTTTGCTATTCTGATGGTTTTCCATTACCTCATCTTAAAGATTGTTGACTCGATCCTCTGTTTCATCTAATCTGTTAATTCCCTCTAGTGTATTCTTCATTTTAATTATTTTATTCTCCATTTCTGACTGGTTCTTTTTTATGGTTTCTATCTCCTTTTTTATTTTTTCTGTTTTTGTTGATGTTCTCACTGAGTTCATTATTTTTCCCCTTATTTCACTGGGTATCCTTTTGATTAGTATTTTGTACTCTGTCTGGTAGATTGCTTATCTCCATTTTGTTTCATTTTTTCTCCAGAGTTTTGTTCTGTTCTTTAATTTGTGACATGTATTTTTGTCTCTTCATTTTGGCTGCCTCCTTGTGTCTGTTTCTATATATTAGATAGATCTGCTATATATACCAGTTATGACAGAGTGGCCTTATATAGAAGGTACCCTGTGGAGCCAAGTGGTGCAATCTCCCTGTCCACCTGAGCTGGGTGTTCCAGGAGTGTCCCTGCGTGAGTTGTGTGTGCCCTCCTGTTGTAGTTGAGTTTTGATTGCTATTGGCATGTCAGTGGGTGGTGTAGACCTTAAGGCTGACTGGTTATGAGGACTGGCCATGACTATGGCAAATGAGCTGTCCTGTGTGGGCTGACCCCACAGAGCAGTAGTCATTTTAGTGGGGCTCTGGTGCCTGCCAAGTCCATCCTTTGGGTTTGTCATAATGGAGTTGGTTGGGTGGTGTTTCTGGTGTGGTCTGAAGCTGGCAACTGGGTGTATTGGGTCTGGAGCTTCTTGAGAGGGCTCCAGTACAAACCAATGTTAGCTGCCACTTACACTACTAGGCTTGGGGCAACTTGGTAGGAACTATAAATGATCTGCAGTTGGTTGCCACTTTTACCAGGCTTGAGATCCTTTTGTGGGCACTACGATGCGAGCTGAGTCCAGCTGCCACCTGTGCTGGGCTTGTGACCACTTAATTGAAGCTACATTTTAGGCCAGGACTAGCCGCCATTTATATCAGACTTGGAGCCACCTGATGGGAGTTACAATGCAAGTTGTGACCAGTGGCCCCTTGTGCTGTGCTCAGGGCCTCTTAGCAAAAGCTACAAGGCACACTGAGGCTAGCCACTGCTTGTTTTGGGTTTGTAGACCATTCAGAGATTTTGGAAAGACCACGGCATGAGCCAAGGTATTTTCCTTGTATGGAGGAGCCACCAGAAAAGACTCAGGCTGGGTGAACAAGTTGGTTGGGACATGGTCTCAGGGAATCACCAGAGTAAGGTGAACAGTGTTAGCCAAGTTAATGGAGGACATAGAATTGATGCCCACCTGCATCAGACCTGTTGGGTGGCAGGAGAGCTCCACAGAGGTACGATGGCACCTGCCAGTAGTTCCATCCACAGAGAGAGTTACTCTGACCCCTGCCCCTCCAGCCCTCGCTCTGAAGTTAGTTGATTTAGTTCCTCTCCATATGTCCCTGGAACTTTTTGGGCTCCTGCTCCTGCATTAGAGATTACAGCAAATGAGTTTGCGAGCAAGTAAGTGTGCACAGTGGTCATTTAAGAGCAGCATGTCTTGGTCTCCTGCATTCCTTTGTCTTTCTTGGATGCAATCTCCTCTGATTTTCACAGCCAGATGTTACAGGGGCTCTTTTTCTTGGCACTGGTGCTCTATTCTGGGGAGCCCAGTGTGGGGCTGGGACCCCTCACTCTTCAGGGGAACCGCCACAGCAGCAGAGATATTCCTCATCATCCTTAATCACCACACATGGTTTTGGGGCCTGCCCATTGCATGTCTCACCCCTCCCACCAGTCTCAATGTGGCTTCTTCATTATATCCTTAGTTATAGGAATTCTGTTCAGCTAGTCTTCCAGTAGTTCTACACAATGATGGTTGTTCTATAATGTAGTTGTAAGTTTGATGTGATCATGAGAGGAAGCATAGAGTTTACCTATTCTGCTATTTTGATTGGAAGTCTGAAGATATTTTTTTTAAATTAAGAATCAATTTCATATTCTCCCTACTTTAGATAATAAGGCATAAGTGTTAAAGTCATTTTGAGTATTGTAATTAACACAAGAGAATGAGTAGCAGATAATTTGGTGTCTTCTGGATGAGTGAGCCTCGGTTTCTTTAGCTTCAAACTGGTGCTCTCTAGGATGGGAGTGATGATCTTTGAAAGGCTCTTCCAGTTAATCATCTGTAATAGGTACTGTGCTATGCCATAAGACACCCCCTTCAAGACTGGGACACTCATTCCCCAGGTTGCTTGGAGTTTGGTTGCTGGTGGTTCACAGTTGAGTTCCTTCCCAGAAACTACTCTTGGCCCAAGTTCACATCCTTTTTCTGGGGGTTGCCCACAACTGTTGACTAGTGGGTATGGATGGTATTAAGGCCCAAGCCTCATGCCTCAATTGAGAAAACTCTAAAGGGCTATCCTATTTTAGGATGGCTGAGAGTTCTGTTCTTTCCACAGCACAGTACAGCATCTCCTTCTGTCCAGTTCTGATCCCCTTATCCCTAACAGGCAATGTCGGCAAGAGCACTCCCCAACAAACTGCCCCCATATCCACCTGAGTTTCAGAGTCTGTTTCCTGGGAACTGACCTACAATAGTATCTGTGATTCACTCTAGTGCACTTATCTGACTTCCAAATCCCAAAATTTATTGCTCAAGTACAATGAGGTAGCAGCCAGAAAGGAGGTAGCGCCCTTTTGATTACAAGAGTTCTGAGGCCAATAAAGCTGAGAAAACCACACTTAGACCAAGCTAGCAGCCCAAATTCCTCAAGTATCAGATTATTTTTACAAGCATATACAGTTAAAATTGGCATTCACAATTGTGAAAACAGGAAGAGTTCTTAGCAAAACTACCCAGCAATGACAACAGCAACAATATTTCTATTTAATAATCAACACAGCAGCTAGAGCAAGTCTTTTAAAACAAAAGTCAGGTCATGTCACCCCAAGTCTCAAAACCCTCCAATGGGGAGCCATCTTCCCATCTCACTCAGAATATAATCCCAAATTCCTACCTTGGATTCCAAGACCTAACATATTGCTGCATGCCTTTCTGACCTCAAATTCTACCACCTTTTCCCTTATTCACTTTGTAATAATGAACACTGGCCTCCTTGCTATTTCCAGGACATTCCAAGCCCACTTCTACCTCAAGGCCTTTGCCTTCGGGGTTCCCTCTGCCTGAAGTATTCTTCCCCCAGATAGTTTTACCCTCACTTCCTTCAGGTGTCTTATCAAATGCCATTTTATTAAGGATGCCTTCCTGCCTTTTCCATAGACGGGTCTTAAAAATATACAAAATCTTTCCAGGAAAAACCTAGGCACTTATATAGTGTTAAGGGAAATACTTTTCAGACCCTCAAGTTCTATCTGCTTTATTTTCTAAACTTTGTTCAACTTGAGTATGACTAGGGACAAATATCTCACAAGTTCCCTCTTCTCACCTCCTCTTTTTAAATAGATCCTTCTCCCACTTTATGAAAGAAATATTTACCTCTCCCTCCCTCATCCCAAATTTTACAATAATGCAATGTCCATGCAAAAACTCCAGGTTGTCAGGCAAAGGTTATTTAAAATGTTATGTTGCATTTGAGAAAGTGCATGACACTAATAACTAAATAAAATATCTTCTTGCAGTTAAAGTAGTTTCTACATCATTACTTTTAACAAAATGGAAGGAATTCCTAACAGTTATTCACTACAAATACCTAAAAACAATTTTTGATGAAAGATCGCCAAGTGATTTTTGGCATTTAACTCAGAAGGAGTTCAGAGAATTGAGTGACACTGCTTTAAAGGAACCTTTCCATTTCTATCTACTTATGCATGCAGACAAGATTTCTTAGCATTTACATTTATAAAAATCAAAAATAGTAACATAATTGATGTTGAGTCTTATATATTCAGGCAATAAGTCATATTCAGCCATGAGCATTTGAACTAATTGTGATTTTAAAAGGAGGACCAAGTCTATTTAATAACAATATGTATTTACAATAATTTTTTTGTTTTTTATGTTATAAGAAAGCATTAAGGTTTTTAAGTATAAAATGTGTTGTATTAACATAAAATTCTGAGCTGGAAATACAAGTTCAAAGAGAAAAAGAAATGATGTAATATTTCCAACAATTAAAGATAAGCTTGTTTATGTAGTTTTGAAATGTATGATGGTAGATATCAAATTAATATGGTATTTACATTCTATTACATACACTTTTAAAAGTGATACAATTTTTCAACAAAAGCAATACTTTTCACAATATGCAGAAGTTATTTTTTTTATAACTACTAATGATAAAATTTAGAAGTCTACTTAAAAATGGTAAGCGTCAAAGGGAACATACGAATGGCCAATAGACATGAAAAAATGCTCACCATCACTAATCATCAGCAAAATGCAAATCACAACCACAGTGAGTTATCAACTCATACCTGTCAGAATAGTTATCATCAATAAATCAACAAAGAAGAGTTGATGAGAATGTGGAGAAAAGGGAACCCTCATGCACTTTGGTGGGATTGTAAATTGATGCAGCCACTATAATAATTATATTAAAAATAGAACTATCATATGACCCACCAATTCCACTTCTTGGTATTTATTCAAAGAAATTCAAAACACTAATTCAAAAAGATATACATGTGCCTATGTTAATGGCAGCACTATTTACAATAGCTAAGATACGGAAGCAACCTAACTGTCCTTCAATAGATGAATGGATAAAGAAGAGGTTGGTACATATATACAATGGAATATTACTCGCCATAAAAAAAGAATAAAATCTTACTATTTACAACATGGATAGATCGTGAGGATATTATGCTAAGTGAAACAAATCAGAGAGAGAAAGACAAAACCATATTATTTCACTTATATGTGGAATCTAAAATAACAAAATAAACAAAACAGAAAAAACGTATAGATGCGGAGAACAAATTGATGGTTGCCAAATGACAGGAGGGTTGTGGGGTTGGGTTAAAAAAGTGAAGGGATTAGGAAATACAAATTGCCAGTTATAAAAATAATCAGAGGGATGTAAAGTACAGCATAGGGAATATAGTCAGTAATATTGTAATAATTATGTACCATGTGGATGGATACTAGACTTAGGGTGATTACTTTGTAAGGTATATAGCTATCTAATCACTATCTTGTACACCTGAAATTAATATAATATTGTATGTCAACTATAATTTAAAAATAAGTTTTTTAAATTGCGAGAATCAACACTACTAATTCCATGGACATTAAAAGAGATAAAAGAAGATTATATAAAATTATCTGCCCACCAATTTTATAACTTAGAAGAAAAGGACCAGTTTCTTGAACCATACAAACAAATTAATCAAATACACAAGGAGAAAGAGATAATCTAAATAGGCCTATATCTATAAAAATAAATGAATAAATAATAAATAACCTTCTTAAAAAGAAAGCATCAGATCCAAATGATTTCACATTCAATTCTACTAAACATTTAAGGATGAAATTATATCAATTTTCCATAACCTCTTCCAGAAAATCTAAACATAGGGAATACTTCCTAACTCATTCTATGAGTCCAGGATTACTCTAATACCAAAACCAGATAAAGATATTACAAGAAAAGAAAACTACAGACCGATATGTCTCATGAACATAGCCACAAAAATCCCAACAAAACATTAGCAAACTGAATCCAACAATGTATAAAAAGAATTATACACCACCACTAAGCGGAATTTCTTCTAGATATGCAAGGCTGTTTCAGCATTCAAAAATCAATCAGTGTAATCCACCATATGAAAGGCTAATGAAGAAATATATGATTTTCAACTTGATAAAGAGCATCTACAAAAATCCTGCAGCTGTTATACTTAAAGTGAGAAACTAGTCAATTTCCCCCTACGATCGAGAACAAGGTTAAGAATGTTCCCTTTCACCACTCATAATCAGCATTATTCTAGAAGTCTTAACTAGTGCAATAAAATAGGAAAAGGAAATAAAATTTATACAGATCACAAAGGAAGAAATAAAAACCATGTTTGTTCACAGATGACATGGTTGTCTATGTAGAAAATCCTAAAGAATTACCAAAATTCTTTTAGAACTAATAATCGAACATAGCAAGTTTGGAGGATACAAGTTTAATATAGGAAAGTCAACTGTTTTCTTACTTCAGCAATTAACAACTAGAATTTAAAGTTTAAAAATATACTATCTACAAAAGCACCAAAAAGAAATGAAACACATAGGTATAAATCTAACAAAATGTACATGATCTCTATGTAGGAAACTACAAAACTTTGATGAAAGAAATCAAAGAAGATAAAAATAATGGAGAAATATTCTGCATTTCTGAATTGGAAGACTCAGTATTGTCAAGATATCAATGAAATCTGAATCAAAAAACCCGGTAAGATTTTTTGTAGATATTGACAAAATGTTTCTAAATTTTATATGGAAAGGCAAAGACTTGGAAATAGCTACCTCACTACAGAACAAATATGGAAGATTCATACTATCTTATTTCAAGGCTTGTGATTAAGCTACTGAAATAGACAGCATGGTATTGGGGAGAAAAAAAGACACATACATCAATGGCTCATAATAGAGAGCTCAGAAATAGACCAACACAAATAAAATTAACTGATCTTTGATGAAGTAACGGTAATTCAATGGAGAAAGAATAGTCTTTTCAACAAATGGTGCTCGAAAAATTGGACATCCATGTGCAAAACATGAGCCTAGACACATACCTTTCACAAAAATTAACTCAAAATAAATTATAGACTCACATGTAAAATGCAAAAGTGGAAAACTACTGGAAGAAAATGTAGGAGAAAATCTAAGGGATCTTGAATTTGGTAAAGAGTTTTTAGATACAGTAACAAAAACATGGAAGAAAAAATAATAAATCGGGCTTTATTAAAGTTAAAAACTTCTGTGAAATTCACTGTTAAGAATATCAAAAGACAAACCACAGACTGGGAGAAAATATTTGCAAAATGTATATCTGATAAAAGATTTACATGCAAACACACAAAGATTCTTAAAACTGAACAATAAGAGAAGAAAACAATTAAAAATAGACAAAAAATATTGAACGGACACCTTACCAAGTATATATAGAGATGGCAAATAAGCAAACAAAAATACACTAAACAACACTTGTCATCAGGGAATTACAAGTTAAAACAAGATATAACTACATACTTATTAGAATGGCTAAAAAAATTTTAATCTAAAATGATTGCTGATAAAGACATAGAGCAACATGAATTCTCATTTATTGATGCTAGAAATGCAACATAGTACAGCCTTTTTGAAAAACAGAATGGCACTTTCTCACAAAACCAAACTTAGTCTTACCAAACAATCTAGAAATCATACTCCTAGATATTTACCAACCTGCTTTGAAAACAAATTCATACAAAAATGTGCATGTGAATATTTATAGCAGCTTTATTCATAAAAATGAAAAACTGGAGGCAATCAGGATGTCCTTTAATGGGTGAGTGTATAAAAAACTTTTGTGTATACATACAATGGAATATTATTCAGTGATTTTAAAAAATGAGCTATCAAACCACGAAAAGATGTAGATGAGTCTTAAATGCATATTGCTGTGTAAAAGGAGCCAGTCTGGAAAAGGCAAAAGTATAATAATAAAAGATCAGTGGTTGCCAAGAATGCAAGGTAAGAGAGGAAGGATTAATAGGTGATGCACAGGAGATTTTTTTTTTTTTTTTTTTTTTTTAGGTGGTGAAACTATTCTGCGTGATACTGTAATTGTGGACACATGGCTTTGGATTTATCAAAACCCATAGAACTTAACAGCACAAAGGGTGACCCTTAATGTGTACAAACTTTAAAAACATAATTTAGGAGGTTGGGGGACACCAGGATAGAATTCAGAATGTGACAAAACAACCTCTTTGAAAGGTTTGTGGGGAAAAGTTATTGTCGTAAGTAATATTAGAAATGAGTGGAATCTGTAAGACTAAAGGCAAAATAAATTGCATATAAGCACTGTAACCTAAGTGATAAAGGTACAGGTTAATAATTCTGATTCTGCTACATATGCTAGAATTGAACAATTAAGTGAATGGATGGTGGATGGGAAGTCAGGTGTTTCACTGTTATAGTGGGAGGTTACAGACGAGCAAGGGGAGGAGGCTGGGATGAGTCAGGTGGTAATGAATTAGAATGGAAATATCAGTATCAACACATTTTAGCTTAATGTGGACACATATGGCTACATATAGAATTGTTCATTGGTATATTTACATATACTGGTTAGTGCACACACATATATTTCCTTGCTTTGTCATCTGAGAGAAGTAATGACACACCAGAGGCAACAAGCACACCCAGTGCCCAGATCTTGGTTTCTTTTTTTTAAATTGAGGTATAATTGACAAATAAAATTTTAAGATATTTAAAGTGTACAATGTGATGATTCGATACACATATACATTCTGAAAGTGTCCCTTCCCATTGAGTTAATTAACACATCCATCATGTCATATATTTGATTTACTTTTTTGGAGGGTGAGAACATTTCAGTTCTACTGTCTTAGCAAATTTCAATTATACCATAGAGTGCTATCAACTATAGGCACCATTTTGTACACTAGATCCTCAGACCTTTCATCTTATAATTGAAGGTTTGTGCCCTTTTACTAACCTCTCCTTATTTCACCTCCCACCCCCCAGCCCCTGGCAACTACTTTTCTGTTTCTATGAGTTCAACTGATTTTGGGGGAGGGGGAGGGAGGGTAGATTCCACGTGTAAGTGATTTCATGCATTATGTCAGTATTTGTCTTTCTTTGGCTTACTTCACTTCACGGAATGTCCTCCAGATTCATCCATATTGTCACAAATGGCAGGATTTCCTTCGTTTTGAAGGCTGAATAACATTCCATTGTGTGTATGTATCACAATTTCTTCATGCATTCATCTTTCAACAGACACTTGTTCCCATACATTGGCTATTGTGAATAATGCTGCAGTGAACCTAGGAGTGAAGATACCTCTTCGAGATAATGAATTCATTTCCTTTGGCTATATACCCAGTAGTGGAATTGCTGGATCATATAGCAGCTCTATTTTTAATTTTTTGAGGAACCTCCATACTGTTTTCCATAGTGGCTGTACCAGTTTACATTCCTACCAACAGGGCACACTTGCTCATCTTCTTGATAATAGACATCTAACAGGCGTGAGGTGATAACTCATAGTGGTTCTCATTTCCATTCCCCTGAGGACTAGTAATGTTAAACACCTTTTCATGTTCCCATTGGCCATTTGTATGTCTTCTTTGGAAAAAAAATGTCTATTTAGGTCCTTTGCCCATTTTTAAATTGGGTTATTGATTTTTTGCTATTGAGTATGACTTGCTTGTATATTTTGGATATTAATTCCTTATAGCATATGTGGTTTGCAAATATTTTTTCCCATTCCATAGGTTGCCTTTTCATTTTGTTGATGGTTTCTTTTGCTGTGCAGTATTTTATTGATGTAATCCCACTGGTTTATATTTGTTTTTGTTGCCTTTGCCAAGATCAAAGTCAAGGGGCTTATCCTCTATATTTTCTTCTAGGAGTTTTATGGCTTCAGGTCTTACATTCAAGTCTTTAATCCATTTTGAGTTGATTTTTGTATATGGTGTAAGATAGAGGTCCAGTATCATTCTTTTGTGGCAATCCAGTTTTTCCAACACAATTTATTGAAGAAACTATCTTTTGCCCATTGTGTATTCTTGTTTCTCTGTTGTAAATTAATTGATTGTATTATGTGTGGGTTTGTTACTGGGCTCTTTATTCTGTTCCATTTATCTATATGTCTCTTTTTATGCCAATACCATACTGTCTTGATTATTACAGCTTTATAATATTGTTTGAAATAAGGAATTGTGGTACCTCCAGCTTTGTTTCTCTTTCTCAAGATTGCTTTGACTAATCGGGGTCTTTTGTGGTTACATACAAATTTTAGGAGTGTTTTTCTATTTCTGCGAAAAATACCACTGAAATATTGAATAGGATTGCATTACATCTGTAGATCACTTTTGGTAGTATGGACATTTTAACAATCAATTCTTCCAACCCACGAACACAGAATAACTTGCCATTTATTTGTGTCTTCTTCAATTTCTTTCCTCAACATCTTATAGTTTTCAATGTACAGGATCTTTTACTTCCTTGGTTAAAATTATTCCAAAGTATTTTATTCTTTTTGATGCTATTGTAAATGGGATTGTTTTCTTAATTTCTCTGATAGTTCATTGTTGTTATATAGAAATGCAATTGATTCTGTTTCTTGGAACTTTACTGAATTTATTAGTTCTCACAGATTTTTGGTAGAATTTTAGAGTTTTCTATATACAATATCATGTCATCTGCAAAGACAGACCATTTTACTTCTTCTTTTCCAATTTGAATGCTTTTTTCCCCCTCTTGATTAATTGCTCTAGGTAGAACTTTAGTACTATGTTGAATAGAAGAGGCAAAAATGTATATGACATTTATTGATTTGTGGGTGTTGATCCATTTATCTGCAATAAATCCCACTTAATCACAGTGTATAATCCTTTTAATATATTGTTGAACTCAGTACACTAATATTTTATTGAGGAATTTGCACTTTTTTTCTTGTGGTCTTTCTCTGGCTTTAGTATCAAGGTAATACTAGCCTCATAAAATGAGTTTGGAAGTGTTCCTTCTTCTATTTTTTGGAAGAGTTTAAGAGGCATTAATATTAGTACTTCTTTTAAATGTTTGATAGAATTCTCCGGTAAAGCCATCTGGTCCTGGACCTTTCTTTGTTGGAAAATTTTTTATTACTAATTCAATCTCCTTACTAGTAATCAATCTCTTCAGATTTTCTCTTTTTTTTTTCTTCTTCTTCTTCTTCTTTTTTTTTCTTCATGATTTGGGCTTTGTAGTTTGTATGTTTCTAAGAATTTACCCATTTCTTATAGGTTGCCCAATTTGTGGTATGTAGTGTTTATAATAATCCCTTATGGTCCTTTGTATTTATTGTGGTATCAGTTGTAATATCTCCTTTTTCATTTCTGATTTTATTTATTTGAGTCTTTCTTTATCTTGGCAAGTCTAGCTAAAGGTTTGTCTGTTTTGCTTATCTTTTCAAAGTACCAGTTTCCTTCATATTTTCTATTGTCTTATTTTCATTTATAATTAAATTTTCATTATATTTCATTTATTTCATTTCATAACATTTCATTTATTTCCTCTCTGTTGTTATTTCCTTCCTTCTAAACTAGTTTAGTTTGTTTTCTAGTTCCTTGAGGTGCAAAAGTGGGTTATTTGAGATCTTTCTTTTTTTCTTAATGTAGGCATTTATCACTATAAACTGCCCTATTAGAACTGTTTTTGCTGTATCCAATAAGTTTTGGTGTGTTGTGTTTCCATTTTCAGTTGTCTCAAGATATTTTTTTTTCTCTTTTGGTTTTTCTTTGACCCATTGGTTGTTTAATCTCCACATATTGTGGATTTTCCAGTTTTCTTCTTATAATTGATTTCAAATTTCATATCATTGTGGTCAGAAAAGAGGCTTGATGATTTCAGTCTTCTTAAATTTATTGGTATGTTTTGTTGTCTGACATATGATTTATCCTATAGAATGTTTCATGTATACTTGAAAAGACTGCTTTTCATTTTAAATTCAATGCAAACCCTAGCAAACATCCCAATAGACATTTTTGCAGAAATCAACAAACTGATTCTAAAATTAATCTGTAAATGGAAATGCAAAGGACCTAAAGTGCCCAAAACAATTCTGAAAAAGAACAAAGTTGAATATTTACATCTCTTGATTTAAATACTTACTATAAAGCTATAATGTCCAAGTGTGGCACTAGTTCAAACAGTGAAGTACTAATATAAAGACAGGTATATAGATGTGTGAAGAAGAATTAAGAGTTAAGAAATAAATTTTTATGCTCATGGTCAATTGATTTTTAACAAAAATACCAAGGCAATTCAATGGAGAAAGACAGACTTTTCAATAAATGGTGCTAGGGACTTAATTTAGACACTACCTCACACCATACACAAAAATTAACTCAAAAATGGACCCAAGACCTAAATATAAGAGCTAAAACTGTAAAACTTAGAAAACAGAGAGAAAATCTACATGATGCTGGTGTGAGCAAAGAGTTAGAATCATACCAAAAGTATGAGCCATAAAAGAATTATTAAATTTGACTTTATTGAAATTAAAACCTTTAATACTTCAAAAGACACCAGTTTAAAAAATGAAAAGATAAATCCCAGTCTGGGAGAAAATATTTGCAAATCACATCTGACACAGGACTTTTATACAGAGTATATAAGGAACTTAGGCGACTCAATAATACAAAAATCCAATTTCTAAAAGTTGGCAAAAGATTTACATAGATATTTCATCAAAGAAAATATACAAATGGCCAATAAATACTTGAAAAGATGTTCAACACTTGAATAATGCAAATTAAAACTAAAATGAGAACGTACTTTACACCCAATAAAATGGCTATAATCAAAAAGACAGATTGGGAACAAGACAAAGCCAGTGTTGGCAAGGATGTGGAGAAACTGTAACCTGCTTATATTGCTGGTGGGAGTGTGAAATGCTTCAACTATATTGGAAAATAGTTTGATAGTTTATTAAAATGCTTTCTTAAAAAGTTCAATATAAATTTATCATATAACAAGGAAAATTCACCCCTGGGTATCTACCCAAGAGAACTTAAAACACATGTACATATAAAGACTTGTATGATAATGTTCATAGCAGCATTATTCATATTGGCCAAAATCTAAAAACAATCCAAATGTCTCTTAGCTAGCAAACACGCAAAATGTTTTATTTCCATACAACAGAATACTATTCAGCAATAAAAAGAAACAAACTACTGATAAGTGCTACAACATGGATGAACCTCAAAAACATTATACTAAGTAGAAGGAACGAGATGCAAAAGACTAATTATTGATGGTTTCATTTATATAAAATATCTTGGTAAAAGAAATCTACAGATTTCTTTTTTTGTTGTTTGCCTGGGCCTGGGGTTGACTGCAAACTGGTACAAAGAATCTTTTGGGGGTGACAGAAATGTTCAAAATTAGATTCTGGTGTTAGCTGTACAATTCTATAAATTTACTAAAAGTCATTTAATTGTATATTTAAAATGGGTGCATTTATTATATGTATATTATACCTCAACAAAGCTGTTAAACAAAAAAAAGAAAGCACTTCCTAAAAATTGAAAGTGAAATAAAGCATATAAACTTGTATAATTTAGTGGAATAAACAGAGATTATATCCAAGTGACTTTAAAACTCAGTAACATTAGTAGAATAACATTCCTTACTACAATATCCCTTGTAAAATGCTTAAATTGTTTTCGGTAAGCATATTATTTGTAATAGTGCTGTTATAGTTGAAGACTGCTATGTGTATTGGTAAAGAAAATATGTAATTACATTGGTATAGTTGAAAGATAATTTTCAGTGTGGGGAAAGAGATACACATGTACAGTCAATCAGATTAAATAAAAAATTAATGGTTCTGAGTTTGAATTGGAATTAATGGAATGAATTAATGATATATTTTATCTTTTTAAAAATTTTTTGGTAGCTTTGTCCACTAAAAATTATAGTGAGAAATGACTTATTCAGGACTAAGCACCCAGACTATGGTCTCTGAGTACAATTTTCCACTAAAAAGAACAAGTACTCCTTGAAGAAATGACTGATTCCAGATCTGTGGCACAAAATGTACCAGATAAACCTGGAAATTTTTATCATATCACAAAGAAAAGAAGCTACCAAAAACTACTAGAATCATGTCCAAAAGAATGGAAGTGCCAAGTTGATTAGATTCCAATTGGCTAAAATTGAATAACTGAGAATCAAAGAGGATTCAAAGATAACCACAATAAATTGAAACACTTCCAGTGTGTTTGAATCTCTGACTTTATAATGACACTAAAAAACAGAACAAAACTCAATGGTTGCCTTTGGAGGTTGTCTTTGGAGAATGCAACTCATTATTTTGAAAAATGGTAACTAAGCAAAAAATTAAGCATTCATCTTGCTTTTTATATTCAAATTCAACCTTAGGATATTAAATGGTTTAAGAGGACAAGTTTATCTTACAGAGGTATTCAAGGTAATAAAGGAAGAAGGAAAATGAAATTAAAAATCCACCATTATGCAATCCTAACGAAATAATGGGTTTAGGCAATAATTATCAAAGGTTTTTAACATCAAGAAAAGAGAGATGATCACACACCATGATACCCCATGGGAAGTACACTATACTATCTATGCGTAACTTTGCTAAAAACAAAACAAAATAAAAAGAATAGACCCTCAATCTGAATGAGTCTCTAAACCTAATTTATAGGAAGTACAGGGGAATCTAGACTTTGGAAATTTTAAAGACAAAGACCCATTTCTTAACTTTAAAAAAAAGCAAGAAAAACTGATACAGAGGGCATGCTTATATATTAAAAGAGATTTAAAAGACAACTTATATGTGGGATATAAACCTAAAAGCAGCAAATGAACAGGACAAACAAATAGAGACTCATGGACATGGACGATAGACTAGTGGTTACCAGAGGGTAGAGAGTGGGGGAGGGGGAGGTAGACCAGGTAAAGGGGGTCAAATATGTGGTGACAGAAAGAAATCTAACTATGGGAAGTGAACATACAGTATAAATATATATATATGCCTTACTGGTTAAAACATACAGCTGAAACTTATTGGATTTCGTTAACCAATGTCGCCATAAAAAATAAATAAATTTTAATTAATTAATTTTTAAAAAAGACATCGACTAATCACAATGTATTGACCCTTGTAAAATCCTGATCCAACAAACCATTAAATATGTATGACTACTTTTAGAGTAGATTGTGTCGATGTTTGCGCAACTATATAAATTTACTAAAAATCAAACTGCACATTTACAATGGGTGAAGTTTATAGTTAGTAAATTATACCTCAATAAAAGTGAAAAAAAATGTGTCAGACTATCAGGGAAATATGAACACTAATGGAAAATAAAGAATTATGGTTTTTTTTTTAAAGCATGATAATCATATTGTGTTTTTAAGAAAAGTTCTTATCTTTAAAGATTAATACAGAAGTATTTACAGATACAGATAATTCAAAGTATTTGCTTCAAAATATTCTGGCATGGGGTGAATAAGGGTTACAGGTGCTGAAGCTGGGTAATGAGCCCATAAGGTCATTATCCTATTCTACAGTTATGCCTGTTAGAAATTTTCTATAATAAAAAGTGAGGTATAAAAAGATGACTTGAAAAACAAAAAGAAAAAAGGAACGATAAAGGAAAAGAAAGTCTTTTCATGAGTCAATTTTCTCTCCCTTAATTATTTAGTTCTTATCTTGTCACCTTAGATATTAATGCAGATGCCTTGTGAGAATAGATGGCATGTAAATAAGAACACTATAACTCAGGTCCTGTCTTCAAACTATATAAAGTATGGAACTACTGCCTCCCACTCCAGGGATGTTGCAATAAAAATGGAAACCAGCCATCAATACATGGACTTGACCTTACAAATGAGAGCTGAACTGCTGAGCAATGATTTGAGCATGTTTTAGTCATGGTTTACCCATGTCCCAGTGCCACACGCAAAAATCACACCATTTACTTCAGGCTGGTGAAGTAAGATCCCCAGACCCATTAAATGGCTTCTTTTGAAAATGCTTTACCTTTGTTTAATGAAAGTCAGAGCTCGCATATCCATTAGCAATGTTACAACAGGAAGATTCTCAATAGAAGTGAGCTTTTCCCACAAAATTTGGTAAAATAGCCCTGTGAAGACTAAAGTTCTTACCACAGCTCTACATAATGGTTGCTCATCGGCTTATACAATTTGTTCCATTCCAAACCCCCTTTTTATCTTGAATCCTGGATTATCTGTTCTAGAGTCATCCATCCCAAAAAAGAGTTTGGGGGATGCAGTTCAATCCATAAGTGTAAGTGTGTTAAATCATCGTCACCTCCCAGGAGCTGCATAAGGCATGGCCTATGTGGGATTACACTTGGCAGGTGTGTAATGTGTTTTTCCACATTTGAAAATGACCATCCAGTCAGTCACTTGCCCTGGACCCTCAGATAAAAGAAAGACTGACGTCTCCTCTGGACTTGTCTGAGTTAGGCAACACAGCCTGGTGGTAAAGAACGTGGCCTTCAGAGTTAGACAGGCTCTGCTCAACAAGCTGGAATAAATAACGTTTTCTAACCATCAGAAAAATAGGAGTAAAAACACCTTCCTCTCGGGATTGATGCAGGAATTAAATGAGATAATGCAGGTAACACTTATAGCACGCCGTCTGGCACATAAGACATTTTAACCAAAAACAGCCGTAACTATTGGTTCTAACATCGAGACTTGAGGGTGATGGAACTGGAGATGGACCTTACAGCCTGTTTCACTGCAAAAAAATAAAAAATAAAAAATAAAGCACTTGGGCCGCTGGACAACCTGGCAAGGCGCACGTCTGATGAACAGATTTTTCCAATGATGCTTCTGCAATGGCGAAGATGTTTAAAAGAGCTTCAAAGGTCTGCCGTAGTCTCTTGGGAGCCCACACAGCCGCCCTGTTGGCCTCTGGAGCGGGCCTGGTGCAATGCAAGGAGCCCAGGCAGAGAGTCAGACAGAACTTGCCTCTGCATCCTTGGCTGAGCTGCTTCACTTCAGCCTCCTCCTTTGAAAATGAAAACGGTCACATCTACCTCACTGTGAAGGTTAAAAGAAAGCCCTGCAGGAGGAATGGGGGAGCTAATGCTGACTGGGCCCGCCTGTGCAGGAGTTTACGGTCAGGGTGTTGTTTAGGCCTCATGGCCATTTGGAAAAGGAGGCGTTACTATCCCATTTTGTCAGGGAGGAAAGAAAGGCTCAGCTTGGTGAAGGCATTTGCCCAAGGTTACACAACTGTTGTGTGGAGAAGCCAGGATTTGACATCGAGTCTGAGAACAGATTCCAGCCTTCCAACTACTCCTTTCGCCTAAATCTCACCAGACACAGAGCGGCCGAGACTGCGTTTGTATCAGGACACGATTTCTTCGGTCTCTATCCCTCCCCATGATTTCATGAATCCTTTTCACAGTTACAAAGAGGCAGAAGAGCAGGGGCCCCACTAATCTCCCTCCCTAATCTTGCTACCAACTCTGCTACTATCAAGGCTTTCGCTCTGTTGTACACAATGGGCCCAAGGAAAAACATTAGGCCCCCAGAAGATCAAGGGGATATTTATTTGGCATCTTTGGAAAAAGAAATAAGGCAATACGACTAAAGTCCATTTCTTCAGAAAATTCATTAATGGAAGGGCTGTTCTCAGCAGAGTCTCCAGAATTGAATATGCAGAGAGCTTTGGAGTTTACTTTTCTAAGTAGGTGCTGTCTCATTGCTTGAATTCTTTAAAGCTGAAGCGCTAGTCTAGAGACCTCATGGTTAACCTAAATCCAAAAGCCCCGCAGTACCTGATAAACCTCACAGCTGCTAAGCTGTATAGCTGTTCTCAGACTGTTCAAACACAAGCAAAGCCAAACACCCTCCTAGACAGCACTGCCCTGAGCCCCAGAATCATGTGCTATGGTTTCCATCATGCTTAGCCATAAAGTCCCGATTGAGCTTGTCATCCCAAGGAGCCATGTGACTGAGTGACCCTTGTCTCTTCCCTTAGGATACAGCCTCTCAGCAGAATGCCCATAGTCACTTGCTAAGATGAGTCAGAAGTTCCCCAAATCTTCTGACACCACTTGGGAGCAAAGGAAAAGGAGAGCAAACAGGCCCAGAGGGGTCTGTCTAGCCATGACATAAGAATCCGGCACATTTCTTTAGAGGAGCACTCATGCCCAAATCCCAGGCTGCTTCATAGACGCCTGGGGGCGGAGGGGGGCGCGCCAGAGACATTTCCTCTGGGAGTGACAGGAATTGGGCCAAGCACCACAAATCCCCGTGGGACGCTCCAGATGTTCAGTGTACTCACAGAAGCTTCCTGACCACCCTGGGCCCAGTGCCCCTGTTGAATCAAGAAGCCAGTTCCCAGAAAATGAAAGAGTCTGACAAGAAGACTATTTTCTCTCTCAGCAGGTAAGGTTCCATGTCACAAAAAGAATCTTTATACTGAAAGAGAGACACAGGACACACAGCAGCCAAGGACGGAGACCCGAGGTCAGACCCGCTTCCCAAGCGACCCGTGTGCACAGAATAAATGCCCCTATGGGCTGGGAATCCTCGCCCATCTTTCTGCACATGCTGGCCTCCTGGTCATTCCCTTACTGGGGCCTCAAACTTCACACAGGCCTTAACAAACTACGCCACTTGCTCCCACACACCTTTAGTTATTCATCCTCTGTGTCCCCAATTCCTTCGGTGGGTGAAATTCCCCATGGATGCTCAGCCAAGGAGTGTTCTCAGTGAAAGGCCTGGCTTAAGTTCCTACACTCTTGCTGCAATGAGGAGCCTGGCCTCTATCATCCCTCTTTGAAGCTGTTGACCCCCAGCCTCTTTTCCTGCCCTTTTTTGCCCTTGTGCTTTAGTCCAGACCTTTACAAGACATTCCGCCTTAAAACCTCACCTACCCTGCCCAAATCAGGATGTAAAAACTCCCCCAGCCATTGAGGCCCAGCCAAATGCTCCCCTGCCCAAGATGGCACCCTTGACTCCTGGTCCACATCCACATCCTCCACTCCAGGTCCACACCTCACACCCCAGGGCCAGTTAATTCTATCCCACCAGCCCAAGGGGAATGAACTGCGAATCAACTCACTTTCAAACTTCTTGTGGCACTTATTTTTTACTCTTAGCTCTTGGGCACATAGACAATTTTAACTTTTTTTTTTCCTATTTTTAGATGATTTAGGCATATAGGAGAGTTGTATAAATAATACAAAGAGTTTTTGAAAATGCTTTCTCAACTTCTCCTAATGTTAACTATTTAGATAACCACTGTAATAATCAAAACCAGGAAATTAACAGTGGTATGACACTGTTACCTAAACTATCGGCTTTATTTGGATTTCATCAGTTTTTCCACCAATCTCCTTTTTTCCTGTGACAAGATCCAATCCAGAGTCCCTTATTGCGTTTATTCATCCCATCTCCTCAGTCTCCTCTCATCTGTGACAGTTCTTCTTCCTTGTCTTCTATGACGCTGACATTTTTGAAGAGAACTAGTCAGGTAATTTGTAAAACACCCCTTCCCTTGGGTTCGTCTGATGTTTTCTCCCCATTAAATTGAGGTTATTCATTTCCAGGAAGGCTGTCACAGACGGGGTGCACCCTTCTCAGCACTTCATGCCAGCAAGTACTCAACCAGCACATGATGTCGGTATGTCTCATCACCAGTGCTGTCAACCTCAGTCACTTGGCTAAGGCGGTATCTGCCAGGAATTCCCACTATAATCTCATTATTTCCCCCTTTGTGGGTTAGAAAATATTTGAAGGGAGATACTTGAGACTATGCAAATATTGTTTCTTCTTAAACTTTTGCTGTCTAACTGTTCATTGGTGGATCTTCCTGCAGCAATTATCACTGACATTCTAACCATGATCTTTATTTCCCTCATTCCTTCTGTATTTATTCATTAGAACTTTTTCTGTAAATGTCTGATCACTATGTTGTACACCTGAAAGTAATATATTGTATGTCAACTGTAATTAAAATATAAAAAATAAAGAGTAACTTTTTAAAAAATATTTTTTGTAGTTGTCCTTCCTCCTCACGTTTCAGTCATTTATACTTATCAGTATGAACCCAAGGGTATTTATTTTATATAAAAATTAATATTAAATATAATGATATATAATTCTATTATATAAACATAATTATATTACATTACATTCTATTATAAATTATGTATAATATATTAGATATAAATTATATTAAATATAAATATATATAAGTACTATCATTATTTTGTTCCTTTGACTCATTCGGGATACTGTTTTGCTTTACTAGATTTTAAGTTTTTTAAAGATAAGAATCATGTCGTCCTGGTCTTTTTGTTCTCAAAGCCTCTAACACTGTCATGAATGTAGTTGATTCTCAATAATAATACTATTTATAAACATTTTATTTTTAAAAATGTTTTCAGCTCAATTACCTTGATTCTTAGGTCGAGAGGAATGCATGAATGAATAATGACCAGAATAGCTTATGAATAATTTTTATGTGTATTCAAAAGAGGTACCTAAGCTGAACTCACTTAGGAACTCAGCTCTTCTTATTTGATTCTAGAGCCACTATTTGACAAAATACTTGTTTATTTTGGCTGTGTTCAGTCACCACTTCTGACTCAGGTTAATTCTATATGGGACTCTTGTGAGTAGATCTTAGGTTGTTTTTGTTTGTGTGTTCGTGCTTCAAATCAAGCTGAATTTCCCTTGCTACTCTGCTAGTCTGGACTATGCTGGGCTACCATCATACACAGAACACCAAGATACTTTTCTGAAGTGGACAGCATCCTCAGCCATCACACAATTGTTCTCAATTGTTGGATAAAAGCTTCTGGAGTATTAGATCCAGCCATACACATTCTGCAGGTACGCAAGGCAGATCCATGTGGATAGGCTAATGTGAGACATGCTGGTTGTTAGATTTTTGCTAAAATGGCTTGTGATGTGCTGCATCATGGTTAACTTAGAGTGGCTTCAGAAGAAAAAATATTTCCTAGTTATCAAAAGTAACGAGTCTGAAAAATAATAGGGTGAGATTTTCAGTCTCACTGGCCATATCAGAGGGGGACAGTCATGAAACACCAGTGATTCTTTTATTCAGGAGGAGCCAGGAGGCCTTTTGCTTAACCTGCGGACTCTATCTTCATTCTCTCTGGAGCACATTTCCACCATTTCATGCCTAGGGCCTGAAGAAAGAAAGGTAATGCGTAGCTCTTGTGTATAAGTACGGTGACCACATGGTTTATCATCCAAACTACAGCACTTTTGAAAGCGAATTATTAATAATTATTAATTTTACAATAATAAGTACAATGGGCAACAAGTATAAATTGAGGCTATCCTAGGAAAACTGGGATGTATAATCATTCCATGTAAAACAGAATTCCCAACTTAAAACAATGGAGAGTAGTCAACTTTTCCTAAACATATCTGTACCTTCAGGAAAGCCAAAAGTAATGCTCAGTAAGGTTTTGAAGAAAAATGTTGTCTTACAGCTGAGTTAAATGTGTAAAGGAACAGAAGCTCCTGGGCATGTGTAAGGTACCTTTGTGAAATGGAATCAAGGGACAGGAAGAGTCAAAAAAATAATCCCCCTCCTCCAATTAAGAAAAAGAATGCGAACTTCTCTGACTCTGAGCCGGCTGCATGGTGTGCTTCCCTGCAAAGGGGAGGTACATGAACTCATCTTTCAACTCTTAAACTTTCTTCTTTCGGGTCAAAGCCAGTTTTAAGTATTCTGCTTAATAATTTCCTTCCAACATCCAGTCACTTAGATCATTTCCTCTTAACAGACACGAAACCATGAAGAAGGAAAAATGGGGACTCCCACCAGGAAGGGTGTGTTCTCTGGGATGTTCTTCCCTTATGTTTATTTGGGAGCAGTTACAGACCCCACTATCTACCCAGGCTGTCTCCAGTTGGTCTGTAGTGGGAAACACCTCTTTGGCAACAAGTCACGATCCAGTATTATTTTTTCCATTCTACCAGGGAGGAAATGGAGCCTTTGTAAGGGACTAAAGATCTGTTTAAATTTCTGGCGTGAATCAGTAAGCAGTCAGAGTTGGCATTACTCATATTTTGCTAAAATGGTTTGTGATGCGCTGCATCATGGTTAACTTAGAGTGGCTTCAGAAGAAAAACAGTATTTCCTAGTTATCAAAAGTAATGAGTCTGAAAAATAACAGGGTGGGATTTTCAGTTTCATTGGCTGTATCAGAGGGGGACAGTCATGAAACACCAGTGATTCTTTTATTCAGGAGGAGCCAGGAGGCCTTTTGCTCAACCTGCGGACTCTATCTTCATTCTCTCTGGAGCACATTTCCACCATTTCATGCCTAGGGCCTGAAGAAAGAAAGGTAACGCGTAGCTCTTGTGTATAAGTACGGTGACCACATGGTTCATCATCCAAACTACAGCACTTTTGAAAGTGAATTATTAATAATTATTAATTTTACAATAAAAAGTACAATGGGCAACAACTATAAATTAAGGCTATCTTAGGAAAACTGGGCCCTTCTCTTTCATCTTTAATGAGAATAGTCAACATCTTATTATATGAGTGTCTTGAGTTCATAGTTTTCACACTGGGAAAGGCGTTTAGCGGTATAAATTCTTTCAAACCTAAAAAGTTAAAGGAGGAAAGTCTTCCATATATCCATAGAGGAGACAATGCCCCAAAGTAACCCATACAGAAAATCAGAGATCATTAGATAAATATATTATCTTATGGTGGAAGCCATGAGAATTTATGAGTAATAATTTCTACCTCAGAGTACCTGATGAGGGAAATATGTTGAGTGTGTACATTAGAACCTGCCCCAAAGTGCTCAGCATACAATGATTATTGTTGTTGCTATTGTAAGTGAATGAGCAACAACTTCAGCCCAACACCTAAAAGTACTGGTACAAAGCAGATTAATAACTAAAAATATCGGCATTCCTGGGACTGTTCAAGATAAAGTTCACAAGGCATCCCAATAATTGTTTCAAGGAAGATGCTTCATACAAGTTTTCAACAAATGAATTTAGATGGTACGATTAGCATATCATCATTTTATCACTCTAATAAAATAATGATAATAATCATTAATGGCTGCTAACATTATACAAAACAGAAACAATTGAACATTATGTACTTCCCACCCTATATTTCCACAGAATATTATAAAGAATATTTGACAAAAGTTGAACCTAAATATGATCACACCTCTGACCACTAGTTTTCAGGATACACAGGGGATGAGAAAGATACCAAATGACACCAAGAAACTGCAATCTACACAAATGATACAGTTTCTTCAAAAGAGTGCAAAGAGAAATTCTTAGAGACATATTAAAAATAGCAATATACTGCAAAATATGAATGTAATTTGGGTTCTGATTTGAATGAACAAACTATAAGAAAAATTAGAACATAATTGAGAAAATTTGAACATTGTATTTAATAATATAAAGAATTTTTTTATTCTTTATGTGTGATAATGGTATTGTTTGTTTTTGTTGTAGTTGTTGATCCAATACATAAACAACAAAGTAATTAGAAGAAAACATAGGAGAATACAAGGATAGGTAAAGATTTATAGGTGAAGACATAGAAAGCACAAACCATAAAAGGAAAATTAATAAATTACTCTTCATCAAAATTTAAGTGTACTATTCATAAAAAGTCACTGTCAAAAAATAGGTAGCAGATTAGAAAAAAAATATGTGAAACAGCTCTATTTGGATGGATAGATAGACAGACAGATGATAGAAATAGGTGATAGATAGATATACAGACAGACAGACAATACCTATATCTTGTATTCAGAACATATAAAGACTTCGTACAACTCAATAACAAACAATCTAATTTAAAAAATGGATAAAATACTTGAATAGACACTTCACAAAAGAAGCAGTACAAATGTCTGATAAGCACATGAAAAATGGTTCACCATCATTAATCATCAGAGAAATGCAAATTAAAATTATAATGAAATACCACTATACACACTGGAATGTCTGAACTTAAAAATATGAGAAATACTAAGTTTTGGAGAGAATGTGAAACAACCGGAAATCTCAAACATTGCTGGTGGAAGTGTAAAATGGGACAGCCACTTTGGAAAACCATTTGGAATTTCTTCAAAAATTAAATGTACCAAGATCCTGCAATCCCACATCTAGATGTTTAATAGAGAGAAATAAAAATATATGTACACACACACACACATACACAACCCTTGTACAAAAATATCTATAGCAGCTTTACTCATACTCATCAAAAACTGGAAACAGCCAAGATGCCCATCAACAAAAGAACAGATCAACAAACTGGCATATCCATACAATGGAATACTTCTCAAAAATAAAAGAGACCAAACTACTGATACAAACAATAACATGGATGAATCTCAAAAATAATACTGAATGAAAGAAGCCAAGAACAAAAAAGTATAGTATATGATCCCATTTACATGACTTCTAGAATAGGCATAAATAACCAGTAGCAATAGAAATCAGATCAATGGTTGTTTCTCAATGCAAAGAACTAAGAAGGGGCACAAAAGGATGAGATGACCAAAACATGATGTATCTTCACCTGAAACTAATATAATATTGAATGTCAATGTTAACTGAAAAATAAAAATTAAAAAACAAACAAAACATGATGCATCTTGATATGTAGCTGTCAAACCGATTGAAAGGTATACTTAAGTTCTGAGGACCTGAATGTATGTAAGTTATGTCAATGAATATTTTAAACTTAAAAGAATTCTTACCTACATAATTTTACATGTACACACATATATATGTATATGTATGTATTTTTTAACAGGTGCAATTATATGATAGCTGGGGTTTTCTTCAAATAAGCCGCTGTTAAGGGTGAATAT
The DNA here is from genome assembly GCF_902729225.1 of Pteropus medius. Lineage (NCBI taxonomy): Eukaryota > Metazoa > Chordata > Mammalia > Chiroptera > Pteropodidae > Pteropus > Pteropus medius. The sequence goes on along the minus strand of NW_024350325.1, from coordinate 11,000,508 downwards.
ATATGAACCGAGCTTGGCCATGAGCTGATAGTTATTTAACCCTGGTGATGAGTATGTAGAGGCCCATTATACTTTTTATTCTTCTTACTTTTGCTTATGCTTAAAATTTTCCATAATAAAGAGCGGGGGAGAGGGGGAAGGGAAGGAGAGAGGGAGGAAGGGCAAGAGAGAGAGAGAGAAAGGAGGGAGGAAAGAAAGAAGACAGGGAGAGAAGGAAGAAGAGAAAGAGATGACTGACATATCCAACAACAAGACTCACCTCAACAGCCCTGAGGACACCTCTGGGCATCAACTTGGCTCAATCACAGATATTTCTGTGATGGCCCAGAGTCATGAGAAAAAGTCAGGTGGAACTGGATATGGTTTTTTGCAAGAAGTTTATGTCCTACTTTGGGGGTCACTTATCAAACAAAATAAGAAAAATCCAGGCAGCCACAAAGGGCAGGGACTTCCAATGATCCAGAAAGTTTCTGAGTGTGGGACAGAGCTCAGCACGAAGACATCCAAATGAAGTGTCAGTGCATTATCACCATGGAGTGTCTGACCCCACCCAAGGGCATTTGGCTCAGACTGGCTGCAGCACCTCGGCAGGGTCGAAAGGAAGGCTCCCTATCCCGGAGTCACAGCAGGTTTGGCCCAGGGGCGAGGCACTGCTGCCCAGCCTGGACCACAGAGCTCCACATGGTAAGCTCATCTCACTGGAACAACTGGGTCCAGCTTATGTTTCCTCAAAGATCTTGCAAAATGAGCTGCTTCTCCCTCACAGCTATTTAAAAAAAAAAAAAAAAAAAAAAAGCCTCATTCCAATGGAAAACAGACCCTTCATGGACTGAGTTATTTCCCTCAGACCTGTTTGCATTTAGCTCAGCCATTTGGTCACTATGGGTGAAATCAATTTGTGTTTCCAGGTCTGTCCCTTGGTCCAAGCTGCTTTAATACAGTTAGTTCTACAGTGTTTTTTGGAGATTGACCTGGCGAGAAGCCAAACAGGCCTCGATTTATAAGCACCTGGAGGACAGAAGACTGATCTGTTTGACCAGTTTACTCGGCACTCACAGCAGGTAAGAGCCTTCAATGGATGATGGAGATTTTAGTTTCAGGACCAGTTTTCAGCCCGGAGTTTATCTGATCCAAGTAGCCTATTTTTAAAGAATACTTCATGGTGTCTTTCTGGTAAACCTCACTACACATCTGAAGAGAGTAGGAGATTGAAGGAGGGCAAAGGTGGATGATGTGTCTTTCCTGCTCACCACACAGGGAATCCCTAGCACTCTACAGAGGGCCTGGTATACAGTAGGTGCTCAGTAGATACTTAATTGTTGAATGAACGAATGGGTGGGTGAATGAATAGCAGTAAACGTTCCAGCATCTCCACAGACTGGAGGTGGTTCTCAAATTTGTGTCCATAAAAATCACCTGGAATAGTTAAAATGCAGATTTCTCAGCCATCACCCTGCCCTTCCACCCAACCTCAGATTCTGAACCTCTAGGTCTGGGGAGGAGACCTGGAATTCGTATTTTTACAAATCTTCCCAAATAATTCTGTTGCCCACATCAGTAGCGTGCACTTTGAGAAACACTTCAGCAGGTTCCTCAGGGGCTTCAGGAAGTGATCCTCTACCCAGAGGACATTTTCCCTTATCTGGGGTCCACAGAGAGTGGGTCTGCTCTGCTCTTTTTAATTCAAAGGGAGGTTGAGGAACTAGCATTGGCAAATGCTTGGTGTCCTTAACAGAAGGTATTACACATGCAAAGATTACTAAAATCACAAAACCTTTCAAATAAAAAACCTTTCGTAATAAGCCATCCAGTTTTCTTAATTATAGTTTTTCCTTCACAAGTCTTAGAACTGCCCTGGAAAAAGCATCGGCTCACTTCACAGAGAAATACTCAATTCCAACGCTATCTTTTTGTGCTGGTCAATGGACCAGCCCCACTGCTTTCAAGCATTTCATATTTTGGACATTTATGCTGGACTCTAAAAGTGACGGGAGGCCTTCTCTTCACTCACGTCAGCAAGCTCACCCTCCATGGCAAGCCTGCAGCTCTCGTAGGTGGGGACATCCGGGACAGAGGTCAGCTTCATTTCAAGCTTAGAGCTTTGAGATCCAAAGCTGATTCAAACTTCTTTTTGCTGTCAAGTATATTTAAAAATTCTAATCCCAGAGGGAATATTATTGTCCATATTAAAGACTGAAGTTTCATTCATTCAATTCATATTAGTTTCTCCAACACTCAGATCCAGCAGAGAGAAGATGGCTGGGTTTCCAGCCAACTCTTTGAGCAAAGAAAGGTAACCCAGACTCCAAAGTATTACACAACAGAATGCCCAGTCCTGGAAACATTCTGAAGCCTCTTTTTAGTTACCCAGAAATGACAAAGAAAATTATTTACTCCAGGAAGGTTTGCAGATTGGTGGAGCTGAGGGATCCAAGAATGCATTTTTCTTGTCTTCCTCCCTACCCCTTCTCCTGCCAGTAACCAAGTGACAACAGAATTATTGCTAGTCATCTATTTTTTTAATCATGTGATTTTCTTACAAAATACAAGAACAATTGTTGTTTCCCAAAAAAAGGCACATGATGGTTACATGAGATTCCATACAGCTGTTAAATGCTTCCAGCCATCCAGGGTTTTTAAAATTATTCATGCTTCTAATGGAATACCAATTAAGACAGGAAAAGGGAGTCAGGAGGGAACTAGAAACTTAAAGATAATACTAATTCAAAATATAGCCCATAGGGCTCTGAGAAATTTTGAGATCTGCTAAGATACAAGAATAAATGAAAATTTCTATTCAGGATGTGTTTTATCACAAGAATTTCTAAGCAGAATTGCCTAACGTCAGAAAATGTCTCCTTTTTACCAAGTCATTGTTTTAGTGCATTAAAATAGAAAAAAAAATTGTCTCATAAAGGAGAAAAATCACCTTTTCAATATTTCAAAAACAATTTGAATATTTCAGATTAATTTCAAAATAATGTTTAAAAAGCAGAATGCAAGGTCTTCATATTTTATCCAATTTCATTTGGTGGGGAAGGAGAGACAACTCAATGACACAACATTAAGTCGAAAATTACAAATGACAGTTTATGTCTTTCTTAGGTGAGGTTCTGAGAAAACAAATCAGCAATTATCTAAGGGTGACCAGCTGTGTTTTTTTTTTTTTTTTACAGAGACTATGACTGTTTACAGATTGGCACAACCTGTTTCTATAGACATGCAAACCTTCTGGGAGATAAGCTAATAAACTGGCATTTCAGTCTTATTAATTTGGAGGTAGGAGCTAAGTCAAAGGAACAGGCTCTGGCCTGAGCCCAGAGGAAAGCTATATATATGGAAAGAGGATTATGCAGCCTGTGGGGATGACTGGCTAGAAGGGAAGCCAAAGATCCCTTTTCAGCATTTCACCATTGGCCATAACCCCTCTCTTGCCTTTGAACTTTCCTTGGTTGAATAAAGTGAATAGGAGCACTAGACTTGTCAAAATACCTGGGCTTCTTGGTCTGCTTTTAATTTGTTGGAATGCTGGCAGGCGCAGACTGGATCACCGAAGAGGAATGCCTTTGGCTGTGTCCAGTTGTCAAGTGCACTGGCCAGTTGCTTTAGGCTCACTGAAGTTTGGTGACGACCCAAATTAGTCAGGCCTGACTGCGAACTTCTCAGGTAGGAGGGCCATAGGGTTGCCCTGGGCAGACTATCGATAACTCTTAGCACTAAAGAGTCACACGCCTTTATTTAAAAAAGGCAGCCTGAAATTCATCTAGCCACCCTTTGCAAGTAAATGCTCTGATACAAGGGGCTGGTATGGGCTTGAAGGGTATAGGAAGGTTGTGAGCTTTACCTTGCTGGTAAGGAAAGAAGAAGTGGCAGTATGTGAAAAGGCTGGGAGCATAAAAGGCAATAGCTGTCGAGTGTGACTGGTGTATGAAGTGGAGGAGACAGAGAATGCATAAGAAGGGTGGGAAGGACCTCGCATGCCATAGACAAAACTTCAATCTATGATATTTAGACATTGGGCTAACAAGAATAACCCTGCGGCAAGAGACTTCTTCCAGGGGGGCTCAAGTAATCACCCACTGGGGGCTCTGGTATGTCCACTGAGAGGTAAGGGCTCTAGGAAGTAATTAACTGAAAAGCAGTCATTTGCTGATAGGGTGAACATGAAATTAACCACCCAAACCCAAACACTTCAGAGTGACAAGAGCAGCTATTAATAACTATGCTGGACATCATTTGCCTAAGCCTGTATTGGGCAAACCAGAATGTTTGGTCACCCCTATTTTTTAGCCCTTTCTATGTGCCAGACATTGAGAGTCTTAACTCGGAGCCACTTAATTGGCCCAGAAACTCCATTAAGTAATTATTTCCATTTGACAAACCATCATGAGTCTCAAAAGTAGAACTGACATCCTTCTGCAATCCTTTTCCAATTTCAGAATCTTCCTCTTCTACTCTCGTGTTTAAAAAAAGCTCTGTTCATGCTTAGGGCATCCAGCTGCTTCACTGTGTACCCTTCCTAGTCACCACCTGTGAACTACCTCCTGGTTGCCCCCCAGATTAAAGCTTTGGCACTTGAATTTGAGACTTCCTCTCCACTCCAGATCTTGCTGTCTCTTTTGTTGTCTGAAATCTAACTTGCACAGCCCACACAATCTCCAGACCTCATCTTTCCCAACTGCTTCCATTCTAGGGCCCCCAACCTCATTGCTTCCCAGTCACCCAACATGACCATACCCTGGACCTTGCAACAACTTCCTGTTCTCTCTCTCCAGGTATTCCCAGTATACCTGTTCTTCTACATCACTGGAACCACCAGTCCTTTGATGACACCCAATCGGTGGCGTGCTGGCAAATGTCCGACCCGTTCTGTGGGAAGCAATGTATGCCTGTATACACATACAGACGTTTATTAGAAATTTACTGATATAAAGGATGTGTGACATACAATTTACAAATAATAAAATATACAATTCTCTTTGTGAATGCCACCAGGCCAATTGATTCTCACAGAATGCTTTCAATGATTTTTGCCAAACTTTTATCTGTGACCAACATATATATGGTGCTGGCGGCAATTCAGCCAGGATTTGACAAATGGACTTGCATCCCAATCCACTCTTTTCTCAATATATTTTTCTCTCAAAAAATTAACTGTGACTTACTGTTAAACTATTTCTGACCCTGTAAAAACTACATAAAACGAAATCTGTTCAGCTTCAGGATGAACAGTAGCACATCGTTTACAGCAGGTCCTCGAATAACATTTCCTTATAATGTTGATGAGATGCCCCAGGAACTTAACTTGTTTGTATCAATTAGCCTATGGTAAAATTGTTTTTATTTACATTGTTTTGCTAAAAGTTGGAGAACCTATCAACGATGTTAAGTGAGGACTTCCTGTACAGTGAGGACTTCCTGTACAGCTGTCTCAGAAGAGATACAAACGACATAAATACCTTGAGAGTGGACAAAAGTAAAACAGCACATTCGGATGTGATCAGTTGTATTTACTACCTTTGTTTTTTGACATAACTTAATTGTAAATAATGGTGGCATTTAAAATCAGCTCACAAAATTCCTGCAAATTTAACGGTCAGGTCTCATGAACTGGACCATCAGGCTCCAGCACATCGCTGCGGCCCCCGCCCGTTAGTCTCCTCTCCAGTCCTCTCCCCTACCTTACAGGTCAGCCCGGCACATGGAGTTGGTGGCCTCCGGGGTTTGCCCAATAAACATGACTAGGATATGGTCCAGTAGTCTAAAATGTCTCTAAATTTTCTTAGTATGGGTCCACGGAGAACTTTTGGGAAACAAATATCACAACTAGTTTGCATAGGGCACATAAGTTTACGATTTACTAAAGTCCTCTTAGAGTTACCAGAAAAAGAGAGGCCTACCAACTCTCCTGGAGTTTGGGTCTGGTAAGCTGTCTACCTGCTTCCAGGCTTGAGATGGAGGGCTGTACATGGGAATGCAGGACAACGATGCAAGGGAACCAAACAGCTCTTCCACGAAACCTGCAGAGAAATGCTGACTGTCCAGAAGCTCCACGAAGGAAACAAATCCTCAAAGGCTACTGTTACCTATGCTGACACCAACTCACTTGTACACAGGATGCTATTTGCAGACATGACATCATCCTCTAATCCTCACATCAAACCTGTGAGGCAGGTAGCAGAAGGTATCCTCAACTCCCCTTGTCTGTGGTGGAAATCACTGCCAAACATCAGAACAGCTTACCACTCCACCAACATCCCAAGTGCCCCTGCCACCAGTATGAACAAAGCAGTGGGCAGCTCTGGCTTGTTCTGGAAACAAGCACTAAAAGACAAAATGGACCTCCCCATTTTCCCAATTCATTAGACAGAAAAATCTGGCCCACTGAGAGCCCTGTTCTAAGCGGCTCTCTCACCTAAGATCATCTCACTGAGGCAGCAATTTTAGTAATGTTACAATCCCAAGAATGTTTGCAGAAACTCTAGCAAGTATGAGAATCCCACATGGATCCTAGGCTACCATCCTAGGCAACTTTGAAGTTTTACAGGAATTCTGAAAGTTGCTTGTCAGGGACTGGAGCTCGTGGAAGGAATGAGATGTAAACAATAAATAGCAAGCCCTCTTTCTTCCTTGAGGATGTAAATCTCTACTTTCCACCAGTGGCATCCAGTGCAAACAAGACCTTCCCTTTTGGAAGATGTGAACATGATAAAGGTACTAATGTCGAGAAATTTCATTTAGCCTTTTAGTTCATGGGAGTAGAGGGGTTAGGGGGAAGGCAGTCTCCTGCCACCAGTCAGCTAAGAAAAGTCGGCCTAGGGTTGGCTCCCAACCTTTTTTTCCTTTTTCCTGTAACAGGTGAATGCCTTCTCAATATGGCGCTTTCTCCTCATAGCTACACTGCCAAAGCGAGGGGTCTGCTCAGAGGGCCGTCTCTCCCAGCCACCTGCAAAAACTTCTAAGTTTTATTTTTAACTTCTATATGCCCATGCCACTCTGTAGCTTCCTCCAGTCAAAGGACCCAAAGACTTTGAGCTCACACCTCAGCTGCCTCCACTTCACATCTGGTTTCCTATCACCACCCATGGCTGCCTGCCTTCCTCCTTTCTCCATGCCAGCATACACCTCCCTTTCCATTCCACAGAAACTTCACTCATTTGCCAGTTACTTAAACTGGAAAATATCCTAGAGTCCATGTGTTTAAGTAATGGCCAGTCTAATTTTTTTACACCAATAATGAAACAGCAAATTAGAATGAGGAAACTGACTAGAAACACACCCTCATCTAAGAGGCTCTGCCAGGCTGCAGGCTCATGGCCCTGTAAGGAACACTAACATGATAAAGGTTCAATGTGTATATGACAGTGACTTCAACTGTCCCTTAGTGTGATGTATCTCTTGGAACAGACTTCCACTCACTTGGCCACGCCAACCAGTCTAATTGGCACCAACATTGCTAGAGGTCAGCTCAAACATGGAGGAACAATGGTCAAGGCAGTCCTTCAGTGTGGCTGGTTCACAGGTCATGAAACAACCCTGGGTACACATCTGGATTCTAACCCCCGGCTCTCTGGTCAACGCAGGGGCCTAGATATTGTTCACCAAAGTCAATCTCTCCCTCCCAATCTCCACCCATGGGCCCTACCACAGCAAGAGAAATCTTCTTGCTGTGTTGCTTCCTCTTATC